>NW_024412412.1:14112167-14256374 GCF_014898765.1 Herpailurus yagouaroundi
ATATATACATATATATATACATATATATATATATACATATATATATATACACACCACATCTTCTTTATCCATTCATCGGTTGATGGACATTTGGATTCTTTCCATAATTTGGCTATTGTTGATAGCACTGCTATAAACATTGGGCTACATGTGCCCCTGTGAATCAGCACTCCTGAATCCTTTGGACAAATTCCTAGTAATGCTATTGCTGGGTTGTAGGATAGTTCTATTTTTAATATTTTGAGGAACCTCCACACTGTTTTCCAGAGCGGCTGCACCCATTTGCATTCCCACCAACAGTGCAAGAGGGTTCCCCTTTCTCCACATCCTTACCAATATCTGTTGTTTCCTGAGTTGTTAATTTTAGCCACTCTGACCGTACGAGGTGGTATCTCAGTGTGGTTTTCATTTGTATTTCCCTGATGATGAGTGATGTTGAGCATCTTTTCATGTGTCTGCTGGCCATCCAGATGTCTTCTTTGAAAAAGTGCCTATTCATGTCTTATGCCCATGTATTCACCGGATTATTTGTTTTTGGGGTATTGAGTTTGATAAGTTCTTTACAGATTTTGGATACTAACCATTCATCCAACATGTCATTTGCAAATATCTTCTCCCATTCCACGGGTTGCCTTTTCATTTTGTTGATTGCTTCCTTTGCTGTGCAGAAGCATTTATCTTCATGAAGTCCCAACAGTTCATTTTTGCTTTTATTTCCCTTGCCTTTGGAGACATGTCAAGTAAGAAGTTGCTGCAGCCAAAGTCAAAGAGGTTATTATTGCCTGTTTTCTCTTCTGGGATTTTGATGGTTTCCCGTCTCACATTTAAGTCTTTCATCCATTTTGCATTTATTTTTGTGTACGGTGTAAGAAAGCCGTCTAGTTTCATCCTTCTGCATGTTGCCGTCCAGCTCTCCCAGCACCATTTGTTAAAGAGACTGTCTTTTTTTCCATTGAATATTCTTTCTTGCTTTGTCGAAGATTAGTTGGCCATATATCGGTGGGTCCAATTCTGGGTTCTCTATTCTATTCCATTGGTGTATGCTACCATTTTAAACATAAAAGACATAAAAGGTAAACTCTTTGCTTAAGCGAAGACTAATGTGCAGCCTGTCTAAGCTGACAAATAAAAAAGTTGTTGTTCACATATTTACCGTCAGTGTAAAAAAGTTAAATGATCATGGATGGGAATTAATTTTTGTATTTCCCAGTACGTTCTGTGGGTGTGACTAGTGGTCTGTTTCTCTGTCTGCCTTCCCTGCTAACTGGATAATTGAGGAAGCCCTGGAAGGCGATGGCCATATTCTATTCCTTTCTGGAAGCGTTTTCTACTCCTGGTGCATTTGGCTCTTGAGACTGCATTTTGCAGTGACGACTTAATGCAAGGCTTTGACCATACAGCCTCCCCTTGACCGACACCTCTGGTCCGTGCCCTCAGCTCTCCTCTTTCCTGGCTACGTTCTTGAGAGCTTTGGTTTGGCACTCCCTTGGCATCATCCTTCTTGTTCTTAGACCTCGACTGAGCACCACTCTCAGCTCAAATCTACTGTTATTTGTTTGGTTTGTTTCGTATTCCTAGCAGTTGCCTCAGATTAGAATTTCTGTACCCAGCCACCCAATGTGAGGACGCCCACCGTGGCCCACAGGGATTCTGGAACTTTGCATTTGCTCATTAACGCTTGTGGACTAAACCCAATGCGGTGGTAACAAGCAGACTTGGACCGCCAATGGATGGGGTACACGTGTGACGGTTGGTAGGGTCTTTGTAGATCAACCTGGAAGAAAAGGAAAGCTGTTTCCTTGGAACAAGGTTGTGATTCATGGATTTTTGTGTATTTTGTATTTTCTGGTCTCGTTTCATAAAAGCCATTAGAACAAAGACGAGAGCCTGAAAAGGAGGAAGCGATCCTAATTTCACTGAAGCGGAAAGATAACCATGGAACAAGTCTGCCAGCCCTCAACCCTGTCACTGAAGAGGTAGGTTCTTTCCCTACCGAATGCCTCTTGCCAAGTGACTGAACAGTATTTGTCAGCAAGTAGGTAACTTATTCATTGGCCAGAGAATGGAGAAGGGGGGCTCAGGCTCTAAAGGCACCTTCTCCCCAAAAGGTCTCATGGTCAGAGGGTAATGAGTTTGGAGTCATTAAGGGGCCCAGATGCAAGCTGACCTGGGAGGTTTTGGGGGGAAGGAGAGAGGGCTTCTCAGAATCAGAGTGCCACCTCTTTTCTTCCCTTAAATGGGCACAGTCACATCTGTCCCCACACTGATAGGTGTGTTCATGGTCATTACAATCAGAAGTAACGATCCCGAGGTCTTGTGGGGAGTTAGCCTTGCATCAAAACTAGATCAAACTGGTTGAAAACTAGTTCATTAGGGCTTGTTTGGAGCTTGTTACCGCATCCATGGTGACCACTCCTTCCCCTGCTCCTGCTCCTGCCCCAGGAGTCGGGCTCGTCTCTGGGCTCTGAAGTGAGGAGCACCCGTGGGCTCCCTTGTCTAGAACGTCTCACAGATTTCTGGTTCCGCCCCGGGTTGCTGGACACTGTGAGCCCCGGCGGCCACCGTGAGTACCAGGGCTGATTAGTTCATCCTCTCATCGATTCACCCATTCTTTCACCAAATCGAACCACGCCCTGGTCCCAGGGAAACATGGCACCAACCGCCACAGTCCAGTGGGACGCGTGTAAGGAGGGCCAGAGGGCAGGATGCTGTGGGAACACAGACAGCAGCCCCTAACCCAGAACGGCAGGTCGGGAATGAACTTGGAAAAGATGATGCACATTTATAGGTATTAGCAAGAGCTGTGAGCAGGGGGAGGCGTCCTGGCTGAGGAACCAGCAGGTCTGCAGGCTGGGGACTTAGGTCAGAGGGGAAATGCACCCGGATGCTGGTGGCGCTTTCTCAGTGAGCCCCTCCTCCTTCCCTGGGTGGGGCTCACTGCCCGCTTTCCCGCTGGGGTCCCCACGTGGACCTTTGGACGTCTGGCCCCACGCCAAACTGGTGGATTTCAAACTCCCGGCAATGATAGAAATGTCACTTAAAACAATCTCCCGGGGCGCCTGGGTGGCTCAGTCTCTTGAGCGTCCTACTTCGGCTCAGGGCATGATCTCACGGTTCGTGGGTTCGAGCCCCGCGTCGGACTCTGTGCTGACCTCTCGGAGCCTGGAGCCTGCTTCGGATTCTGTGTCTCTGTTTCTCTCTGCCCCTCCCCCACTCATGCTCTGGGTCTCTCTCAGAAATTAAAAAAAAAAAAAAAAAAAAAACACAATCTCCCACCTATTTAGCACAATCTTTTTTTTTTTTTTTTTAATAGAATAAAGGACAATGCTGGCAGGACTTTAGGGAAATGAGCATATGCTTACATGGCTGGTGGCTCTTCACAATGTTTCTCCTCTTCTTGAGAAAAATTGGACAATAGGTAACAAGAGCTACAGAACTGTTTGACCCGGTAACTCCGCTTTGGGGAATATGCTACAGGAAAATAATGCTTAAGAAGAAAGAGAAAAAAACAACAACCTAATATGTACAAATATATACACAGCAGCTGCAATTTAACACGGTATAAAGCTGGAATCGGGCCAGACACGCAGAAAAGGGGAAACGGCTGAGCAAATTGTACAGTGATCTCAAATACCCCGCGGCCGGTAACGACAAGGACGCGGACCACGTCCGTGCACTCGGGTCTGACTATTTAAGCCACGGCGGAGGGTAAAAGCACCCTGCGTGTGCGGAGTGAAACTATACTCTTTAAAGCATGGAAGGATTCCGCAAACACTACACGATAGCTTAAAAGGAAGTAAGTGTCATTTACATGTTCACTGGCTCATTTCTTTGCATAGACATTCAAGTTCATGGTTTACAAAGCACGGTTTTAAGAGGCAGTTGTATGACCATCTCTTCAGAAGGAAAACAACCCGGACCTGGGAGCGAGGGGGCCCTACGCCATGGCCCAGGACGCCCCCTGAGGACGGAGGGCTGCAGTGGGCGGTGGGTGCCGCTTGGTTTCGGACTTGCACCCCAGGCTTGCACACGCGCCTCCAGCAGATTACACACAGCTCTTTTCTCCGCGCACCGTGGGGTGGCCCAACGCCGGGGAAGCCACGTGTCTCCTTTCTGTGCCGCATCGTGCTGGCAGGAACTAACAAGGCAGGAAATTTCCAGCTTGATTTAGAATATGCCGAGATGTCCTCCTGACCTCCAAGACAATCCGTCTGGCTGGGCTGGCATTTGCTGCGCCAGGATGTAAAGAAGTCACTCACAAGGAAGTAAATGAGAAACAGGCCGGTATTTAGGATATTTAAATGGGTCGAGTAACTAAGATGTACGGGCTCCGGTCCTGATGCAGACTAGACCTTTCAGGAGCATCAATTCTCTTTTCTTCACTGCGGTGCTATTAAATTCCAATCCAAAGGCCACTTTTGTGGTAACGGCTTTACTTTTTTTAAAAATTTTTTTTAATGTTTATTTATTTTTGAGGGACAGAGAGAGACAGAGTGTGATTGGGGAAGGGGCAGAGAGAGAGAGAAAGACACAGAATCCGAAGCAGGCTCCAGGCTCCGAGCCGTCAGCACAGAGCCCGACCCGGGGCTCGAACTCACAAACCGCTAGATCATGATCTGAGCCGAAGTCGTATGCTTCACCGACTGAGCCAACCAAGGTGCCCCTGTGGTAACAGCTTTATTAAGATGTAATTCACACACCATACCATTCCTTCATTTAAAATATGTGATTCAATGGTTTCTAATATACGTGGAGTTGTGAAATTATCACCACGATCAATTTTAAAACAACTTTATCACCTCTAAAAGAAACCTCATACTCTTTGGCCATCACTCCCTAATCACCCCTACAACTAGGCAATTAGATACCTTCAATCTCTATCAATTGCCCATCCTATATGGAAATTGCCCATATTTCCTATATGGACTCCTACGATATGTGGTCTTTTGTATCTGGCTTCTTTCCCTTAGCATGAGGTTTTCGAGGTTCATGTTCATGTTGTCACATGGAACAGTACTTTACTTCCTTTTTATGGCAAAATAATATTTTATTGTATGAACATATTATCTTTTATCGATCCATTCATCAGTCGATGAGCATTTGGTGTTTCTGCTTTTTGGCTGTTATTAATAATGCTGCTATGAATATTCAGGTACAAGCTTTTATATGGACACATATGGACACATTCGTTTCTCTTGACTATGGACCCAACAGCGGAATTTCTGGGTCATATGGTAACTCTACGTTTAACCTTCTGAGGAGTCATTAGACTGTTTTCCAAAGTGGCTGCACCGTTTTACATTCCTTCGGCAGTGTATGAGGGTTCTAGCTTCTCCACATCTTCGCCAAGACTTATTGTTCTCTTTTGTATTCTAGTTATTCTAGTGAGTGCGAAGCGGTAACTCATTGTGATTTTCTTTTTAATTTGAGAGAGAGAGAGACTGCAAAAGCTGGGGACAGGGGCAGAGGGAGATAGAATCCTAAGCAGACTCCGTGCTCAGCACAGAGCCTGACAAAGGGCTCGATCCTACGATTCTGGGATCATGACCTGAGCCGAAAATCAGGAGTCGATGCTCAACTGACTGAACCACCCAGGCGCCCCTCCTTGTGATTTGGATTTGATTTCCCCGATGATGAGTGCTGTTGAGTATCTTTTCATGCTCTTATTAGCTATTCACAAATCTTCTTTGGAGAAATGTCTGTTTAGATCTTTTGCCCATTTAAAAAAATTTTTTTAGGGGCGCCTGGGTGGCGCAGTCGGTTGGGCGTCCGACTTCAGCCAGGTCACGATCTCGCGGTCCGTGAGTTCCAGCCCCGCGTCAGGCTCTGGGCTGATGGCTCAGAGCCTGGAGCCTGTTTCCGATTCTGTGTCTCCCTCTCTCTCTGCCCCTCCCCCGTTCATGCTCTGTCTCTCTCTGTCCCAAAAATAAATAAACGTTGAAAAAAAAATTTTTTTAATTTTTTTTAATATTTATTTATTTCTGAGAGAGAGACAGAGACAGAGCATGAGCATGAGCAGGGAAGGGGCAGAGACAGAGGGAGACACAGACTGAATCAGGCTCCAGGCTCTGAGCTGTCAACACAGACCCCGACGCGGGGCTCGAACCCATAAACTGCGAGATCATGACCTGAGCCGAAGTCGGACGCCTAACCAACTGAGCCACCCCGGCCCCTCTTTTGCCCATTTTTAAGTCCGGTTGTCTTGTTATTATTGAGTTCGAAGAGTTCTCTATATATTCTAGCTCCAAGTCCTCTATCAGGTGTATGATTTGCAAATATTTTCTCCCATTCGGTGGGTTATCTTTTCACTTTCTTGATGGTGTTCTTCAAAGCACAAAATTTTAAATTCGATGAAATCCACCTCATCTATTCCTTAGTTGCTCGTGTGCCAAAGACTCTTGCAGACTTTGGTTGTACAGAGACATTCATTCGGTCCTGAACTTTCTGAAGAAATGTAATTTAAAATTTCTGGACTCATTACAAACCCCAGTTCTGCATTCAGAAAGTTATCAAGTCTGTGACTAGACTCCAGCGCGATTCACTGGAATTTCAACTTGCCACGCTCTGAGTTTTAGAACAGGACTTGCTGAGCGACAAAGAGAACATCCTGTCCTCAGGAAGCCCCTAAGCCGACCTCCATCACTGCTTCTCTAAGTAACTTGCCAAAGTCTCCATCAGTACCAAAAGAGGAGCCGGGAGCATGCCTAGGCCTCCTCTGCAAGCCCTCCCTCACTGCCTTGCGCTGTTACCCCCTAAGATAGCTCATGGCTCCTGGAGGCTGGTTTCTTCCCTGGGCTGCAAAGAGCCTTCTGCGTTCATGTCCCACCTGTCACCCCTCAGACCGGTGGGAACGTACCTTGGCGCGTCTGACCCAGGCGCGGGACCCAGAGTATGCCACAGCTCTACTTAGCCCCTCGTAAGCCTCAGCTTATAGAAACACGGAGATAATAACTCTCTCGCGCAGGGCTGTTGTGGGGGATTCGATGGAATAATGCACGTAAAGCACCTGTCACAAACTAGGCTTTAAATGATGGTAGTCTACTGCGTGTCCGATGTGTGGCTCATCCCACCGTCAGCTCAATTCAGGCAGCAACTGATCCTCGGTGTGAAAAAGAATGATCAGTAGCTCACACATTACGAATCCACGAGGTTAGTCAGGGCTGTGAGCCTTAGAATTCACAAACCAGGAATCCACAGACAGACTGTGGGCTTTGTCTGGCTTTCTCAGTATTTCTGTACAATTGAGATAATATTTTAAAATGCAGAGGATCCGGGGCCCCTGGGTGGCTCAGTCGGTTAAGCGTCCGACTTCAGCTCAGGTCATGATCTCACGGTTCGTGGGTTCAAGTCCTGCGTCGGGCTCTTTGCTGACAGCTCAGAGCCTGGAGCCTGCTTCGGATTCTGTGTCTCCCTCTCTCTCTGCTCCTCCCCCACTCACACTCTGTCTCTCTCTTTCAAAAATAAATAAGCATTAAAAATTTTTTTCTGGCTTCTGCTTGGGGTCCAGAAGGCTTCACGAAAGCACTGGGCCACCCGCCCTGCCCTGGGGCTCCCACCAGCTGTGCTTTTGCTATGTGCGGACAGCTTCTTTTCGCCACATCTGCTGTGTTCTTTATTTCAACTAGAAAAACCTTCATACCTAATCATTTTTCTCAGGTCTTGTAAATGAATGCCTTCTTATTCCTGTTTCGTATTGCCAATAGCTTCATGTTCTATAAAATAAATATAAGGAGTGTTTTAAATTTTTTCAACGTGTTTATTTATTTTTGAGAGAGAGAGAGCGCGCGCGAGTGTGAGCAGGGGAGGGGCAGAAAGAGGAGACACAGAATCCGAAGCAGGCTCTGAGCTGTCAGCACAGAGCCCGATGCAGGGCTCGACCCCACGAACCTCGAGTTGATGACCTGCCCTGAAGTCTGACGCTCAACGGACTGAGCCACGCAGGAACCCGGATAATTAGTGTTTCAAAGCCTTGCTCATCTGTTCCAATACTTCTGCTTTGGATGTTGTATGTTGTCCCACTTTTTGGTCCTTCTCTTGTGGTATTTTGCTCCTTGGAGAGCCTAAGTTCGTGTTCTGCTCGTACCCCTTCTGCAGGTGGTGCCCATTGGGGTTCAGGGCCAATTCCTGGTGCCTCTCGAGAAGCAAGGCAAGAGAAGGGATGAGCCCTAAGACACAGAGTCACAAACCCCAAGACCCCTGGTTAGCCATATTTATCTGTAGGTGTAAAGAGTGTTCCTACACATTTAAAAGGAAAGCGAAGCGTATCTGTGTCTGTTTTTCTGACACCTGGCCCATTTTGCTCCCACATGCTACCTGCCTGTCCCCTGTGAGCATCGGAGTCTGTCAGCTCCCTGCCAACGATTGTGTGGGCTTGACTCAGAGGCACGTGCCAACCGGGGACGGTTAAAGGGGATGTACGTGACCTACAGCCAGTGCTGATTTGTGCCGATTCCTGGTCGAAGGGGAGACAAGGGGTGAGCAACTCGCTGAGTAGAGCAGAAGCCCTCATATCGACACGATCGGCGTTGGTAGTTAGTCGTCTCATGGAAGCAGTCTCAAAGCAGGGAATCATGAAAAAGGATACGCGTTCACCTTAGTCGGGTCATTTCACTTTCAAAGACAGAGATATACACTCACCCACTCACTTTGTGATGTCAGGCCAGGCTGTCCACGACGGCGTGTCCGCTGACCCGAGCCTCTTTGTACTCTCTCGTGCAGAAACTACCCCTGAACGTGCTATCTGCCAAGGCTGCTCCTGGGTTCCTTAAAGTGGAGTGAAAACTTAAAGCACGTGAACATTTCTGGTGCAGAAGACGTGAAGATTCTTACGGCTCTCCCCCAGCCTGTTAACGACTGTTTCACCCATACCTGCTCCCATCTTGAAATCCTCACCTTTATCGTTTGCCCCAGCGCGTCTGCAGAGAAATAAACTTTATTGCCACTCGTATTGAATCGGTGTAGGTGAGATCTAGCTATACCAAAACCAAAGAAAAATGGCCCTAAGCAGGTCTAATTCGAGGCAAGCACACAACTGAGCGGGCGGGAGCCAAGTGCTGGACAACGGCCTGCATTCTGAGGGCCGGAGGCCCGGGCTGGCCCGTCTGCGGACTCCCGAGGGGCTGGGGAGTGTCAGCTCACCTGGCCGGTGGGCAGTGGGGGGAGAACTTCGGGCTGAATGTCTTCTTTTAGTGGCCCAAGGCAGGGGTGGCGCACTGGGAGAGGCCTTGCCCTGAGAGTCAGGAGACCTGAACTCTACCCGGGTTCGTCCCCTAACTGAGTGACTGGAAGGAAACCTTTAGACCTCCCGGTCCCTCCCCCCTGCCACACTGAGCCGTGGGGGCTGCTGGAGAATCACAGGACCTTGCGCCCTAATGAGTGACAGCGTGACAGAGGCTGTCAGAAGAGACGTCCACACACTCTGGCCGTCATACGTAGCCACCCCTGAGCATCCCACCCGCCACCTGTCAGTATTCACCTCTGCACTCTGCCTTCCCTCCTACGAGGAGGTGGGGGCTGTCACTGTCCTTGACCGCGAGAGCCCATAACCCCTAGCAATTCTCCCCGCCTCTCTCTGGCATCCCCAGTTTCCCCCCTTCACTGGGTCTAGATCATCATCATCCTGTAGTTGCCCCCACAAAACAAGGGCAAAACCCTCCCAGGGACCAACCGCTGTCTCTCCTTCCCTTTACAGCAAGCTCCTAAAAAGACTCGTCTACGTTTGCATAGACATTGTCTCTTCCCTTTCCCCCTGGAACCATGCCCAGCAGGCTCTGGTCCCCAGGTGTCACCTGCAACGGATCGTTTCCTCTCCTCAGCTGACCCAGCAGCCGCACCTGACGCCCCTTCCTTGAACCACTTCTGCACTTACGTTCTGGACCAGCTCATTCCGTGGCAGCTCCTCGTCGGTCTCTGTTACCAGAAAAGTCATGTGGCAAACCTAACTTCCAGTCGGAATGTGCCTTTATTTGGAAACAGGGCCATTACAGATGTAATCGGTTAGGTAAGGTGAGGTCACCTGGAGTAGAGGGAGCTCCTAGGCCGACGTGATTGGTGTCCTTGTAGGAGGACGACACAGGGAGAAGACACACAGAGAAGGCCAAGGGAAGATAGAGAAAGAGATTGAGTGACACCTCTACGAGACAAGGGACACCAAAGATTGCCAGCCTTCACCGGAAGCCTGAGAAGGGACAGCCCAGAGGACACCTCCACGCCAGATTTCTGGCTTCCGGAACTGTGAGACAACCCTTTTCCGTGGCATTAAGTCACCCACTCTGTGGCACATGGTTATGGCAGCCCTTAGAAACTAATGCCGCCTCCCTTCCACGTTCCATTTCTCCCAACGCTGGAATGTTCCAGAACTCAATTCTTGGACTTTCTTCCTTCTCTACATTTGGTGATCACATCTACTCTTCAGTACCTATATTCTTTAAAACAAATTTTTTTTAATATTTATTCATTATTGAGAGACTTCTCTCCCTCTCTCCTAGCCTATATCCAATCTGTCCTCAAAGCCCAGCAGCTCTAACTCCAGATGCATCTGGAACCCATCCACTTCTGGTCACCATGTTGCCTCTCTTTCATGTCCTTCCTGAATAAAGCACACACCTTCCACTCCTCCCCGCTGTTGCAATCTATTCTTTGCCAGCAGGCAGACTTCTACAACAAAACAAAACAAAACAAAACAAAACGTAAGATAATTCTAATAGTCAAGGTTCCTCCAAAATATATGACCAGTAGTCAGTTTTCAAAACTGTCCCTGTCATCAAAAGCAAAGAACATCTGAGAAACTGCCACAGCCAAAGGACGCTGAAGAGACAAGGCAACTAAATGCAATGTGGTGTCCTAGATAAGATAAAAACTGTGGAAGTCTAAATACACCCTGCGTTAATACGAAGGCACCAATTTTTATTTATTAGTTGCAACAGCGTTAATACTAAGGCATCAATTTTTATTTATTACTTGCAACAAATGTATCATGCTAATGTAAGATGTTAGTAGTAGGGCAAACTGGGACATATGGGAACTTTCTATACTAAGTTCTCAGCTTAAAATTTTTTTTTAATGTTTATTTTTTTGAGAGAGAGAAACACGGAGTGTGAGTGGGGGAGGGGCAGAGAGAGAGGGAGACACAGAAACTGAAACAGGCTCCAGGCTCCAAGCTGTCAGCACAGAGCCCGAAGCGGGGCTCGAACTCACGGAGCGAGAGATCATGACCTGAGCTGAAGTCGGCCACTTAACCGACTGAGCCACCCAGGTGCCCCATATTCTATGTTCTCAATTTTTCTGTAGATCTAAAACTGTCCTTAAAAAAAATAAAGTCTGCTAAAAAAGGCTTTAAGTCATTTCAAGTCAAGACCCTTTATCTGTTTCCCTTTCCTTATGAGAAAACCCTATGGTTCGACTCACTTCCTCTCACATCTTGACGTCTATGACTTTCCCACCTTCTCTTTGTGGCTGCCTCAGGACCTTTGCACTTGCAACTCCCGCTTCCTAGGATTGCCTAAAGATATTCTGATAAGTTTTGAAGAAACATGAAAAGAAGTAGGAGATTAGGTCTTAATGACAAGTTGTCTAAAGAGCAGAATGTCTTCTGAGACACTGAGTGAAGGGGCAGGGCTATGCCAGGATGACTTGGGGACCCCCGAGGTATTCTCAGCATCGGAACCTTCTGGCCAGGATGCAGACTCAGTGTGAGGAAAAGTTCTTACACGGCCATGGTCTAAGGTCAGGTGGATGTCAGAGCCTTGAGGCACCTGTGGTCGTGCTAATGCCCAGCCCTGCTTTGGCCATGTAAACAAATGCAATTAAATCCATTCTCCGAAGGCCAGAATATGGCCTTTTTTCTTTGTTGTGATGGGACAGAAGCCAGTGGTTGAAAATCCCATAGAATACAGTAAAAGTGCTTTGGGGCTTGAAAAACAAAGCATGAATGGTCTTTTCCTTTCTTTCTTTTTTTTTTTTTTTTTAAGTTTAATTTGAGACCAACAGAGAGAGAGTGCAAGGGGGAGACAGGCAGAGAAAGAGGGGGACAGAGAATCTGAGGCAGGCTCTGTGCTTACAGCAGACAGCTCTTTGTGGAGCTCAAACTCACGGACCGTGAGATCATGACATGAGCCAAAGTCAGATGATTAACGACAGAGCCACCCAAGCAGGCACTCTGCCTTTTTCCATTCATGCTATTAGGAGAGAAGCATGGGTCACCCGTGACCACACGTGGGGGCTTTCTCTCATTTACATTTTGGGCAAACTCCTGTCATTGTTTCATGCAGATCATAACACTGCTATCACTCAGCCTTTTCTTCTTTGTCTCTCTCTCTCTCTCTCTCTCTCTCTCTCCCTCTCTGTTATTTGCTTTTTTCATAATACAAAGTAACATAGCATCATCTTCTTTTAATGTACGAACAATGAATGAATGAATGAATGAATGAAAACAAAGAAAAATCATCTGTAATCTTGCCACAGAGCAAGATCCATTCTAAACACTCCTGGGTTTTCTCTCACGGTTACTTTTTTATGCTTAGATACGCACACACATGGTTTCCTTGCCAAACAAAGGATAAGAAGACATTTTTCTCCCGTTCCACTGGCCCTCTACCTATGTGTCTGCATGAGAATCTTTCCATGGTTGTACCATATACCATCTGCCTGCCCGTGATGGGTTGGATGGTCCCCTTCCCAAAAAGATACACCTGCGCAGAACCTGTGAATGTGAGCTTGTTTGGAAGAAGGGTCTTTGCATATGTGATTAAATTAATGGTTTCAACAGGGGCTTGTCCCAGATTAGTTGGGTGGGCCCTAAATCCAGTGACCAATGTTCTCAGAAGAGGAGAGACGCGAAGGAGAAACAGAGGAGAAGGCCATGTGAAGGCGGACGCATAAATCTGAGTGATGTGCCTTTAAGCCAAGGAGCGCCAAGGACGGCTAACAGCCATCAGATGCCAGGAGAGAAGCGTGGAGTGGATTCTCTCTCTGAGCTTCCGGAAGGAGCCAACCCTGTGGACACCTTGATCTTAGACTTTTGGCCTCCAGAACCATGAGAGAATAAGTGTCTGTGTTTCAAGCCACCAAGTCTGTGGCGATTTGTTATGGCGGCCACAGGAACGAAAACACCGGCCCCGTCCACTCTTCCCCACCCCTCCCCGTCTGCGTCTGCCCTGTAGGAATGCCATTCACAGGACCCCTTACCTTTGTTGTGGTCTTTAGCTCAGTCAACAGGAGCCTAAGTTGGAGATGAGAGAGAAAGGAGAGTCTTTATTCTCTTGGCCTCCGCTGCACAAGGTCCCTTGGGCTGGCCTTGGTGTTGACCAGCGGCCATTGCTCTCCGTAGGGCGCTCCACAGAAGTCTCTGCTGACATGTTCTGGTCGTCCCTCCCTTCCCTCCACGTCCCTCTGGGGGGTGGCCAAGGTTGATAACAGCTCTGCTTGCCCCGAGTCCCCTCACTGTCCCCGTGGCTCCCGTCTAGCTTGTTGGGTGGTTTTGCCATAAAAACATATTTATAATTCATGAATTAATTTAATGAATCCTTTATTATTAGGCATTTCGGAGGTTCTAGTTTTTTGCTTTTATAAAAAAACGTCTCGGTGAGCATCTTCATCGTCAAATCATTTGACACGGGCATGATTATTTCAGATAAATTTCTAGGCATTTGTTTGAACAAACAGTTTTAAATTATTAACAATTTATTTAATATTCCTATCGGATGTCCGTTACACTTAATTAACATTTAATATTAATTCTTCATTAACGATTTAATTCTAAAGGTTTTGACACATGGCACAAAATTGCTCTCCAGAAATGTTGTAGCAACCGCCCCTCCCATCGAGAGCGTAGGAGAATACCTATTTCTAGCACCAGCTCTAATCAACCTTGTTGGATAAATAATGAAACCCCAAGATCGAGTGGTCCCAGGTCTGCTACTAAATGCAAAGCTGTGCATTATGAACGTGAGGACAAAAGAAATGAGCTTTCAGAGCGGTGACTAGAGCTTCCTCGAGTGGACAAGCATCTTAAATAAGAGAAAAACAGAGCCTCCTCGACTACAGGGTTATCAGGAGCTTGTCTGGAATAGTTTGTAATGAATGGTTTAGGTCAATGAGAGGGTGATTCCAATTAAGGAATTTTATAAGAGGGGGGAAGGCAGCTGCCGGCTTGAGAAAGTGAATGACCATTATTGTCTGAGATTAAAGCAGCAAACCCTTCAAATAGAGGATGCATTGTTAGAAGAACTGATTAAGAACACGTCTGCAAATGGATGTTAGCGTATACGGAGTGTTGTTCTCACTATAGACTTTGTGATTTACTCCATGACACTGACCTTATCTTGAGTGAGTTATGATATTTTCTGGGTCTCAGCCAGGAGATCTCACATTGAGCTGACCTCATTGCGATAAAACAATCGGGGTTCGGTTTCGTCATTGCCATCCTTCCGGGCGTAGCCAGGAAAAATAATAAACAAGCAACTGGGTAACGCTCGGATATCATCTCATTAGGAGGCCTTTGTGGTGAGACTGTGGGAACAGAACCACAGTGAACTAAGCCCATAACCCATCCTGACATCTCAGAGCCGTTCTCTGCTATGTGAAGACAAATGCTGCCCCAAATCAAAATATACCTGTTGTAAAAGCTCACTTTGTGCTCCAGCTAGCCTCATGAGCAGATCTGAACCCTGAGAGGCTGGGTGAGTTCAGAAAAGAGCCACCGTGGGACTTGGGAGGTGGTTTAAAATCCCAATGCAGTAACTTGTTCATCCACAAAGTCCAAAATGAACACATGCCTGAGACCTACAGGAAATCAAGCCTTGGGGAAAAGACGTGGAAAATAAAACCCACCACCCTAAAGACCACCCCCCACCGTCAGATGTGAGTCTACCATAGGTTAACATGACCCTTGGCTTTTCTTGTGTCATGTCTAACCTTCCCCTCTTCAATACCCAAGTCTGTGTACCTTTCTGGACCGGCTTCCTGTCCTTCTCTCCCTCCATGCCTCCCTCCTTCCTTCTTTCTTTCTCTCCTCCCTTCCCTCTTTCCTTCCACAGGCAAACAAACGTTCAGCAAGGTCCTACTAAGCCCCAAGCACTGTCCTGGGGCTGAGGCACTAGAACCATCCAAAGGACACGGTCGACAACTCTGCCCCTCTGCCCTTCTCCAGATGTGCCCAACAGCCACTCTCTCTGGGGAAATCCCAGGAAAGCCCTGCTGGAGCCCCGGGGACCCCTCAGCAGCCCCTGGGTCGGTTCCTGACGCTTAATTTCGTCACCTCTCACTTCATCCCCACCTGGACCTGAGAGATGGACCATCAGAGCCCAGAAGGGGGGCGATGAAAGAGCCACTGAAGCTTTGTGGCTGGGACACCAGCACAACGTGGAAGAAATCTGTGGCAATTTCAGTCTGGACGGTGTCTAGCCGGAGAGAGAGGGCATTAGTGTCTGAATCACAGTAATAAGTGCAAGTGAGGCTTATTGTTTATTGCTTAAGAAAATGAA
The DNA here is from genome assembly GCF_014898765.1 of Herpailurus yagouaroundi. Lineage (NCBI taxonomy): Eukaryota > Metazoa > Chordata > Mammalia > Carnivora > Felidae > Herpailurus > Herpailurus yagouaroundi. Next base: position 14,127,650 of record NW_024412412.1, read on the forward strand.
ATAATCCATGCCCACCCCTGCAACCTACCATCATTTACCCCCAAAGGAACAAATTGGCAAGAAGTCAAAGGAGCAAGAAAATGTCAAAGAGAAAGAGTGGTTTTTTTCCACCCCCATCCCACCCCTTCCCCTGTCTCCCCACAGGCGCCATATATAGGCCTCAGGCTCCCGAGAGCAAGGGGCCAGGCTCTGGTGTGTGTGACAGTAGAACTCTAGCTTCTTCTGACCTCCTCCTCTCTCAAGAAATAACCTCAAGGGACACCTGGGTGGCTCAGTCGGTTAAGCGTCCGACTTCGGCTCAGGTCATGATCTCAGTTTGTGACTTCGAACCCCGCATCGGGCTCTGTGCTGTCAGGGTGGAGCCCGTTTCAGATCCTCTGTCCCCATTTCTCCCTGCCCCTCCCCTGCTCGCACTCTCTCTCTCTCAAAAATAAATAAACATTAAAAGAAAGAAAGAAAGAAAGAAAGAAAGAACATCAAGATGTCTCCTCACCATTGTATTTATTCATCCATTTATTCTCTCAACCCAACGCGGCATTTAAAAATAGGAGCTCAGGAGTCTAACTGCCTGAGTTCAAATCCCGATTCCAACACTTACTAACTGTATGACTGACCTTGGAGTGTTACTCAGACTTTCTCTGCTTTAGTTTTCTCCCTATAACATGAGGTTACTATGAGCCCCTACCCCATAAGGCTTTGGGGGGCTACTGAGAGAGTATAAGGCATGTAAAGGACTTAAGAATAGTACCTGGTACTCGGTGCCTGTTGTCTCTTACTAGTTAAGAAATGTTCATCAAGCGCCAACTATGTTCCAGAACCAGGGACACAAGCCCTTTCCCTCAGCCTCCCGGAAGAAAGACAAGAAAACCACACAAGATGACCAGGCAGCCATCAGAGCTGGGGGAGGGGGGGGGTACCAAATCAGTCAGGGGTGGAGGAAGAGACTCAGGGAAGGCTCCCCGGGGGGATGATCTGTGCCCTGGATTCCTAATGGCAAATAAGATTCTACTGAGTGAAACGGATGTGGACAGAAGAGGGGAGAACCCTCCGGAGGGCAAGAGACATTTGTTGGGGGCTCTGTATGGTAAGAAGCAGATTCATGAAAGACTCCTGGTGGCAGAGAGGACGCAGCTACACCATGAACGGTCTTTTCTGTCATCTTAGGGAATTTAAACTCCATCCTAAAAGCCAAGGGGAAGCTCTAAAGGACTTAAAACCCACCATCCCTCCGAAGGGTTAACAAGCCAGCATATCACTGTCCACCTCATCTTTATAGTGTATCTGAAAGAAAGCTTGTTTTTGGTTTTGTTTTTTTTTTCTTTTGTCATCTCAAAGACCTTTGTAGAAACGCTTTTCTGGGTCTTGAATTGTGGCCGATTTTTCCTGAAGCAGTAATTACGATTTCGTATAGGCAACCGGCTATATAAACGCTGGCCTCTGCGAGATTTTCCCCCCCATTTCTCTCCTCATTTTGTGCAATCATTTCCGAAAGGGACCTGCCAGTTGTATTTCTTCATCTGAGGTCCCTGATGTGGATGAACACACGGCAGGGCCTTTTGCAGCGTTTAGGGCAAACCACTTGGCTGAGCTGTTAGGGCAGTGCGAGCGTAATCAGCAGATTTATTTGAGGAAATGTATTTATGGTACTAAATGGCTGTTCTAAATGGGGCCATTATCTGGCCTTTTCGCTGTTGCTATAAATGTCCCTCCAGAACGCGGATACCCACAATAAGTTCATCATGCTTCCCAGACATGACTTCGAGACAGTATTTATGCTGCCCGCAGTCAATGCACATGCATGTTCTTGGGTAATTTCAGTCGTGTTTCTTGAACGCTTAGGCACACACTCAATGCCGGATGCTCTATTAAATGTTTTCAGGGCCATCCAAGACAGAAAGAGGGGAAAAGGGAGAGACTTGTGGAACAGTCAATGGCCAGTAAGTTGCAACGCAACTCTAAATTATTCATAGCTTGGATTACGCTGAGGAGGAATTATAACTATCCATCCGGGGCCACTTCAAAGAACACTATCTTTCTGCTCGACCTGGGGGTGCCCTCTGCCTGAAGTTCAGAGAGAGGAAGCCCAGCTGAGGGGGGAACGTCCAAGGGACCATCCTCAAGGAACAAGAGGCTGAAACCTCTCTGAAGGCCATGGACAGCTGCCAAGACCTCCATCAAAATGGAAACCCTTGTTTTCCTTGATTCTAGACCACTTTGCAAAGACTCTCAGAGACACGGCTGCTTCGAGATTTCTTACAAAATGTCCGTACCAAACCCCCAAATACCTTTTCCATATGTTCCTGTTTTGCTTCCCCGCCTCTAAAGCTCGTACAACAGAAACGGGAACAGATTCTTAAAGAAAACTCCAGTTTTTATTTACTTAAAAAAAACTCATTATGTGTGGACAGGGATAAACCTGTGTATACAGAAATGTAGCAAATATCTACGTAGCGAAGCACCTCTGACATCTGATCCCTATCAATATTTCAATGAGAAGAGGAAATTACTATTTAAAATTTTTAATTAACATAGATCTTTCACATGGTAGGGGGGAAAAGCACTACTCAATGTAGACGGCATACGTGCTTAAGAACACATGTGGGGTTGGGGCGCCTGGGTGGCTCAGCCGGTTAAGCGTCCTCCTTGGGCCCAGGTCATGAATCTCACGGTTCGTGGGTTCGAGCCCCGCATCGGGCTCTGTGCTGACCGCTCAGAGCCTGGAGCCTGCCTCGGATTCTGTGTCTCCCCCTCTGTCTGCTCCTCCCCTGCTCACACGTGCTCTCTCTCTCTCTGTCAAAAATAAAAATAAAACTTAAAAAAAAAAAAAGAACACATATGGGGGCTTTTTGGTCAGAAGACATAAAGCCCTCAGTGGAGTTTATTTGGGTTGACATTGCCAGGGGAGGGCAGAGAGTAACAGGGAATTAAATTGTTCTCCTTAATAAAGCAAGGGGGATGTGGGGCACCTGGGTGGCTCAGTTGGTTGAGCTTCTGACTTCTGCTCAAGTCAGGATCTCATGGTTCATGAGTTCAAGCCCCACATGGGGCTCACTGCTGTCAGCTTGTCAGCCCAGAGCCCGCGTCGGATCCTCTGCCCCTCTCCCACTTGCACTTTCCCAAAAATAAATAAATATTAAAAGAACATTAAAGAGGGGCGCCTGGGTGGCTCAGTCGGTTGAGCGTCCGACTTTAGCTCAGGTCACGATCTCGCGGTCCATGAGTTCGAGCCCCGCGTCGGGCTCTGGGCTGATGGCTCAGAACCTGGAGCCTGCTTCCGATTCTGTGTCTCCCCCTCTCCCTGCCCCTCCTCCGTTCATGCTCTGTCTCTCTCTCTGTCAAAAATAAATAAATGTTTAAAAAAATAAAAAAAAAAAACATTAAAGTATGGGGGATGTAGGCAGGGTCCTCTGGCTGTTCTAGAGTGCTTTGTGGGCTTGGAAGATGGAAAGAAGAACAGATATGGAAGAGAAGGGTCTAGAAGAGAAGAGGCAGCCTGAGGACGCAAGACAAGGCACGGACACGAGGAGATGAGGGACAGCCAGGGAGAAGGACCCCGCGGCAGGAGTGCAGAGGGATGAAGGGCTGGGTGATGTGGGCTCATTAATTGCAAGTCAGTACCTATTCTGAGCAGGGCGGTGGGGGTCTCTCTGAGCCCCACGTAGTCCTCAGATCTTGGTGCTTTGGGAAGTGGGAAACGGCGGGGGGTGGGGTCTGTTTGCCAGGACAAAGCAGTGCAGAGAGAAGGGAGCAGCCCCGGGAAGTGAGAATATGGACAGGTCACCCAGATTCAGTAAAAGCAGGGATTTGTAGCGAGAGATGACAGCGAGACAATAAACTTGTATCCCTACCCCCAAATCAGGGGGAGTCATCATTCACCCTGTTGAGGCCAACAACGTCCTCTAGCCCCAGTATGGCATGGGCTCGCGAGTGGAGTGTTCGGATGTTTAAAAAAAAAAAAAAAGTGGCTGCGGAGGGGCTGGGGGACTTCAGGGCCTCCAGGCAGGTGACACTGGGTTGCAATTATGCATTATTATGTGTATGGATCCAAAGGGGGGAAAAAAAACCCTGTGATTCATCATTTCCCGATTTGCTGTTCTGAGTCTTAATCGGGCGCCGAGTCAACTTGCGGCCCGTGATGCATTTTTATTTCTTTGGCTTTTTTAAATTGCTTTTCAGGGTCCTTTTGTTTGCTGCAAAGGGGAGAGCCTGTAGCAGACACAATTCCTTCTTTTTAATTCCCTCAATTAATGAGGTGCTAGTTTCTGGTGTTCTCTAATTGAGGCCATTTTTCCTCCTTTCTTGAGACCAGCCTATAATTGCCTGGGGTATGGAGAAAGGCCAAACGGGAACCAACAATTACATTGTTTTCAAAACGGAAGTGGTTTTATTGGCTTTCCACACCATGAAAGGAATTTTTTAAAGAAAACTTTTTTAAGTCTGCCGATACAGAAACGTGAAGAGGAAAAGAAAAATACCTGGTTTCCTGCCCCCACAGCTTTCTACTTTACAGAAACTCCACAATAGATGGTGTGCAGTTGTGTACTTGGCTTTGTGTGTCCATGGCTCTGTATTGTGAGCACCTTCCCGTGTCCGTAAGTATGGAACGCTGTTTCTCCCCTCTATCTCTATTTTTTTTTAATATTCTTATTTATGTATTGGACCATCATTTTAAATGGTTGCATAGTATTCTATTGAATAGATGCCTTTAATTTATTTAGCCAATCTCTCCTCTGTAGATGTGTTAGAAGCCACGGAGAGATAAGTCACCATTTACCAACATTTTGGGGCTACGTCTTAGAAACGGGAGGTATTCACTAATTCATTAAAACGCGTAGCGAGTGTCTCCTAACAATCTCTCTTGACACTAGGATAGAGCAATAATCGAGATAGACACAGTCCCTCCTACAGGGCTGTTAGTCTGGTAGAGAATTGAGGTATTAACTAAGGAATGCAAATAAAGTGTGATGAGGGTCTTCACGAGGAACGTACAGAATATTCTGGTTCAAAGGGCATGCGCTTTAAAAAGCTTGCAAATGGACACCTGGGTGGCTCAGTTGGTCGAGCTTCTGGCTTGGGCTCAGGGTCACGATCTCATGGTGTGTGAGCTTGGGCCCCATCTCAGCTGAGCCCTGTTTCTCTCTCTCTCTCTCCCTCTCTCATTCTCAATCTCTCTCTCTCTCTCTCTCTCTCTCTCTCTCTCTGTGCCCCTCACTCACTTGCACCCTCTCTCAAAAAAAATAAATAAATAAATAAATAAATAAATAGTTTGCAAGCACCTGTGCCCTTACTTGCATTGGCGACCTTGTGAGCCCACATCCTTTTTAATCTTTGCCAACCCAAAGTGCTTCTCATTGTTGTGTTCACAGCAATTCATTCTGAACTGCCAGGTTTCCGGGTTACTTCTCTTTCGTCTGATCCACTTGTAAGAAGACACTTAGCAATTCTACCTCCGTGTGCGTACGGTTTCGAAGCACTAATTGCCTCATTTCCCAAAGGGATGCTTACATTTCGTACCTCCAGCAAATTGTTCACAATTGAAGTCGGTCCCTTGTATTGTCCTTCGCCCGAACTTCCCTGAGCTCACGATGCTCCCTGGTGTGCCAAACTTGTGTTTCTTTCCATCCCCTCAGGGGCTGCCCTCAGCCCCTACTTTCCCTGAATAATACCCATCACTGCTTAGGAGAGCTCAGAGGAAGGCTTCTCACTGATGCGTACTCGTCCCCTACACTTGCTGCACAAAACGCACCCCTGCAGAAGGCTTTGGGTGGATGGAAGGAGGGAACGAGCAAGGCAAAGGATTGAAGTAACGATCCAGCCTAGAAAGAGCCCACGGACATTGGTAAATCCCACAACAGGCTTATTGAACCATTTTCTGGGCCCCAAGCATGTCAATCATTTCTGTTCTGTAAACCAATCCGAGAAATAAAACGTCGTTCATTTATTCACTCAACTAATAGCTATTAAGCTCCTCATTTGTGCGAGGCCTCCAGGCCGGAGGGGGAAAATGCGTGTATGTCATTATGTGACGATCATTAGCGATGATACATATCAGTTATTCTTGGCTGACGAACACTAAGACGGCAGTGATGACAAGAGGGCCCTCGCGCCTGTCGAGTTGCACCATCACGGTAGGATCAGAAATAGTCTTGAGGAAATATGATTTTTTAAAAATTTTTTAAAGTTTATTTGTCTTTAGAGAGACAGCATGAGCGGGGGAGGGGTAGAAAGAAGGAGGGAGACAGAGAATCCCAAGCAGGCTCCGCACTGTCAGGGAAGGGCCCGACGCGGGGCTGGAACACCCAAAACCGTGAGATCATGACCTGAGCCAAAACCAAGAGTCGGATGCTCAACTGACCGAGCCCCCCCGGGAGCTCCTGGGCATCGGGAATCCGATTTTCTATACTGCTGATATTGTCTGTAGCTGTTCCCTTTTTGTTTTCCTTTGTCAGTGACCTTTCAAAAATGCCAGCTTGTCTCCTTCGTATTAAGAGACACTAAGAAAGGAAACTCCTGTGTACTCAGGCTGCGTTTTTCTTTTGGGAGATGGAGAGGCTCGCCCCCTGGATTAGCAGAGGAATCAAAGCCACGTGACTACGGGGTGGGGGGGCGGGTTTCATCTTTCTCCATACAAGGTTATTGTTCCACTTTTTCTTCTTTTCTTCCTCCCTAACCGCTAGCTCAGTGGTAAGTGGAGAAGGGGCCACACCCTGGGTGCCCGGGCGACTCAGTCATTAAGCATCTGACTTCGCCTCGGGTGAGTTCAAGCCCCACATCGGGTGAGCTCCAACTCCGCGTGAGTTCCACCACTCTCTCTCTCTCTCTTTGCCTCTTGTGGGATTCTCTCTCTGCCCCTCGCTCATTTGTGCCCTTTCTCTCTCTCAAGAAAAAAAAAAAAAAGAAGAAGAAGAAGTGGCTGGAGCTCTCGAGGTGCCTTCAAGAAACCACGCCGAAAGGAAAGCCTGACCCTGACTCCAGGGGCTGCCCCGCAAGGGAATCATCCTCCGGCAGAGCGAACCTCCGAATCTTGTTTTTACCTTAGCTCTTCAACGTTTACACTTCAGCGGGAGCAGAACACCATCCTTTGACCTAACTATGGCACAGCGCCGTTCTCACAAGGCAAGAACCCCTTAGCCATAGGGCCCCGAGAGAAAACACAGAGGCCGTTCCCAGCAGACCTGCTACCTGGAACCCTGAGCGATGTCGGAAGGCGTTGTCTCGGGTTTTTTAAGTCAATTGCAACATAGTTCCTGTATTACTGTATTTTCCTTGTGTGTTTGCACATGGATTTTTCACGGATGACTGGGGTATTTGTGCTGTCACTCGGACAGGTAAGATCCCCGTCTTTGTCTGCCCAGGAACCACACAGAACGCCCCAGCCTGAAGCAAATGGATGCAAATATAAAGCTGCCCCTTGGGCAAGTAGTTTATAACGGGCAGCCCGCACATTGCCATCCAGGCCCATTCAGGCCGCCCTGGGAGCTGGGGGGGGGGGGGGGGGGGAGGCATCAACCCACGGCTCCCCCGTGTGCCAGTGTCGGGAACACATCGTGGGGATTCCGAAGGAGATCCAACCCCGTGCAAGTTACTATAGCTTGACAACCCTCATTAGTTGGTTACTGACTTTTATTTTCAGGCTTTAAAAACACGCGCCCTGCTGTTAACCCCTCTGGGCACGTGGACGGTACTAATCGTGTTGCACCACCAGCAAGCTGACAACAGCCGGCCAGAGAGCCAGCCCCTGGCGACGTGTAACACCTGTCTTCGCCGTCGCTTTGCCCCGGATCACGTCCAGAGTAAATGTCCACGTTCTCTGCTCTCTGTCACTGAAGGTCAGAGTACGTCTCAGATGCGGAGGCCAGCGAGACAGGTGCCGTTTGGAACTGAAACTCTGTTTATAGCGGGGCAAAAAGGACAATAAACCACCCCCCTTACAAGTTCGCTCACTGATGTTTGAGGGTTCGGAGCTGGAATCCTCACCCCGGGGGACCAGAGAGCAGAAAAGGGGAGAAACAGGAAGCAAGAGGCTCTGGGTCAAGGCTGGGACTTCCGGCCTTGCAACCTGGAGCGAGAGAGTTGCTCACAGAGACGCAATTCACCGTCTGGGAAAAAGGAGGAAAGGGGGAGGAGAAGACTCATCATTCATGCAGCCCATTTGTATCAGGTCCCCCTATGCTGCAAAGGGTTTGGGCATTGGGGATAGAGCTGTGAACAGAGACACAGGCTCACCTGTCTCGGCCCTGTTGTCGCTTCCGAGAAGTGACCGGTGAACATCAGACCACAGACAGTGAGCAGCTGTGCTCAAGCGAGAGGAATCCCCCGTGACCGTGACCGGTGCCGTGGCCCCCAGCCTGGTCGCAGGTTTGAGCAAGTCTTCTAGGCTGAAACCTGAAGCCCGAATGGGGGCTGGGGAGGGTGGCCGGGCGTTGGCAGGGAAAGCGCTCCACACTCCACACGTGGAGACTGTGGGAGGCCCAGGGCCCTGAATCCGAATCCGAATCCGATTCTGCAATCCCGGTGGGTGTTGGGTGGAGCAGCCCTCCCAGCCTCATCTCAGCTTCTCCCAACATCCAGGCCCGGGGTGGAGCCAGGGGGGTGCTTGGCATCGCCCCAGGAGCCCTTGTCTGCTGCCCGGCCTAGGGTCCTAGGTCTTACTTTTACTTTGAGCAGGAGAGGGGGTGGGGGGTGCAGCCCAGGGAGAAGGGGTCTGGCCCGGGGGGGAGTGGGGGAGGGGAAACGCAGCTCTGGGCGCCGGGCCCTCCGACGCGCGGGGGGGCCGCGGCCGGGGGAGGGGGAGGGGTGTGGCTCTCATGAGGTGGCCCCCCGGGGCCTGGGTCAAAGCCAGCAGTTTTCAAAGGCCTTCCTTGCTGACTCTGTGGGCTGGGCAGTTAGTGGTGAGCTGACACAGGAAAACCCTAAAGGTTTTGCAGTTCTGTTCATTGGTTTTGAGGGTCTGTTATTTGGCGTATGTGATTTGGTTTTCCTATGCGGCCCAGAAGGTATTTTTAGACAATTTAGAAAAGCTTGCAGGAACCTGGGTATATAACCTCATATGTATACCCGCGAACCCGGGTAGGGAACCTCCTCGGTAGCCCCGAGGCTTTATTTCACGGCTCCAGCATCCCTCACCTCTGTAGCCCCTACTCATCCAGGTCAACCCCCCTTTCCTCCTCAGCCGGCCGAGAGCCCAGGTCCCTGGCAGGGGTTCTGCCCTGCACGTTCCCCCCACCCTTTCGCTTCCCTTCCCTTCCTCGAACTCACCCGCCAACCTCCCACCTGCTCATGTCCAGCCCTCCCACAGCACTCCCGCGTCCATGAAGCTGAAGACCCTGGAGAAACACGGCCGTGCTGCTGCTCCCACTTTTTAGAGCCCAAGGGTTTCCCAGAGGCCCTGCCTCCTGCGCCTGGGTTCACTCCTCCTGCAGCTTGATGGCCGTTTTGCAAATAGTCACTCTTCCAGACCCCCCAAAACCCCTTCTGTGGAGCTGGGGGAGACAATCAGGAGAGAAGTCCTGCCCTCCCTACATCCCCCGACCTACCATCAGCTTGGTCATTCTGCGTGAGCCGTCCGGGCACCCACCTCAGGGACCCCTCATCTGCACCCTACATCAGCACGTCTCACTCAAGGACATGCTGCCTGCGATTAGCCCCTCTCTCTCCTGCATCACCAGCTCTTCCCTTTCTAATGGACCGTTCCCGGCAGCATACAAACATTATTCACATCTTTAAAATATTCTTTTTTAAGTAATCTGTACACCCAGTGTGGAGCTCGAACTCACAACCCCGAGATCAAGAGTCGCACGCTCCACGGACTGAGCCGGTCCCAAATATTATTCACATAAAAAAAAAAAAAATGAGACAGCGAACATGTCTCTCAGAACCTCACATCAATTCCCCACTCCCTCTCATTTATGGCAACACTTCTCAGAGTGGTTTTCTCTGGAACCGGTCTCTGAATCCAATCTGTAATCAAATCCTGTTGGTTCCTGCCTTCAAAATAGATCTGCAATATGTCATCTCAGTGTCTATCACTTCTGCGGCCACCACCCAGGTCCTAAGCCACCATCCACCCCAGCCTGGAGGACTGCAGTGGCTGCTGCCTGGTTCCCTTTCTGCGGAGAGAGCCACTCCTCTCTCAAATGGCTCCCGTTTGACGTTCCAAGGGCTTCCCGTTGACGCTTGGTAAAAGCCAAGTGCAAGGCCTTAGGAGACCCGCCCAGCCCCCAAGTCTCCCACCACTGGGGCGCCGTGTCCCGACACCTGTCCCATCCCGGTGACTGAGCCCCAGCCACATGGGCCCCTTACCGTAAGGCTCTTCCCCCCAAGGCCACGTCTCACTCCCTCCGGTTCTTCAGATCTCCCCTCCAACGTCCCTTCATCAGGGAAGCCTTCTCTGACCAGCCAGTTTACAACCGCTTCCAGGCCCACGTGTCCTAATCCTCTTCCCTTGCTTCATTTTTAATCTCCGCAGCTTTTATCGCTATCTCACAGATGATGTATATTCTCTTTTATTGCATTGCATTACTCCCCGCCTAGAACGCAAGCTCCCCAGAGCAGGAAATGTGTTATGTGCTTTTGCGCAATTCCGTCTCCCGTAGGAGACAGAGCGCGATGGCTCCGCGAATGGCAGCCATTTTACAAACACGAGGATACATCGAACACATAGCAATAGGCACATAGTTAGTGGTAGTAGCTGAACCCCACAGGTGGATCTCCCCTGAACTCCACCCCCTCGTGTCCGTGTGCCTTTGCGTAGCCCCGTCCCCTTGAGTCCGGTTCCACCCTCCTCAGGGGGTTCCGGGGCTGCGTCGGAAGTAGACTTGCATTGTCTGCCGGCCTCGTGTCGCGTGGCATCTCTCGGGGAAGCCGCTGCCAGAAAGTTGTCCTGATCCGAGATGGCTGTGCTGCGAGGAGGCCCCAGGCGGCCTCCGGCTGTTGCAGCCACCCTAGCCTGGGCGCACCCTAGCCCGGGTAGCTAAAGAAGCCTTCTTGGAGGCTCGGGAAGTGCCAGGCCAGCCCACACCTGATGGCAAGTGCATGAGAGGTCAAATCACGTAGCCGGACCCAGCTGAGTCGCCGAACCACGAGACGGAAAAATACATCCTTGTCTCAAGCCGCTACGTTTTGCGGGGCGGTTGGTTGCAGCAGAACAGATAACCAGAACCTTCTTGGTGCCTTTAGTGCTGGCAGATATGCCGAGCCGGCCCAGCACAGGTGTGCTGTGCCTGGAAAATCTCCCACATGAGAAATTTTGTGTAAAAGGAATAAACTCAGGCCTTAGAACAGCCCTGTCTTCTCGCAAGTGCAGCTTCCGAGGCACTTGTGAGCATTCACTAAGAGGGTAATGGCTGCTTATCAGAGGCCTATGAGCAGAAAAACAGAACGAAACGTTGGAAAGAACTACCTGTTAAAGATAATTAGGTGCAAAGGTAAAGCATCCGAAACTTTATGGTGTCGGTAAGCGAGAAATTTACACAACGACCAAAATCGAATTCGCACACAACCTTTCAGGACCAGACCCAGAAATCAGAGATCCTTAAGCATGCGTTGATTTCAAAAGTCAGTCCCACTATAGAAGCCCAGGTCACTCGGGTCCCCAGGCTGCTCCGCCCCTCTTAACCAGCCCAGAATGTAACCAGGGAGAAATAGGACTGAATGCGGAATTCTCCAGATGGGTGCTCTGCCCAGCCACACACCTCACCAGACAGATGCCGAACTTCCCGTCTCTCTTCCACCTGCAAACAGAGGCCGCCTCTGCCGTCTCAAGTTCAATGACTCAGTAGTTCGGTAAGAAGGTCTGTTAACCCACAAAACCGTCTCAAGGTGTTGGGAGTAGAATAAAGTTCTATGCTTTTAGATATTATGGAAGATAATTGTGGAGTTAGAAAATACTTACCTTTTGGGGGGTGCCTGGCTGGCTCAGAAGAGTGTGCCACTCTAGATCTCGGGGTCGTGAGTTCAAGCCCCACGTTGGGGTTAGAGAGTACTTTAAAAAAATGAATAAAGGGGCCCCTGAGTGGCTCAGTCGGTTAAGCATCCGACTCTTGATTTTGGCTCAGGTCGTGATCTCACTGTTTGTGAGATCGAGCCCCACATCTGGCTCTGTGCTGACAGTGCTGAGCCTGTTTGGGATCCTTTCTCTCTCCCTCCCCATGCCCCTCCCCCACTCTAGTGCTCTCTCCAAATAAACTTAAGAAAAGGAAAAAATAATAAATTAATTAAAAACTTAAAAAAAATAAGAGGTGTGACTGGGTGGCTTGGTTACACACTGGACTCTAGATTCGGGCTCAGGTCATGATCTTACGGCTCGTGAGTTCAAGCCCCGAGTCGGGCTCCTCACTGGCAGCCAGGAGCCTGCTTGGGATCCTCTCCCCTCTCTCTCCTCTGCCTCTCCCCCGCTCTCCTCTCTCTCTTTCTAAGCAAATTAATAAAGTTAAAAAAGAAAAGAAAAAGAAAATATTTATCTTTTTTGTTAGCGTGTAGAACGAAGCATTTGCCCAACGTAGTATTCTGTCAGCAGAATCGGGATACTGTGAAAGAACGGAAGTAAGTCAGTTGTTGAAAAACCAGTAGCCTTCTGTTCAAGACTAGAGAAAGGACTCCTTATTCCACACGGTGGCCTTGTCAGTGCGGGGGGCGGGAGAGCGCCGAGCCCCGCTGGCAGAGAGCAGCTCTTGATGGGCGTGCACTGGCAATAAATCACAGGGCGTTAGTGCTCTGATAAGGAGGTGAGCTGCGAGGTTGGCCTGTCCTGTGGCTGGGAAAGGATAAGATAAAGGATTCTTTGATGTTTTTATTTAAGGCTTATGCTCAATAATTCAATGAGAAGATCCGTTAACCCACGACGCCATCAAAATGTGTCAGGAACAGAATAAAATGACCTGTTGGTTAGATGCCATAAGGGATACTTACCTTATGCTTAGATTTGTGAGAACTGAAAGGTAAGATCGTCTGGGTAAATGGGTTGGTTCAGTAGGAAGAAAACGAAGCAATCTACTGAGGGCCTACCACCCTCAACTCTAAGCAGGATGTGCGGGGAGAGACTCCTGGCTCCTTGGGAAGGCTGAGCAGGAGAAGGGAAAGCCTGTCGGTTACGAATGCTTTGGGGATTTTAAGAAATGTGAGACGCTCGAGTGGTGAACATTTCAGAAATAAGATGGACAAAAATGACGGAACTGTGGCCCCTGAGGAGAGAGCTAAGAAGCCTACGGAGAAGAATTGGAAGGAAATCTACAGTCAGAGCAAACAAGGGAAACGGTGCAATGGGAATATGGAGGCTTTCCACTGCTCTTCTGTTAGCAGTGACTCCAAGACGATGAGGAAGATTCAACAGAATTCATACAAAATAAAAATCAGCTAGCCACGCCCAGAAGACAGCTATTTTGTGGTGCATTTCCATTTCTCGTTCTGATTTTGGTCTTGATGAATGTTTTTGGTACAAGACACAGAAGAGCGTCTTCAAGAATAAAATATTTCTGCTGGTGTCCCTCCTACCCCCAGTGACGGGAGGGAAACCACCACCACTATCAGAAAACACGCTGGGGCTGAAATTTGAAATCTGAAAATTGCATCACTGTAGCCAACTGATGGCTCCCCGACTTATGTAGGTGCTGGTGGGGCTGCTGGCTGTAATCACGTGTGCATGTGTGTGAGTGTGTTTGTGGGAGTGGGGGTGGGGGGGGGATGTGCATGGTGTGTTGAGGGTCCTGACACCAGCTAAGATCCTGACCGTCGATTATTCCAATGTGTATCAGACGTGGGGTGGTGTTTCCACATTATCAACTCAATTCTCGGACAGCAGCTGGGTGTCTTTGAATTCAACTCAATTCTAACACTATTTACCCGGAGGTAGCTTCAGATCCCACAAGGGAAGGGCTCAGTCTTACAAGACTGCCTCGCCCACCTTTAGATGCCAAGCACAAGTCCAGTTTGTCACCTCATAGCCGGGGCACAGAAGAGCAGCGGGCGTGGGTGGGTGTTCCAACAGACCGAGATCGGCCACTCATCACTGACAAAACCCAAAGGCAGAGAACCAAGTGGTGGTGGAACAAGAAAGGAATTTATTTCAGCGAGGCCAACACGGGGAAGACTGCAAACTAATACCTTAAAGACTGTCTCCCAAGTGCTGAAAAGACTTCCAGGTTTATATAAGGAAAATGGGGGGCAAAGGTCAGTGGGTACTGTAGGTGGGCAGTGAAGTCAGGTTGATCACTGTCTTGGGGTCAGGTTGACCGCGGGGTCTTGCGGGCTCAGGGCAGTCCCTACTGCTCGAGGGAGGGGAATCAGTTCCCATCAGGGGATGCTTTGCCCGCAGTGCCTTTTGCCTACGATAAGAGATCAACTGCAAAGGAACTTAATCACTTAGGAAGTCGGAGATCAAGACGGAAGCAACTGAAGTCTTCTCTCAACCTGTGCGTCTGACCAACGGTCTACAGATTGGAGGGTCCAGTGACTCCCTCCTTAGGGTCAATGAATTTGCTAAAGCAGCTCACAGAATTCAGAGAAACATTTTACTTCCTAGATGTCCGGTTTATTATCAAAGGATATAATTCAGGAAAAGCCTTCTATATTATAAAAGGTTGTATCTCAGGGACTCAATTCCATTTTTCGCTCTGAGCATACCATTCTCCCCAAATCTCCACGTGTTCACCAACCTAGAAGCTCTCCGAACCCTGTCCTTTTAGGGTTTATGGAGGCTTTATCACATAGGCATGACTGATCAAATCATTGGCCATTGGTGACTGATTCAACCTCCAGCTGCCTGACCTCCTGTGAGGTCAAGGGGCTGGGACTAACAGTTCTAACCGTCCAGTCACATTGTTGGTTCTCCTGGCCACCCGCCCCAATCTTTAGATGGGCTCCAAAAGTGGCCTCATTAACACAGCAAAAGACACTTCTGTCCCTCTCGTCAGGTAGGAAATTCCAAAGGTTTCAAGGGTTCTGTGCCAAAAGCAGGAACAAAGACCAAATCTATGTTTCTTATTTTAAATCACAGTATCCTGTGTATACATGGGCAATGGGCATTGCTTGGTATTGTAACCTAATCCCCGGCTGCCTCCTCTTGCCAGTAAAGCAGGTGGCCTCCTGGGAGGGACGAGGTCCTCCTGACCAGCCAGGTTTCCCCCACCCCCAGCCCTGGGCATGCTCAGGGAGTGATGGGCATCCACACAGGTGCACAGTGCAGAAACACTGATGAGGACCAAAAAGGGAAGACCCCAGAGGGGTCCCTCTATGAATGAAACAAGCCCTTTGGGATAGAGAGGCAGAGGTTAAACAGACATAAAGATTTTATAGGTTCAGGGTACCTGGGTAGCTCAGGTGGCTTAGCGTCCAACTCTTGATCTCGGCTCAGGTCATGATCTCACGGTTCGGTTCGTGAGTCTGAGCCCTGCATCTGGCTCAGTGCTGACATTGTGGAGCCTTCTTGGGATTCTCCATCTCCCTCTCTCTCTGTCCCTCCCCGATTATGCTCTCTCTCTCTCTTTCAAAAATAAACATTAAAAAAAACAAACCTTACTCTCAAAAAAAAAAAAAATTACAGGTTCTGTGACCCAAGGAGAAATAAAACTTAAGCTTAAAAACTTACAGGCCACTGATGTATTTAATTTACTTTTAATTACGTAAAAATTAAGATGAGTTGCAAAATAAAGAAGAATGTATAGATGGAGAGATAGGTCATCAAAAAAAATATAGTACAATGTTAATGATAGAGCCAGGGCGGTGGGGATATGTGTGTTTATTATGAAATCCTTTCCACTTTTCTGTTTGAAAATGTTTATAATAAATTGTTGGGGAGGACAGGGATCTTGACCAGGTGAACATGATCTTAACCGGAATGTGGAGATCAGAGTTAGCACCTGGTGCCTCCCATGGAGCTCTGTCTCAGCAGCAGTACTCTTCCCAATGGACCTGTTCCACATTTATTCATTTCCTGGGGGCAAAATCTCAAGGTTCCTCTGAAGGAACTCAGAGGAAGGAACTCAACCTGCCACAGAGAAGAAAGTAACAGTAGAATTAACCAGCACGACATTTCACAAGAGAGACGTTCACAGGAACATCTTTTTTACACTCTTGCCAGTAAACTTTTTCCCAGAAAAACCTTCCCTTCCCTTCATGTACATAAGGTGGTGGTGGTGGTGGTTGTTGCTATTATTATTATTAGTTTAGAGAAGGCTTTTGCCCAGCACAATTTCATGCATGGTGGGCACTGGGAATTTTTGTTGAAGTATTTGTTTCCTAGATCTCCATCCCTACCGGGGATGATCACTGACAACCACCCAGCAGGACCAGGGCACTGAACAGCCACAGCCTTTGGTCCGAGACAAGAGAGACCCCATGTGTGAAATGAGGAATTGGTGCCAGAAATACTGGTGCCAATTAGAGAAGCCAGTTAGTGTCCACGGAGATAAGATCCAGGATGCCAATTCGGAAGAATCTATTTATACTGCCCTAACACCCATGAGTGATAAGAAGGGGCCAGAGCACTGAGTTAGACAAGGAGGTTCGTTTTATGTTTTTTCTACTTGCCAGATTTGTGATCTTGGATAATACCTTCATTGACTCTTTGGTGTCTTATCTATAGAAGGGAGAGGAAAATGCCTTGTTTGCAGAGTTGCGATAAGGGTCGGGTGAGATCATGAATGCAACAGAGCCCAAGCATCGTGGGCACTAATTGCTTCCTGATGTTGACCGGAGTCGATCAATAATCCACCCCGAGCCTGCCTCTTGGGGTGGGGATTTCAGGGAGCATCCGGGAAAGGCACATTCATAAGATTGGAGACTTGGAAGGTAGCTCAGGAGAGGAAGAGGACGGAATGCCTGTGGAGAATGGGGGGGCCCAGCCTGGCAGACAAAAAGAGATGAAATAAGGTTGGCAACACGTCAGGTAAGAGAGACTGAGGGGACATTTGCTTCTGGTAATGACTGAAGAACCTTCTAGTGGACCACCTCTCCCACAGATGATAGCTGAAAGCTATAAATTCTGGACAAAATACAAAGAAACAACAACCACGAAAACCCCAATACTTGAAGGCACTGGAAAGTGACCAAAAATAGCTTCTGGAAGGAAAAAAGGGCACTAGGTGAGTTCTTTGTTTCCATGTCTTCAACCACAGTCTGCAACCTACGGAGTGTCTAAAACTTAGGGTGACCAACCAACCCAGTTTTTCCAGACATGTCCCAGCCTCAGCCCTGGAAGTCCTGTGTTCCAGGAAAACCTTCAGTTCTGGGCAAACCAGGATGGTTGATTACCCTACTAAAATTCCAACAGAAAATCTGCAGTTTTTCTGCCCTGAAGAGATAGTAGACAGACTTTGCGGCAAACACAGCAAAGGAGAATATGTTCACAATGAATGAAAAGATGGAAAGTTTCAGAAGAGAAACAGAAACTATATTTCTCAGAATCTCCAGAGAAGCAGACCCAATAGGATGCATACATACACAGACACATAGACTTATACACACACATACACCTACACATGTACCGAGAGAGATTTATTGCAAGGAATTGGCTAATGAGATTATGGACGTTAGCAAGTCCAAAATCTGCAGGGTGAACAAGCAGGCTGGAGACCCAGGGATGAACTGATGTTACAGGAAAAAGTCCAAAGTCAGTCTGCCATAGATCTAAGAAGATACCACATTGCAGAGGAAGTCTGAACAGCCATCTGCTACAGAATTCCCTCTTGCTCAGGGGAGGTCAGCCTTTTGTTCTCTTCAGGCCTTCAGTTGATTGGATACGATCCACCCACATAATGGAGAGCAATCTGCCTTACTCAAAGTCCATTTTTAAAAAATTTTTTTAAATTTGTATATTTGAGAGAAAGACAGCACAAGCAGAGGAGGGGCAGAGAGAAAGGGGACAGAATGGGATTTCAGTTCTTTCTGATCTTTATGCCTTTTATTTCTTTTTCTTGCCTTATTGCAAGAGCTAAGACCTTGAGTAG
Organism: Herpailurus yagouaroundi; assembly: GCF_014898765.1. Classification (NCBI taxonomy): domain Eukaryota; kingdom Metazoa; phylum Chordata; class Mammalia; order Carnivora; family Felidae; genus Herpailurus; species Herpailurus yagouaroundi. Next base: position 14,145,592 of record NW_024412412.1, read on the forward strand.
AATAGACATGGAGAGACCGGACATCTTTTCTTCCTGATCTTGGCAGGAAAACACTGAATACTTCACCGTTAAGTATGATGTTTGCTCCGGGGTTTGTGTTGATGCTCTTTATCAGGTTGAGAGAATTCCCTTCTTTCCTACTGGGCTGATAGTTTTTTCATGTCTTTGTTTTACCACAAATGAGTATTGATTTTCTTTCCAAGGAAGTTTTCTGCATCTATTGGAATAATTATGTGGTGTCTCTCTTCTATTCCATAAAGATGAAACATTACACAGATTGATTTTTGAATGTTAGACCAACTTTGCACTACTAGGGTAAAATGTATTTGGCCATGATATTTATCATTTTTATATATTGCCACATTTGATTAGCTAATATTTTGTTGAGGATTCTTGTGTCTATAATCAAGAAGGATATTGGCCTCGAATTTTCTTTTCTGTCTTTTCTCTTTTTGTAATGTTTGGTCAAGCTTTGGTATTAGGGCTATGCTGGTCTCAGAAAATGAGTTAGAAGTGTTTCCCTCTACTCTATTTTCAAGAAATATTTTTTCCTTAACTATTTGATGAATTCACTAGTGAAACAATATGTGCCAAGAATTTTCTTCCTGAGGTTTTGGATGATAATTTAAATTTCTTTATTAGATATAGGGCTATTCAAATTTCCTGTTTCATCCTGTATCAGTTTTTTTGTTTTTTTTTAAATTTTAGAGAAAGAGAGCACAAGTTGGGGAGAGGGGCAGAGAGAGAGGGAGAAAATCTCAAGTAGGCTCCACACATGGAGCCTGACATGGGGCTCGACCCCATGACCCTGGGATCATGACCTGAGCTGAAACCAAGAGTGGGATGCTCAACCAACTGAGCCATCCAGGCACCCAATCCTGTATCCGTTTTTATAAGTTATCCAGAGAGTTTGTCCAACTTCATTTAAATTGTTAGTAACGTGTTGGCATGAAGTTGTTCATAATATTCCCTATTGTTCCTTTAACGTTAGTGGGATCTGTACTGATGACCCCTTTCGTTCTTGATATTGGTGATTTGTATTGATCTATGTTGTAACATGTATCAGTTCTTCATCTATTTTTATTGCTGAACGATATTTCCTTGTATGGACATACCACATTTCATTTATCCATTCATCCGTGGATGGACATTTGAGTTAGCATTTTTGGCTCTTCTGAGTAGCGATGCTATAAATGTTTGCGTACAACTTCTTGTGTGGATTCCTCTAGCTTTTAAATCGGTGTACCACCCTGCTCCCAACAGGCCTTCCCAATTGCTGTCTACTTCTAGTTGCTCATTGCTGTGTAATGAAGTCAGGAGATTCCCTCTGTTCCTGTCCCTGAGAGGTAAGCAGGTCATGTAGCCTTAGCTGGATTAAGCCAATGGGGAAATCTTGAGACACCCAAACACCTGGACACTCAGGCAGCCTGACTTGAACTCACTAAGCCGCTGCAGGAGGTGCAGAGGAAGAAACAGCAGGTGCAGAATTTTATGACTTGGTGGAAAGCCCTTGCTTAACACTTCTTTGTGCATAAATTAAAAAAGAAATTCAAAAGCTGTGAATAGAAAGCGAATTCTTGTGCAATACGTGATTTGTCCGTGCAAGTTAACAAATGCCCATGTTAGTCAGCACTATAATTTGCCTTTGAGATTAGCTTTGTTCTTATACACGCTCCTTTATCCCTGAAAATCCTCAGGAAAAGCTGTTATATTCTGGAGGAAGAGTCATCCCTTGAAGTCCATTTCCTCCTCTGCAAGTTGTGTGTAACGCCAAAGGACAAAATGGTAATAATTTATTTGTCGCTCACGTTTTTATCATTTACCTTACCGAGAACCACTCCTTCTGAAATCCGTCAAGGTTCCTCGCGTTAAATGAGAATTTGACCAGTCCTTCGTTTCTTCTTTAATTTTCGTTTTAAAGGGCTTGTGGGTGAAATTATTGAAAGAACCTTATATCTGATAATAGGCTAGGTCTTGAATTGACTTAATAAGTAAAGAAAGGAAGGAGCAGAAGGAGGTTAACTATGTGTGAATTTATAGATGTTTTGGTGTCTGGGGTCCGTGTAAATAATATATTACCTCACTGTAAATATTAACTCTGCTAGAGTCTAGGTCTTTAAACAGAAATTACCAGGAACTCCGGGGAATGAAGACATGCTTTGCGCTTAATGATCTTTTTAACACTCACTCCAGGTTCCTAGGACCCTGTAGGGAATTTCTGGAATGCATAGTCCTCAACTTGCTGGTTTCCAGTGTTGGATAGTTTGTAAAGGGGGAAAAAAAAGAGGCATCTTCTCCATAGAGAAGAAAAAGTAAAACACTCTACAAACTCATCTTTTAAGGACAAATACAGAAATGGCTATTGGCCTGCAGACTCCAGGCTTTGAAACATTCAGGAGGTCATTTTTGAAGGAATAAAAGTGGAACATTCGATCAAGATGATTCTTCGAGGCAAGGCTTATATGGGGACAGATGATTCACACCTGTCCTTCCAGCGTGGCTGGGGACTCAGCCTTTCTTATCCCCGCTGGTCTCTCCAAAACAACCAAAGCCAGAGCTCCCATACTCCCCACGTCTGGTACTCTGGCCTCGCCCCACCCCTCCACCCAGTCTCCTGATTCCCACTTTTCACACCAGCCCAGTGAAAATGTTCTCTGAGCTTCCTTGCTCTCAAAACCGTTTGGCTCTATGGGAATTCTCTTTCTGCCTCTCTCCCTCCTCGCTAGCATAGCACCTGCCTTTGGAGTCACAGACTTTTCCCATTTCCGTGGTGACCTGTGACTTCTCACCACTTAGCACTCCCCTGCCCCCCCACCGCCCCCCCTCCCCTCCTCTCCCCACCCTGTTCCCACCCTTCCTCTTCCTCCTGACTGCACCTTGGCCGGTGACCCTGTACAACTTCAGTTTCATGGGCTTTGGAGCTGATACTTACTACCTGTATGACTTTTGCCACTTGCTAAACTCTGAGCCTCAATGTTTATGGCCTAGATTGGGGTGATGGTTGCACAGATGTGTACTTACCTCCAAACTCACCAAGTTGTGTACATTAAATGTGGAGAGCTTTTTGTGCCAATCATACCTCAATAAAGTATTTTAAGAAATAAGTCAACACTGTCTTCTAAATTTTTTTTTTTAACGTTTATTTATTTTTTTGGGACAGAGAGAGACAGAGCATGAACGGGGGAGGGGCAGAGAGAGAGGGAGACACAGAATCGGAAACAGGCTCCAGGCTCTGAGCCATCAGCCCAGAGCCCGACGCGGGGCTCGAACTCCCGGACCGCGAGATCGTGACCTGGCTGAAGTCGGACGCTCAACCGACTGCGCCACCCAGGCGCCCCAACACTGTCTTCTAAAAAAACTAAATAATAACGCTTCTATGAACATTTGGTTAGAAAAGAAACCAGAAAGAAAGAAGGAAGAAAAGAAGGAGGGAGGGAGGGAGGGAATAATGGAGGGAGGGAAAGAAAGAAAGGAAGAAAGACAAGAAAGACAAGACGCACCTAAGAGATGCTAATTACTTCTCTGCCTGCCTGTCCCTGTGCCCTTCCTCCTTTGATGCTGGGACTTCTCCTTCTTGTCCTACTCACCCCCGTCCAGGGTTTTAAAAGTATATTTCAGGGATAAAGTAATGGACACAGACTTAAGTATGTTGTGAGTTCTGAGCCCTCAGTAAGCACCTGGATTAGGGTGGACAGCAGGGGTGATTGTGGGAAGGCACCACAGGCCAGTTGTCTGTTTGCAGAGGACTTTGATATGTTTAAATATATTTTGTGGGTTTAAAGACAGAAAGGGCTCTACTCTTTTTCCAATAACAAACGTAGAGTGTTTAGCCAATTAAAGTTTATACTGGAAGAAATTGGACAGCCGGCTGTCACTGTGCCACCAGATACCGGACCCCATCTTGCTGGTCCCCAGGGGTCCCTGTAGGTGATGCCCCCCGGCGTCCTGAGTTCTCGTGGTTCCCGAACCGTGGAATGGTGAGCCGTGCCGAAGGGCGTCTCAAAGCTCTATTGCTTCAGCCCTAGTATCTGACAGTGTACATTACAGCAGATCTTTCCATTTCTCTACTTGTAGTTTTCTCTCTCTCTAGACATGTGTGTGTGAAGTAAACTGGGCCAAGAGCAGGGGAGGACGAGTTCCCTGCTGCTCCCACAGCGTTCAGAACAGCTTCGTGCTCAATTTCCTCCCCTTGGATAAGCTCCCCAGTTTTTGCAGAAGGAGCCCTGTTGGGTCACCACACCAGTTTTCCAGCAATGACCCAGGCGGAATCCCTTCCTGGGAAGCTCCTTAGCCGCCAAAAATACACTTCTGTTGGGTCTGTTCTGCCTGTCTATGGAGGGCAGCAGAAAACTATTGCTTTGGGGCCCTTGGGTGGCTCAGTCAGTTGAGCGTCCAACTCTTGATTTCAGCTCGGGTCATGATCTCATGGTTCGTGGGATCGAGCCCCGCGTGGGGCTCTGGAATGATAGTGAAGAGCCTGCTTGGGATTCTCTCTCTGACCCTCCCCTGTTTGTGCGCACGCGTACTCTCTCTCTCTCTCTCAAAATGCTTGTGAACTTCTATTTTCCAAAAAATTGGCAACGGCCGGTCCAGTTATTCCTTAAGGTGTAGATGTACTGTCGTAAAGAAGGGTTTAAACTTCGGGCAATCGCTTACAAGATAACCCGTTGCAATAGTCCTATATTCTAGCAGATTCGCCGTGCAGATAATGCCGTGGTTTCGTTCATATTTTTGATGAGTCTAAGAAAGAAAGAATCAAGGCTCTTTGCTGGCAAAGATGGAACCACTGAGCCATGGTCTTGAGACCACGGCTCAAAATGACTCAGTACCTCCAGCAACTGGACTAAAAGAGAAAGTCTAAAGGAAAGGCTTGAATGGGGACGTGCACTGATAAAATATGCACCAAATGCCGAAGAGGGCAGAGAAGCTGGCTTTTTGTTGACTTTTTTTTTTTTTTTTTTTTTTGATATTCTGGAAGTTTACTGATGATATTGCATCCCACGGAAAACCATTCTGGAATTTTACCACGAAAGGCATGCCGACACCATTCTGTTGCATCCGACCTTCTCTTTGGGTCCTCCACACCCATTCTGCTGCTACAAAATGAATTCTAAAAGGATTTCTGAGGCAGGACCTCAGGAAAATAGATTCTTGGAACCTGGTGCCCTGCAAAATGCCCACGTTTTCTCAGAAGCCAGGAAAAGGCAAATGTGGGTTCTCAGGAGGCTAAAAGTGTCGTTCGTTCAGTTAATCGGTCATCAAACGTTATGAAGCACGTACAATTAGGTGCAGACGTGGTGAGGAGCACGAGGAAGTCAGCTGTGAGGAAACACAGTCCCTGCATTCGACCCAGGGGGTGAAGGGCAAGTCATAAGTTCTAGTCCCGCGGGGCACTGTACTATGTGGGTTCCTGGAGGTCATCGTCAACACTCTTTCTTCTTCATTTGCTCTTCCACACCGGTCCCTGATGGGTCTGTTCCTCTGGGCTCCGTCTGGCCCCGCTTTTCTCCTGTTCCTTTGGCATTGTGCAGCTTCCCGTGGTCTGTGACGCAGTGGAAACCGTGTTCTGTCTGCAGTGTCCCCATCCACATGCCAGAGCTTCAGTATTAGCTTCTGAGAAGGACTTCTGTGGTCAGCACAGGGTTCTAGCGGCGTCTCCTTCCCGCGTGTCCCCACACTTGACCGGGTGACAGCAGCCCCACGTCTGCCAGCAGCTGTGGCTGGGACAGAAAGGATCATCTCGCTGCCATTTGTGAGCCTGCGCTATGCGTGGGGACCTTTGCTGGGTGCTTTCTGTACATCATCCTTTATGCTCACCCAACACGAGGAGGTAGGTATTAACACTCCCATTTTATCTTTTTTTTTTAAGACTTTGTAAAAAGTGCATTTATTTTTGAGAGACAGAGAGAGTACCAGCAGAGGAGGGGCAGAGAGCAAGAGAGGGAGACACAGAATCCCAAGCAGGCTCCAGCCTCTGAGCCGGCAGCACAAGAGCCCGACCCGGGGCTCTCGAACCCACCAACTGTGAGATCATGACCTAAGCCAAAGTCAGACACTTGACTGACTGAGCCACCCGGAGCCCCTACCACTCCCATTTTATAAATGAGAAAACAGAACGGAGAGTTTATGAAAAGCGCCCACGGTCTCTGCTGAGTCACCGAGCCAAAACTCAAAGCCAATTCGAAGGAAATGATTATAAAAACCTAAGACCACAGTAGCCTGTGGTCCAGGTAAAAAACACAAACTGAACTAAAAACATGAGGCACTTTTCCTTTTTCTACAAATATGCGAGCAATCCTCTTGTTTCCCACACTTTAGAGAATACTCCCAAGGAGGAACCCCCGAGGAGCCCCTGAGTTAAGGAGTCAGAGAAGAGGGACGGTCATCGAGGGTGGGTACCCTCATGCTACTCTGTGGTGACAAGCTTGCCTTGGCGTGACATTGCCTAAGAATTTACATGTTCCACGCATTCACACGTTCACGTGCCTAGGGCATCGCACGGAACGCTAGTGTCGTCTTTCGCCGCTGTGGGGGTTGTCTTTGAAACTTTCCGCCCAAAGTGACCTCTGGCAAAGTCACTAAAATCAATGCAGATATCCTGTCCTGGGTCCTTGTCACTCCAGATCCAGGAAAGAACAACCAAAACTTAGTGATCCAAATCCTAATCACCTGGGAAGGAAGAAGAAAATATAGCTTTCTTTTGTTATTTAACACTCCTGGCTAATTAAAAAGGAATTGCCAGTTGGACTGGGCGGGGGGGATATAAACTGAAGGGGAAGAGATTGTGTTTTCGGTACACCTTGTACTTAAAACACAATCCTACACTCCCTCTCCTTTTTCTTTAAGAACAAAATGGATTTCATCTTGCCGGATATTTGAGGAAAATCAGACCAGGCAGATCTAAGCCGTTTGCAAATGTTACTGTCTCTTTGTATACAAGTTGAACAAAACGAGAGTATAATCTGCAAATCTGCAAATGCACCCGGGTCACCTAGACATTCAGCAGAGAGGCAGCTTCGCGTAGGTAAACCCGTGACTACTCATGACTATCAGAGTTTATGTTTTTGTTTTAAAACTCGCAGTGGTGAGTTTAATTCTCTATAAAGCTTTAGTCCTGCCTTGGACTTTTTTCTCATGCTTCTGGATAGGGATCGCCAAGCATGCTGTTATGCCCAACGCAGTGGAGCGAGCATCCTGGGAAATAAAACTCGTACAACGTACCCCTTGGCCAGGAGGAATAACCTCTGGTCTGACTTATGAAGAACGATGGAAATTTGGATCCCAGCTCACAGATTTGATCTTGCCTGCACTCAGCAAGATAGCGATCACATTTTCAGGTGAAACTGGGGCTCTGGGGTGTGGGGGCCCGGGAAGGGACACAGCGCACTGGCTCCAACCCTGCCCCAGCCCCCAGCCCCCTGCCCCCAACCTGCTCACTCAAAGTGACTCCCACCTCCCGGCGTCTCCTGCACGACCTCCCCTCATGGGCCTCCCAGCCTCTTCGGGTACCCCATCTTTTGGCCTGGCTTGACCTGGCCCCCGTGCCTGACTCCTACTTTGGCATATTTATGAAGTTTTCCATATCTTAAAAGTCTAATTCTGCTGCCAATAGCCTGACTCTCTGGCTAAAGCCCAAGAAGGCCTCTACCCACCCACGCAACGGCTCAGTGACCTGAATCCACCCGAGCGCTAGGTGCCAGAGTGAAAGGACAAGTAATTAAGTGTAAGACTGTATTAATCAGCCTCTCCAAACGCAACAGAGGCAAAGAGCCAAGGGTATTTAGCTCTTTTTGGTTGTTTGCATCTAAATTAAAGTAGTCACCACTTTCATCAATAGTAGTTAATATTTCCTGAGTGCTTATCGGTAGCATGGCATTCTATGAAGTCCGCCCAGGGCTTTTCACAACAGACAGGATGGGAACTCTCTGGTCTCGGTGTGCATATAATAATGAGCAAGGACATGGCACTTAATCAGCAACTATTTGTGGAGGGCCTATGTAGGCTGGGGCTTTTGCTAGAAGCCTGGGCACCACCGCTCGATAGTCCTGGGAGAGACCCTGGACTGGCTGGAGGCTGTCTCCCAGAAGCCCCGAGTCCGGCTTTTAGAGGATTCGGAGGACGTTGGGCGGTTTGCTTCCAGCCCCGGGCAAGGTTTGCTATCCTGGGCCGCCAACTCTCCAGGGTTACTAACCAGGGGCAGTGCACCCCCCCCCCCGCCCCGCCCACCGCCCAAGGGGGTGTTTCAAAACGTATAGGAGCATTTCTTACTTGCTTTTGGTTGTTACAAATCAGCATTTAAGGTGCAGGGTCCTGCAGTGTGCCCCACAGCCCTTCCCGACCAAGAACGTCCCGGCCCCAAACGCCAAGAGACCCCCTCTTGCAAGCTGGTGGGACAAAAGCTATGGAAATACAGCAAACGTCGAGAAGCGCTCACTCTGTTTCCTTCCCGGAGACCTTGGGAAACCCTCGTCAGGGGGATGGCGTGGGGTGGGGGCAACGGCTAGGTTACCCAAGTGCTCCAGAAACCTGAGAACCTCAAGAGGCACTTGAGATTAAGCCTCTGTTCTGCTAACAAGTCCGAAGGATCACCTTTGTGGTTACGTCACCTTATTGGGGAGAAGTAAAGCAAGATTCTAAATGTTGGTATTATTTGGCCCCTGTTTTGTTTTCTTATTTTTTAATTTTTTATATGTATTCTACAGTAATTTTATTTATTTGTTTTTAATATAATTTATTGTCAAATCGGCTCACCTACAACACCCAGTGCTCATGCCGACAAGTATTCGGCCCCTGTTTTGAACTTAGCAGCTGTATCATAGTTGTCTTTCACAATGATTTTTCTTTTTTTTATATTTTTTTAACGTTTATTTATTTTTGAGACAGAGAGAGACAGAGCATGAACGGGGGAGGGGAAGAGAGAGAGGGAGACACAGAATCTGAAACAGGTTCCAGGCTCTGAGCGGTCAGCACAGAGCCCGACGCGGGGCTAGAACTCACAGACCGAGAGATCATGACCTGAGCCGAAGTCAGCCGCTTAACCGACTGAGCCACCCAGGCGCCCCCACAATGATTTTTCTTAATAACTGCGGCCAATTTAAGAAAGAGGAACATGAAGCATCAAAGGGACAGTCACGTGACCTGTAGTGAAGGGTGCATCAGACAGACCCCTGTCACCGCCCAAGCCCTGGGTACCACCAAGATCACCTGAGTTCTCGCCAAGCTGTCTGCAGACTTGAGCACCCTGAGAACAGAGAAAGAAGTAGGATCAGAGGAGGCCGACCAAGGGGCAAGTAACCCAGGGACCGGCATGGAAGGAAAGGAGAATGGGGCGCCTGTGAGGCTCAGTCAGTTAAGTGGCCGACCCTTGAGCCTGGCTCAGGTCATGTGATCTCACGGTTTGTGAGTTCGAACCCCACATCAGGTTCTGTGCTGGGGGAGCAGAACCTGCTCGGGATTCGGTCTCCCCTCTCTGCCCCTCCTCCGCTTGTGCCCACTCTCTCTCTTTCTCTCTTCAAAATAAATAAATAAACTTAAAAAAAAAAAAAAGGAAGAAAAAGAGAATGAAACACGGCGGAAGCAGAATGTGCATGCGTTGGCCTGAATCTGCCAGACACAGTGGGGTGTGCGGGGAGAGATGTCAAAGTTCAAATCCATTTAGAGCACTGCCCTTCAGGACCAGAAACGTGACCTTGGCGAGTGACATCAGGCTCTGGGGAACGCTGAGGGCACCTTCAGGGTGGATGAGACGTCCTCACTCCCAAGAAGGGATTCTTGGATGACTGAGGCACAATTTCAAAACGAGAACATAAATGTCGGTGAAGAATAGATTGGGAACTTACATGTTCCCAACTCACAGTGCAAAGGCAGGGGAAACTAGTAATGTTGAGTTCTAGGTACGCTGTGGTCTGTCAGGAAAAGATACAAAGGCTCGGAAAAACCTTGCATGACCTTGGAGCCTCCCAGGCAGGCTGCTGATGTTGGCAGAAGGCTTTGTTGTTTGTTTGTTTACTTATTTATTTTGTGAGAGAAAGAAGGCGAGAGAAGCCCAAGCAGGCTCCTCGCTGCCCGCACAGAGCCCGACGCAGGGCTCGAACCCACGAACCATGAGAACCCAAGCCGAGCCAAAGTTGGATGCTTAACCGACTGAGCCACCCGGCTGTCCCTTGGCAGAAGGCTTTCAAGTCCAAGTTCTACCATGTCCTACTCTGTGACCCTAAACACCTCGGAGCCTCCCTTTCCTCATCCTTAAGTGATGATATTACCCAGTCTGGGTCTGTTGTGAAAATTAGGAATAATGTAGTAAAAGCCCAATGCCCAGCACCCCACAGGCAGTCACTGGACACTAGGTATTATTATTATTATTATTTGACGTTTTTCTAAGAATATCCCATAACAACTTCTTCCTACCTAAACTAAGATTTAATTCCAAAGTGTTCCTACCACACATGTGTTTTTGACATATATTTTTCTTTTTTTTTAATTTTTTTTAACATTTATTTATTTTTGAGAGACAGAGAGAGACAGAGCATGAGCAGGGGAGGGGCAGAGAGAGAGGGAGACCCAAAATCCAAAGCAGGTTCCAGGCTCTGAGCTGTCAGCACAGAGCCTGAGGCGGGGCTCGAACTCACAAACCGCGAGATCATGAGCTGAGCCGAAATCGGACGCTCAACCGACTGAGCCACCCAGGCGCCCCTGACATATATTTTTTTCAAGGCAATGATTATAGAATATTTTATCTGATCATCAAAAACATTACTGTAAAATGCTTTGCCATAACAACAGTATCAGTTAGAACTCACAGTGGGCAAAAGACAGCAAACTGCATTCAAACTGTCTGAAGATGAAAAGTAGAATTTTTTTCCCATTTAAACTGAAAAATGCAGGGGTGGATCCACCCGGCTTCAGGTCTGGCCAGATCTGTGGCTCAAATAATATTGCCAAGACTTGGTTTCTCTCTTTCCATCTTTTGATCTATGAAATAGAAACTTCCCTCATGGTGGCAATATGGCTGCAGCGTCTCCAGACCCTGGATTCAAATCCTAATGGTTTCTGCATAAGCCTCGACACCTAAGCTGCTTGGACTAGAGTCACCTTTTCATCCCCAAACCAACCACTGTGGCTGAGAGGATCCAGTGCCCTGAGTGGCCAGGCCTGGGTCACATGTTGCACCCTGGTCTGGAAGATGAACCCACCGAAAGTGCATGAAATGAGCAGGGAGGAAGGACTGTTTTTCAAAAGGAAATGCAGGATGAATGGATTTGGGGCTGAAAAACACATCCACTCCCAAATTCTTTACTTATTGCTGGACCACAGCCGGGTTTCTCCAGGTCATTAGAGTACAGGGCTGACCGGGCCATGGATTTTCCATCCAGATGAGCCAGATGGTGAGCTTGGCTCAGAATTTCTCAAAGAATGGCCCGTGGCCAACCGCAATCTGAATATGCCGGGATGCTTGCTAAGAACTTAGGTTCTTGGTCCCACCCCAGACATACTTCATCAGAACTCTGGAGCTGGGGCCCCAAATCAGCATTCTATTTTTTAAAGATTATATTTTTTAAGTAATCTCTACATCCAACATGGGGCTTGAACTCACAACCCAGAGATCAAGAGTTGTGCGCTCCACTGACTGAGCCAGCCAGACGTCCCCCAAATCAGCAGTAAGCTTTCAGGGGCACCTGGGTGGCTCAGTCAGTTAAGCATCCGACTTCAGCTCAGGTTGTGATCTCACGGTTCGTGAATTTGAGCCCCACGTCAGGTGCTCTGGGGTCAGCACAGAGCCCGCTTCAAATCCTCTGCCCCCCTCTTTCTCTGCCTCTTCCCTACTTGTGCTCTCTCTCTCTCAAAAATAAATTAACAGTTAATTTTTTTTTAATTTTAAATTTATTTTTGAGAGAGAGAGAGAGAGAGCATAAGTAGGGGAGGGGCAGAGAGAGAGAGGGAAACACAGAATCCGAAGCAGGCTCCAGGCTCCGAGCTGTCAGCACAGAGCCCGACACGGGGCTGGAACTCGTGAACCACGAGACCATGACCTGAGCCAAAGTCGGACCCTTAACCCACTGAGCCACCCAGGTGCACAAAAGTAAATTAACATTTAAAAAAAAATCTTTAAAATAAACTCTCAGAAGATTCTAGTGAACAGAGAAGTTTGAGAACAAGTGAAGTGTAAATCCTGGACCATATCGGCGTGAAGAGCCCAGGAGAAACAATGCGGAATCAGCCTCTATACGGACAGCAAGAAAATCAAACAGCAGACTTTGGTCCACCCCCGGGATGCTATTGCCTCACTCATTTATATAGAGAAGCCTCACACGGCTTTTGCATTTCATCCTTTTGATGGATTATCCTTTGGTTGGGGCGCCACACAGAACTGCTCTCTTTCCTGACGGGAAACTGAGGTATGAGGGTTGGTAAAGTAGCAGAAATGACGCCCTGCCTCTAAGATGCTGTCTTAATTTGCTCCGATGTCTTAATTTGCTTACTATTCCAGCTTCATTCTTCTCTACAAATTGTGTTGAACTATATGAAAATCCCCATAGGTCAAGAGAACATCCAAACCAGAAGCAAGTTCCCTGCATATTTGACTCTGAGTTTATTTTTTATTCTGGCTAAGCACTTCCATTTTGTTGACGGAACACCAGCTTTCTGAGTTCAGAGGAACCCCCCGCCCCCCCACCCCGGCCTCTGTTGGAGATCTAAATAATGCCAGGAATCCAGTGAAAATACCACCAAGCACATTTGCAGGACGTGCCTCTTCCCACAGGGAGACAAATCGAACAGAGTAAACAATATGAAACCCAATGCCTGCTTTAAATCCCCATCTAGAGAAATGTGGGCCCCATTGGATCTGAAGTCTTTAAATACAAATGGGATCTGATTGAACCACGGGAACTCCCACCTCACGTGCAGGATTCTGCCTTCAGGGTTCAACAGTGTTTTTATGGCCTTTTTATCGCGTTCCTTTCGGCAAGTCCGCAGTCACATTTCATAGTGAAATTTACTGCCAAAGGCCGGAGGAAGCAACTTTATTACCAGTTCTGTTTTCTGAGGGAATCCTTCTAGACACACAGACCAAGACAGCATCCGTCTTGGTTGTGGCAGTGATATTAGGGACTCGGATCTTTGGCAAGAAATTAGTATTACTGCCTGGTTTTTTTCTACAGTGCCGTTTCCTCAACAGCAGCCTGCCTTTTTGATATATTTTGCTGCAGGTTATTTCTCCCCAGGTGTATTACCTTACACTTATCTAAATTCAATCTCTTCTCATTTACCCCGATTCCTCACTGAGCTTGCCATACCACAATTTCATTATTTTTTACTTCTGCCTTCCTCTCTCCCTCCCTCCCTCCCTTCACCTTCCTTCTTTCCTCCCTTCCTCTGTCTTTTGTGGTTCAGTGGCACCGTATTGTTTTTCTCCCTCTCATTAATAAATAAATCAGAGTAAAACTCTTGGCCAAAACGGATCACCAAGACGCTATAGTTTACGCCCTCCCCCCTCTGAGAGGGAACCATCAATGAGTATTTGCCTCTGTCAGCCTTGTTGTCAAAAACCATTTTGCTTTGATCATAGGGGAGAACAGCAATGCCTGTAGATCTGGTTTCTATCAGAGTGGGATTCATCTCGTCTCTTGGACTTGACTCCATCTTCCCCCTTCCTGATCGATTTGGTGTTTCTTCTCATAATCATACACTGAACAGTCACCAAGTCTGTGCTTTCTTTTTTTTTTTTTTTTAATTTTTTTTTCAACGTTTATTTATTTTTGGGACAGAGAGAGACCGAGCATGAACGGGGGAGGGGCAGAGAGAGAGGGAGACACAGAATCGGAAACAGGCTCCAGGCTCCGAGCCATCAGCCCAGAGCCTGACGCGGGGCTCGAACTCCTGGACCGCGAGATCGTGACCTGGCTGAAGTCGGACGCTCAACCGACTGCGCCACCCAGGCGCCCCATGCTTTCTTTTCTCTTCAAAATCGGCCTTGATGTGAAGGTGCTTGAACGCACATGCATGTTTTCACATGTCCACACTGGAGTTCTGTCATGTCATTCGCTTCCCAGACTAGGCCGTGATGGCAGCTATGTAGAGCGGTGCTCCGCAGATGGCGCTGGATTCCGAGGCAGGACTCTTGCCTTCTGTGGCTAGCGCAGGACTCCAGGTCTGTGTCTTTGTCTGTTTGTGTCTGGTCTTTGTGTCCCTCCATTTGTAAAGCGGAGAACAACCAACAAGATGTAGAGAGTATGGGCACACGCTCGTGTCTGAGGATATCTATAAGCGGCTGTGATTGAAAAGAAAGAAAGAAAGAAAGAAAGAAAGAAAGAAAGAAAGAAAGCAAGCTTCAAACATTAAAGTACTAAAGAATACAACAACAAGAGATCGTATATAATAGGACCACAGGACTTAAAGCAGAGAATACAGGATTCGGGTGGTTAGCTTTCAACCCTAGACACCCCTGCGGTATGAACGGGTTCTCAGGCGGCTCTCGAGTTGGTGACTAAATGTGGTATAGACGTATGGGTGTGGGTACCACTGTTGCCAATGCCTCTGAGTTCTGCTCCATCCCAAATCGCACTGATGCATCCCACTTTTGGAAAGTTGCTGAGTTCTTGGGGGTAGTCCCAGAATCACTTGGGCCACCCTGAGCACTCAAGTCAGTTTTTTAATCATTAATTTCAGAGAAACTCATGAAATGCTTGCTTTTCTTGGGGAAGTCACTTCCCCAAGACCACACAGTTAAGTCGCTTCTAGGTCCAGAGCCCAACCCAGGGACAATTTCGTGTGATGGTAAAGAACACAGGCTTTGGTGGCTCTCAGCTTGGGCTCTCCAACCGTCAGAAAGCAGGCAACACATTTGTCATTGTTTTCAGTTTTCTCGGGAAAACCCAAGAAAATGGATTAAAAACAGCTGGCTCTTACTAGTCATGTTTCCAAATGAATATTATAAAATGTCAGTTATCCCCAACGTCATTTTTAGGTTGAATCCTATAGTCCGAACACATAATATCACTAGATCCAATTTTAAAACAGAATAATGAGGGCAGACATGTATTAAAAGTTGTTTAAACGTATATTTATATATTGAACATATCACACTCACATAGGTACATGAACGATCATTTAAAGGTGCGATACTCGCACAGGAGTGAACAAACAAACCAGTGGAAAGAATGACAGATTATCCAATACCTAGTGCTAAAAAAACACTGAAGACTCATTTGGATATAAAGTATTTGTGGCCACTGACCCACGGCAGCAGAAAACAAGCTACAAGTGAATTAAAGCAGTAATGTAAAAAAAAAAAAAAAAAAAAAAAAAAAAAAAAAAAAAATCACAATAAAAATACCGGAAAAAAAATAACCAAATATTTATATGACATATGGCTGAGAAAGGACTTTATAAACATTTTTAATGGAAAAACTCCGAAGAAAAAAAAATCAACGCGTTTGATTACATAAAAATGGGACACTTAGGCACGTGAGAATTCATTTTAGACCCACTGCAATCAACTAGAAAATGGCAGACAAAGAGTTAATGTTCCTTCATTCAGCCGTTCAGCAAATATTTATTGAGACTTACTAGGCAGTAAGTGTTTGCTGGGCGCTGGGTGTCCAGCAGGAGGTAATACAGACAGAACCACCGCCCCCGTGGCAGAGTGAGAGGACAATAGACAGATTGTTAAGATAAGCAATGAACCCCAGACCGAAAAAGGGACAAAGGATACAAGCCGATAGTTCACCTAAGAGGAAAACGGAACACCTAAGAAATCTCTGTTTGTGCTGTTCCTACCCAAGTCTGTCCTAAATTCTACAAGTAGGATCCGTGTCAACCACCTGGCACCTCTCCGTGAGACCAGCCTCGCTCCTACGGCTCCGGGTCAGACCTTCTGCCAACAGCTGACCTGTCCGTCCACGTCCGCGGGCCTTCAGCCATGCTTGGCCGTTCCTGCCACCCGGGTGTTCGGGGCTCCAGGCTCTGGAGTTTGGTTGGGGATCTTGGCCCCTCCGCTTCACACGGCCTTGGGCAAGTTACTTAGCCTCTCCGTGCCTCAGTTTCCCTCATTTATAGAGCTCAGATTAGAGAAGTGCCTACCTCAGTGTTAGGGTCAAGATCAAATGAGCTGACTCGTGGGAGGTGCTTAGAACAGCGCCTGGTGCAGAGAAAGCACAAGATGCATGGACCCCCCCCCCCCCGGGGACACCCAGCAGAGGCTCTAGTGATGGGACAGGAGGAGAAATCCATTCCCCACAAGCAAGTGGGAGCAGCACCCACGTTCACCACCTCCCAGGCTTCAGGCGTTGTGAAAGCTGTCCTCACACGAATGGCAAGATGGTGGCCAAGACGCAGCTCCGCGGACTTAACACCACAAAAACTCAGGGCCCAGAAACTCTTGCTTTTCCGTCATTTTCAGTGACACGTTGGGTGCCAGCTTTTCGTGTGCAGAAGCACGTCACTGCACACCTTCCTGAGGAGTTTTCGCGAATGAATTCTTGATGGCTCACCAAGTTTTAATAAAGCCCTATTTTGCCTGTCTCGTGAGCCCATGGGAAGCCATGAAAAAGATCTGACAAAGGCCCTAAAGAATGAAAGACAAAAAGAAATCTTGTGAGCGTTCCTCCCGATATCTTGTTGAAAACTACCCTTAACATACACACGTTTATTTTGCTGCCTTGGCCTCTTCAAGCATCTCCCGTTGTAAACGCCACAGTCCTCAGGTAGTATTTCAGTGTACCTCAGTCCCATCTTGGAAGTGCCAGAAGATAGCAAACCCACCATTCTCCAAGGGAAGAGGGGGATTTAAGGTTCGCGTTCCAAATGGCTGGTGTGAAATTTGAGGGTCTCTTAGATCCTTGGCTTGAGAGCAAGGCCGTGAATAACTAAGACCGTCGAAACGTCTTTGTTATACCTACTCCTATTTAAAGCACCTTAGGAAGGAGAAAGTATTACGGGGAGAATTTTGACTCTCCTAGAGCTCCAGTGCTATCCCAGTTCACAAAAGCAAGACGCGTTTCAGTACGACAATAAAAATATAGCTCTTGGCTATAAATACAGATTTTTCAAAAGCGAGCAATATGCCCCAGTGTTTGCTTCCAAATTTGGAAATTCCTTCTCCTAACTCCAACCCTCCAGAATTGCAAGCAAGAATATTCTAACTCAAGAAAGAGTCATGTTCGAGGATAGTAACACCGTTATAAAACACAGGAGAGATCCTATGCACATGGCCTGCGTACATAAAACTAATAGACTTGTAGCTTTGAGAAGGGCTTTCTGTTTCAGATCTCGTTTTAATTGTAGCGGAGCCCGGTTTCACCCTTATTTTTCCTTACCCCACGTCCTCTGTTAGAGTCCACACTTAAAAGAAGCATTTACGTAAGGACATTTTTGCCTAGTGAAAACTCACTAGAGAACCATTGGCTAAATACCCTTGTGATAACCGACAGGCCAGTTACGTAAATGAGAAGGACCAGTGGAATCTAGGAACTGGAGATAGGTGCCCCTACCTAAATTTGGCCTGCCAAGTATTCCCATTCAGGATGAAGGGACCAGGGTCAGAGATCTTCCAATATTTCAGCACGAGTCAGAAATCCTGATTTTTAGGAGGAATCTGCAAATTTTCTCATTTTGAACACTATGCGAAAATCAGAACAGAACATTGTATAGCCAAGCAAACAAACACACATCTGTAGGCGGTAACTGTTTTGCGGGCTCCAGTTAGTGAACTCTGCAATTAGTCAGGTATTCGATTTTGTTTCCTTTTGGTTTCAGTTATTTAAATGCTAACTGCATTTCGTAGCCCATGGAGACTCCTCATAAAGCACCGAATTTGGAGCTATGAGTGTATTCAAGTCAATAACACGAGAGCTCAAAGCAGATTTGACCCAGACGAGAGCCATCATTAGAAACGTAATATGCTGGGAGCGTGTACAATGTTTGGCATTTTATGAATCAGGCTTGTTGCAAGCGGCAGGCTAGCACAGTTCTGGAACGAGAGTTTTCCATGATGCCATATGCCAGACCCATGAGAGGGTGGGTCTTCAGAGGACAAGTGACAGGTAGCCTGTACATAAATACTTAAGTCTATTTCAGCACCAGGGTTACCTGAGCCACGGGTTACATTTGTTCTGGGTGACGTGTGTCAGATGGAAGGAGCTAACACTTCCTCCCTTACTGTTTCTGTTTCCACTTTCTGTGTCCTAACTTTCTTCTTCCGGATGAGCCAGCTCTCTCCTCCCGGTCTAGGCTCATCATATCCATGGCTCAGGCCATTCTTCTCAATTGCCTACTCTTCCTCAACTAATAGTTTATAGTTTGGTTACAGAACAGTTTGGTTCTGAAACGCATGATTCCATTTTCTTACTTTATTCACAACATTATCCTTAGGTGGAGATTAAAATTAGTCTTAAGGAAACAATGCCCCCCGTTTTCAAACCCAGCACTGCCTTCCTTCTGTCACAGAACGCCGCACCCCCATCCCGTCTCTGTTCTTGTCCATTGGAAGCTGATGACAGCTGTTGCCCGCAAGGGCGTAGGGACCGTTTGGGATTGATCACAGGCTACATGGGTTGGAGGCTGAGCTGGGAATGGGCTTCTGGCCTTCGTCCGCAACTACTCTCCTTAAACTCGTTCCTCTTGCCATGTTGAAGAACTAAACAAGATCACTCTTACACGTAAGGAGTCCTGCCCTTGAAACTGACACACAAAATAGCTGGAGAACCCACTTCCAACGTGAATCCTTAAGAAACTTGGTTTTCTCACGGGCAGAGATCTAGGAATACGGTGGGCGAGGTAAGGGAGATTTAAGATATACGAGGTGAAAGAAATAATCTGGAGGTTTAGAAACACGGTCTGGGAGTTAGTGATTAAATAATTGTAGATGCATCCAGCAAAAGGAATTCCCAAGGTCAGCTACTGTGTTTGGCCCTGGAAATGCAGATATGTAAGCTACTGCTAACATACCTTATTAACATAGTAACATAAGTCAGAGGTGGGCTCTTCCTTCAAGGGTCTCTGTCTAGAAAACGAAGCAGGCAAGTAAGTTTGTAATTACTAATTTGCTAAAGAAAGTGAAACTCGAGGCCTAAAGGGCAGGCTTTAAGGAAAGTTGAGCTACTGGAACAGGGTTTTGAGAGAAGAGTTGCCCAGAAAGGCTAGCTGAGGGAGGGGGAAGACAGGTAGTTTCCCTGACCTAATGAAACCACGGGGACTATTTCCAGCCCTGACATGTTGGCCTGTCCCCTGAACGGCCGCTGGGATGATAAAGGTGCTCTGAGCCAAGCAGCCAGACTAGGACAGCTCCTGAAGATGAAGAGTGTTAGCAGCGGCGGGAGGCAGGTTGGCAAAGAGGAGAGAGAGGGGCATGTCGGCAGGTGCAAAGGCTCCGGAGGAAGCCAAAGGTGGGTTCTATGAGGGAGCTGGCGCTGCTCTGGTTGGCTGGCCGCAGTGTGAGCCGGGGCGGGGGTGGGGGGATGAGGAATGGGGGTAATTAGGGTGCCCCCTCAAGGGCAGGGCCTTCCAGCCAGGGCCGCCTGCCTCCAGGAGGGTGCACTTTACCATCCAGACCAGGTGGAGAAGAAAGAAAGAGGCAGGACCAGTCGTCCACTGTGAAGTAATGAAGATGGGCAGTGGCTGTGACGAGCAGCAGAAAACACGGCACAAAAACCGGCCCAGTGGGCAGGAGCTGTCAGAGTCAGGAAGGAGGACAGGCTGAGGACGCCACAGAGCTCCTGGCCACAGCACTGACCAGTGCACACCATCGTAGAGGAGAATGCCAGCCACCAGCCCGCCGCGGGCAGGCAGGGGCTCTCTGCTGCGGCCTCGCCCCTTACCCAGCTCTCCTCAGCAGGGATGAAGCCAGGGCATCCCAGACAGAGCTTGAACTCCACACGCACACACACGCGCGCGCGCACACACACACACACACACGCCCTGGCCCCTCTCAGGCTGGCACAGACCTGCCTGTCGGTGCCCTCCAGCGGCCATTCATCAGCCTGCCCTTTGTTAAGTGGCTGGCTTCGACCCAGCCAAAGCCAGGAAATCGCTCTCCTTAATCCTCGATTTGTTAATTATTTAAACAGCGTGTGTGTGTGTGTGTGTGTGTGTGTGTGTGTTTAATTTCCTTTATTAAAAAAGCACACCGTGCCTACTGGGACGGCAATGCTGGAAGAGGCTGGAAGGACACCCGAGAGATTTCATCCTGAGAATTAGCCAGCAAGCCGGCGCAGAAGTCGGCGATCAGAAGATTCTAGTGGCAACAGAGACTCCTAGCGATGAGAGCGAGTGCGGGCTCCCCTGCACCTCCAGCCTGGGCTCCGGGCTCAGGCATCCCGCCTCCCTGCCCCCCTGCCCGGCCCTGCCTTCCTGCAGGCCCGGTCGTCCTGGGTTCCCTCGCACCAGGCAGAGCTTGAGGCTGTTTCTCAGCCCCTGGGGCAGCCCTGCCGGGCTGTCCTGGCACTGGGATGATGGACACAGGGGCCCAGATTTATGCCTGTCATCTTGTAGGTCCTTAAAAGAGAGGCACATGGTGGATAACATGATATTTAAGGTTTCCTAGGCATATACTCTGTGCTAGACACTGTATCCCCTCAATTACTCCTTATCTCACACTTTTGAGGGAGGCTCTGTTGTTATCGCCGTTTAACAGATGAGGACGTGAATGCACAGAGAGGTGAGGGAACTAGCCCGAGCTCACACAGCTGCTGTTGGACACTGGGAGGCCACACTCCTAGCCATGCCCCTCTCTCTCCGCTCCTTCCTGCCCCCTGTAGGAGAAAGCGGAGCTGCCTCGGGGTGTGTGGGGTCCCCGGGCCTGTCTTTCACCAGGGCTCCCCAATGGATCGGACTTTAAATGGGAAAGGTGGAATCAGAAACGGGCATGACAAAAACATGGTGCATCGTTTTAGAGAAATCGAGAAGAGAAAGCTGTTTCTAAGCGTGACACAAAACCCCAGACACATCTGGGGGAAAATCGACAGGCCTAAATACGTAAGAAATTTTAAATTCTATTTGGCTATAAAACAACAAGACTGAGGAACTGGGCAAATATTCACACTACTTGTTAGGGACAAATGGCTACGTTTACTAACATTCCAAAAATTCTTCACGGTAAAAAATGTAAATAGGCATTTGACAGGGAAAGAACTAAAAAATGTGTGCTAAGCAAACGGAAAAGATGTTCAACTTCATTTGTCTTTGTTTTAAGGTAAACTTTTCGGGGCGCCTGGGTGGCTCAGTGGGTTAAGCGTCCAACTTCAACTCAGGTCACGATCTCGCGGTCCGCGAGTTCGAGCCCCACGTCGGGCTCTGGGCTGATGGCTCAGACCTGGAGCCTGTTTCCGATTCTGTGTTTCCCTCTCTCTCTGCCCCTCCCCCGTTCATGCTCTGTCTCTCTCTGTCCCAAAAATAAATAAACGGTAAAAAAATAAATAAAAAATAAAAAAGGTAAACTTTTCACCTGTGAAGTTTGCAACCATGAGTTCACATGACTATCTCTGCTTTCAACGGTACAACCAGGTTCCTGTCTAGTGTTCTTGCTTTCCACAGTCCTAACTGCTCCCTCCAGCGTGCAAAACCTGGCTCCCAGCGCCCTCATTATATTTACTTATTTAATAAATCCCTTTTCCGGTATCAATCCCCCATTGCCCACTGCCCCCACTGCTTAGTCTCTGATACCCTGGGCCAGCCCCTGCCTCCAACGCCTCCCGCAGGAATGTCCCTTTACCCTGAATGGATGCTAACACCCTGCTCTATCCTCCCCCCCTCAACACACACACACACGGACACCTACCTCTCCCAGCTTGGGCTCCGCATTCCCAACCGGTCATACCCCTTATGCAGATACCCACCCTTCTCGGCCCCACTTTGAATTCAGACGTTGTTTAAAAATAAATCCAATTGGTGAAATAATGGGCTCAAAGGCCACAGTCTTTGAATAAAATTGCTTTCCTGAAGGGTTGTGCCAGTTCATAACATCGTAAGAATCACATTTGAGTGCCTGTTTAACCGTATCTTTGTTGGCATCGGGTATTACCCATTTTTCCAGTTTCTTTTCCTTTTGGTTCCCTCCCATAGCTGGTGTGCCAAAGAGAGAGATACAGTCCTAGAGCTGTTTATGGAGCCATCTAATGTAGCCCCCTGAGTCAGCTGGGTCTATCCTAAACACTCTAAAACAGATGGGTTTTGATCCATTTAGTTGGTGAACCACATAGTAGTATTAAACCTTCATTATAGTTAATACGTTTTGTTTCTTTCTTTCTTTCTTTTTTTTTTTTTTTTTTTTTTAGTCTTTGAGACAGCACAAGTGAGGGAGGGGCAGAGAAAGGGGGACAGAGGATTTGAAGCAGGATCTGTGCTGACAGACTGACAGCAGTGAGCCCGACATGGGGGTTGAACTCACGAACTGAGATCATGACCTCGGCCAACGGCAGTCAACCGACTGAGCCACCCAAGTGCCCCTAATATGTTTCATTACTGAGCTCATGCTCCCCAACCCGTTGAAAAAGTAGGAATATGCACCAATATGTGCCAGATTTTGCAGGGGTTTTCAAAGATGGGTAAGTTACAGCCTGGGCCCTCAAAGATCTTGTTTATTTGTGGGTTTTTTGTTTTTGTTTGGTTTTTATTTATTTAGGAAACGCTACACCCAGTGTGGGGCTCGATCTCATGACCCTGAGATCAAGAGTCCCATGCTCTAGCTGCTGAGCCACCAGCCAGGCCTGCATTTTTGAGAAGGGCAGATATTCAGATGGTATTATGAACACAGCATTCGTGTGATGAGTTACCTGACTTCTCTGGGTTCCATGTTACTCATCTCGAAAGCGATACATCCAACCTTCTAGCCCCTATATTCTGTGTGACTTCCTATTCACAACCCACTGTCTTTCACACCGACCCCTCCTCCCCAGCACAAGTGCTGTGGTCCGGGCAGACCAGTCCCTGCCTCGAGGCGCCCACATGAGGTCACTACTGTGGATGGCAGGCCTCGATCTCGCTCCCAGGCCGCAAACAGCTGCCATGCGTCCGTGACCCCACTGACTTGCCACAACTTTATGAGGGTCATTATTTTTAATCCCCACTTTTTAGAGATGGAAGTACTTGGAACTTAGGCGTTTAGAGACCGAGACTTCAAGAGGGTCTCGCGAAAAGGTCCTAAGAAGAGGGACTGAACGCTGAACCCCAGTCCGCGGGACCCTAAAGTGTGTACCCTTCTGTCTCATCCCACTGTCTCCTTTCTTACCTGTCTCCTGCCCGTCTTTCCTCAGCGACTCCCCTAGGCTTCCTCTTCGACTATTTAAGTCCTATCCATCCATCAGGGTTCAGCTGAAAATCCCACGGGGTCCCACAGGTCACCCAGGCTGCGACGTGCCCGAGGAAGCCAACGTCTGACGGACTTCCAAGGTCACCTAGGAAGTGTTTGATGAAGATGGAAGGGGCTCCCCAAGAAATAATTCCTGGATCCCACGCTGACTTCTAATGACTCTCTTGTCCCCTTGGGTGGAAACGCTTTTCTGATAAATGTCCCCCTTATCCACTGCACTGGATAAAGTCCTCCTGGCTGACGGCCATTCTGGGCTCCCGGTCTGACGGAGACAGAAGCGGGTGCATGTGGGTGTGAAAGGGAAATTAATTCCGTGCTTGCGAAAGGAAGGGGCTGTGTCAGGAAAATGCGCCTCGTCGTGTAAAAAGGCCACCACGGTTGTTGGCACTGAGCCACTCTCATGCCGCCGGCCTCGGCACGTAGCGGATTTATGTTCTTTGTCACCTTCGTCATCGCAAGGAGCCATCGACTTGTTCCTGTTCTCCGGTTTACAGAACAGCCAGGGGAAGCACGTTTCTCTCAAGCCCGTGGGCTCAGAATTGGTCGGTGTCCGCGGTCAGCCGGTCACCACTCTTACAGCCGCGTGGTTGCGTCCGGGAGGTAAATGAGTGGCTCCAGTTGAATACCCGCTGCACAGATGTCCACCCCAGTTGGCACGGTCTCTCGCTTCCTTGTCCCCAACCTCGAAGGCAAATGCCTGGGCTGGCTGGGCCTCGTGACTTTTACCTTCTATTACTTTGGAAGCACGCTGGAAGACAAGAAAAAGAAGCTTAAACCCATTCCAATAATAATAATCTGCCTGCGGGGCACCTGGGTGGCTCAGTTGGCTAAGCATCTGACTCCTGATTTCGGCTCAGGTCATGATCTCAGGGCTTCGTGGGATCGAGCCCCACATGGGGCTCTGCGTTGCTGGCGTGGAGCCCGCTCGGGATTCTCTCTCTCCCTCTCTCTCTCTGCCCCTCCTCCACTTGTGCGCTTTCTCTCTCTCTCTCTCTCAAAATAAACTAAAATAAATAAAAATAAAATCAACTTAAGGAAATAATAATGATCTACCTGCAACAACAGTAATAATAGCAGGAGTTCTGTTCTGTGCCTGTAGGGCGGGCCACGGGGTTGAGGCATCTCAGAAGCAGGGACTCACGGTCTCCCGCTATTCTGACGGCCACTCTTCCCTTCACTCAGAGAACTCCTCTTGCTCCCCAACGAAGCTCCATCATTTCTTACCCTCCTCTCCACCCTCCTGGGAGAGGCAGGGATCAAACTACCCTCTTTCATCTGCAAGCATGGCCGTGGACGAAGGGCACTAGTCCCGATGTTGGGGCGAAGAAAGAAAGTCAGAGTCCTCTGGGCTCAACTCTATGACTGCCCCCACTTAGCCCGCACCGAGACGGACGGAGGCGAAGAGTACCAAGGAGGCCGCGAGAGTACAGGCGGAGGCAGTCCCCTAGGTGTGGCAGTTTGAAAACATGGCCCCAGATTCTGTGATACTCCTGTCCAGGGGTGGGGGTCTCTGTTCTCTTCTCTTGAACTTGGGCCCTGCAACCATTTACCCAGGTGGATGCAGTGGACACAAAAACGTGCTGGGCTAGATTTCCTAGCCCCAGCCCTGAGACACTGGCGATACCCACTTCCTGTGTCCCCGGGAGCCCAGCCACCGGACTGTGAGGACACCCAAGCGGATCACGGAGAGGCCCACGGGGACAGAAGCCAAGTCCCCTGGCCCTCAGCACTGCCTGAGCTCCCATCCGACAGCCAATTCCAGTCTCCAGCCGTCTGGTATGTGGATCCTCCAGCCGTGCCCATCCCGGTGGAGTTGCCCCAGCTGGTGCCACATGGAGCAGAGATGAGCCTTCTCCTGCACCCTGATCCCTGTCAAAATTGCAGACCCCATCAGCTACCTCACTTAAGCTTCAGAGGGCTAGTTAAGGCACTCTAGTCGCCTCGTCTCCCAGACCGGGGTCTTCACTCCCTGCTGTAATGGGAACTTTGCACTCTCTTGCACGCCCATCACGGTGCTTTATGGAAAACAGATGCCACCGTCGGACCAAGATGGGAGTGAGATGAAGGGAGGGCCTATGAGAAAACTCAAGGAAAGTGAGTCACCAGAGCCAAGAGAGGACCAGGTGGAGGGGGATCAGGATGACAGGTCCCAAATATAACAGAAAAAAGACGACAGCATCTCCCGGATTTGGGATTATGGACCAAGTCCGCTTTAGTGGAGCTGAAGGGACAGAAACTAAGTCAGGGTGGACTCAAGGAAGTCAGAGGGAGGAAGCCAGGGCTGTACTCACAGGCAAGTCCCCCCCCAACCTTTGTTGAGAATGGAAGGCGAGACGGGGAGTAAGTCTAAAGGGAAAGTGGAAGGCTAGTAGGCTGGTTTTCACCTTAGTCTGGTTTTTAGGATGGAGGTTGCTAAGCCGGGTTAGTCAAGAGAGCAGCGGAGGGGAAGGGACGACCACTGAGGCCTGGGGAGGTGCGCGGGGAGGGGGGTTGGAAGGGGACCGCAGGGTGAGCCCCTGGAGATGTCAGGGGACAGGTAACCAGGCAGCAAGGGTGCGCGGGATTTCACGCTCTCTCGGGTCTTTCCGAGCAGGGGAGGGGAAGGGCTGCCAGCTGGAAATCCGGCTTCGGGCTGCAGGTGCACATTCTTAATGCAGATGGTCTTTTACAGAGCAACAAAAATACGATTTTCCAAAGAAAACCGTCTTGTCTAAATATGCGTTTATTCCTTCTTTATACAAGAGGGAGTAAACAGCGACTGTCCACATTAGAAGTGGCTTTGGGAGGGCAGCCGGCCCCCCCCGCCTCCCCCCCCACCCCGCCCCCACCCCGCCCCCACCCCGCCCCAAGTCACCTCTGCGCGTTGCCTGCGCGAGGGACTTGCGCCAGTGCGACCGGACCTCAGCCGCCATCCCGGCCCCTCAGCGCCACCCAGTGGCATCGGGGCGGAACATCACGCGAGCGCAGAGGGGCTCCGGCGTAAAGCCACCCTTTGTCTTCCCAAGGTGCTTTTCCTGCCAAAGCAAACCGCCCCGTGTTACGACTACTGGAAGGAGCAATCCTGCGAAACAAAGCCCTGATTTTTTTATAGCAGCGGTGGAAACCAGACCCCACTTCCTTCCTGCAGGACTGGGGCTTTATTGATGCTGGTGGAATAGGTCATCTTGTTTCAGAGTTGACCCGAAGCCATCCACACTCAAAAGAGTGAGAGAGGAGAAATATTTAAGCTCTCCCAGGGATTTTATCAAAGGTTTTTCTGTTCAGGTTACCAAACAGCTCCCAAGGACTCTCGGATGGGTGTTTATTTCTTTTCCTCTTTCTTTCCTTCTTCCTTTCTGTCCTTTTCTTTTTTTCAGTTTCTTAATAACGCTGAGCCTGAATTTCTCTTCCCCTCCAGGTAGAGGGCAAGTGAGCCTGGGGGCGTGTGACGCGTGACAGGCCCCTGTGCCCGCCTGTAGGGGGAAAACTCTGTTCACCAAACAACCTTGCCGTCCAGCTGCGGTGACCAAATGGATCTATACAGTGGGAGCTAAGGATGAATTCGATTTGTCAGAAGGGAATTCAAGAGAAACCACTTCAAACTAAAGGTTTAGCAAAATTCAAAGAATGAAACCGCCACAGGGATTAGTATGCAAAGTAGGGAGGGGGCGGAGGGGGTGGCCCAGGCATTCGCTTCCAGGCTGGGCGTTCCCGGCGCCGCCTTGATCCCCTGACGCAGTGACGAACTGAGTCCCTTGCCCCTTTTAAGGCTGTACATCCTCTGCAAAATGGCCGTGACAATAATGCCTACTTCCTAAGATTCTCGTGGGTTTTGAATGAGATAAAGGATATTAAATGTGTGTGGATTTTATCCTAAAAACTTGAGTGTAAAAAAAAAAAATGCCGCATTCTGAATTTTTCTGAATCATATTCAATCAACTTACCTGCGTGCTGAGAAACTCCATCTCAGTCATGTTTGGGGTCTCCTCTCCGTCTCTAGGGTCACACGCGTGTCACTGGCATATCTGTGGTGTCCAGAAAACCGGTTTCGGGCCTCCGACCTCAGCCCATCGGGCCGCTGTCGACATCCACTCATGCCCACGCTAGCCTGGTCCCTAAAGACTGTCAGCCCCCTGAGTGTAGGGTCTGGCCTGCTTAGGGGACTCCTCTGAAGGGTTCAAAATATGCCAATTTGCCATACAGATTATTTTGAGCTAACGGCAATTGAGAACCAACCATTGCAGAAGAGTGTCCTGCCCTCCCCTTAACTGCTTAAAAGCAGGGCATACATTTCCCTCTGTGAACTTGGCATAAATACCCCCGCCCCCCTTATCCCGGGATGAGAACAACCCTTATCACAGCAGGTGGAGAGCCAACACCAAGATGAGCCCTGCATCCACAAACCTTGTTTTCGTGATTTTTCTAGTCACCCTCCCTCGGTTTCCCAGCCCCAGGAGCCCAGATCCCCCTCCTTGGTCTAGTTGCCAGCCTACAACCTCTCTCCCTTTGGCAAAATGGTATATAAGTCCCCGAGTCTAACCGTATCTTTAGGGTTTTTCCTTCTTTCCTGTGAAGCCCTGCACACATAAAATTTAGGATATTTGTTTAATTTCACACCTTTTCTTCTGTTAACCTGCCATTTGTCTGCTTAATTCACAGGCCTCAGTGACAGGGTCTAAGAGGGTAGAGGAAAAAAAAATTTTTTTCTCTCCCCAAACAGTCAAGTCCTCTGAGTTCCTCTTCCCCAGGGGACTTGGTGTGCGGTGATGGGTCAGGGCCAGTCTTTATTACTTACAGAATCCACCCAAACCTCTATCCCTTTGCCAGCCTTTGCCGGGCCGGAACTTCTCCAAGCCTCTTGTCACATTGGCACCTTCTGGCTCTTCCCCTCCAAAGACCTCAAACTCTGTCCCATGCCCTGAAGAAATACCTCCCACCATCCCCAACATGAGGCAAGAAAGCCAAAACTTGGTGACAAAAGGGAGAAAAAAACCAACAGGAGAACAGCAACATGGGGGCGCCTGGGTGGCTCCGTCGGTTGAGCAGCTGACTCTTGATTTCTGCTCGGGTCATGATCTCACGTTTGTGAGTTCGAGCCCCGCCTTGGGCTCTGTGCCCTCAACTCAGAGCCTGCTTCGGATTCTCTGCCCTTCCCCTGCTATGTCTCTCAAAAACAAATAAGCACTTTTAAAAAAAGAACGGGGGCACCTGGGTGGCTCAGTCGGCTAAGCAACCGACTTCCGCTCAGGTCATGATCTCGCCTTTTCCGAGTTCAAGCCCCGCGTCGGGCTCTGTGCTGACAGCTCAGAGCCTGGAGCCGGTTTCAGATTCTGTGCCTCCGTCTCTCTCTCTGCCCCTTTCCCACTCATGCTCTGTCTGTCTCTCTCAAAAATAAATAAACATTAAAAAAAAAAACTTTTTTAAGCGAATGGCAACATGAAAAACACACATTAACATCTCATTCATCCCGTAAAACGGGGCTCACGTACACAGTAAACCTTCAACGGACGGCAGTACGTGTCCCTGACGCCAGAGGCTGGATTTGGGGCATGACGATCTTCGCCAGGACTGCATTAGTGCTTCGGGTGTAGCCCACTCACACGTTTCGTCGGTTTTATCCACCCAGTCTGCCCTGCCCCTTCCCTGGGGCCTTGATGTGAACGTCCTCAGGTGTCTCACCCGTGACTGAGCAGGTCGGGGACGGAGGGGGCAGAAGAGGTCACGGATGTTCAGTGGATGCATTCCGGAAACAACTCCCTGGAGAGGCCATCTTGTTGGCAGCGATGCCTTGGGTGGGAAAATGCCAATTCCCCACGGTGCCTAGGCCTTCATACCAGCCTGAGGCAGTGGCGGAAACTCAGAGACTGCTCGGCTTGGTGGCCTCGGACTTGCCTTGTCCCATGGTACACGGCAGCTTTGGCCGTCTGCCCGCCGCCTCCACCCTCCCGCCACGCACTGTGGGGTGGGGGGCTCTGGGCGGGGGGAGGGGGGGAATCATTCCTGGGCGCCTCTCTGCTCAGCTCTCTCTCTCTCTCTCTCTCTCTCTCTCTCTCTCTCTGCCACCTGCCAGCGGCCAGCTCCTTCCCCAGGGCCCCTCCAGCAGAAATGTAAGGGGCACCGAGCACAAGGAAAGAGCACCTTCATGCAGGTGCAGTGCGAGTCGTGCTATCTTCCCAGTCTCTGTACAGGGAGGACTTGTCATTCTTACAGATGAGGAGACTGAGGCCACGGGGTGTGTGTCAGCTTTGTGCCCCAGTTCACACAGCCAAGAGGACACGGAACTTGACCCGGTCCTCGTGTCACTGGAGCCCGGTCTCCGCCATGCCAGGTGACTGGGCAGCCCAGGCCGTTTCCACTTTTCCGAAGACACTTTTCCCCAGCCTGGCAGTGGGGTGTGGACAGGACGGAAGGGGAGAGTGTCCCCAGCCCAGGAGAGCACCTGACGAGGGAGACCAGCCGTCGGCCGAGGCTTCCAGAAGACGGTAGCCCCAGGAATGCGCGAAGGAGGGTAAGGGCACATCAGCCGGCAGAGAAAAGCCATCTGTGCTTCCAGGCAGAGGGGCCGGGCCCGGGAGAGGACCGAGGGGCTCTCACCAAGCCAATCTGCCTGCAGTAGCAAGGGCTCACCAGTAGAAATGCAAGCAGCATTGCTTGCATGCTATTGCAGCATTGCTATGTCTCTTCTTGGCTCGTTTTAAGGCTTTGTGCATTGGCATTCCTCAGGAGAAAATCCTCTCTGAGGACCAGCGTTCCCACCAAATCTATTAAAAAAAGAAGAGGGGCGCCTGGGTGGCGCAGTCGGTTAAGCGTCCGACTTCAGCCAGGTCACAATCTCGCAGTCCGTGAGTTCAAGCCCCGCGTCAGGCTCTGGGCTGATGGCTCGGAGCCTGGAGCCTGTTTCCGATTCTGTGTCTCCCTCTCTCTCTGCCCCTCCCCCGTTCATGCTCTGTCTCTCTCTGTCCCAAAAATAAATAAACGTTGAAAAAAAAAAAAAAGTATCTAGACTCTGATGAATATTTTTTTTAATGCCCGAGGTTCAGGAATCGGTCTAGAACCTTTGTCCTTGGTGCCCTAAAGCAGAGATCTGGGAGATCCTTCCCAAGATGGCTTATTTGGCAGATTTCTTGGTTCCTTGGGTGATCCAGCTCATAGTTGAAGTCCGTGCCCAGAACCGTAACAAATCCTGAATTTTGTACATTCGTTGTGAAGAAAAACTTTTACCAACAAGATTAACCACCTCAGTCAAAGGTCTATGACGTAGGGATATCGCTAACAGATGCGTTATACCCAGCGTCTGCGCCTCAGGAGTCCAAGGGACCAGCTTACCCACTGCTTGTGGTTTGAGGAGGCCACCTCCCTTGGCCGCCCTTAGACAACCACTGTTAAGCATCATCACTACACAAAGCTGGCTTTCCTCCCGTTTCCGTCACTTCCTGACGTGATTAGTCAGGCCCCATTCACAACTCTTTGACCACATCTGGCCTGGATCCCACTCTGACTTGGTAAAATAGGGGCAACTGTATTGTTTGGCTTTCCTTATTGCAGTCAAGGGAGCTCAAGTCGGGGGGGCTCTCATGTGCATTCAGGGGTCATCGTGAGGGCCTGGGCCAGATAGAAGGTTCTGGAAGGTCCAGTGCCTCACCACTGTGTGACTCAGCCATTTCTCCGGCTGGGCATCTTCTGTGGGGCCACTCACTGTCTTGCTCAGGGAGGCCTCGGCACTCTTCCGTCCACATGTCATTTTTCTAGGCCATGATTTCCTCCTATTTTGAAACTTCAGCCCACTTGGGGTCCATCGTGACCTGTGTGTTGTTGAAGTCAATGGCCAATCCTCAGGCTCCTTATCCCTGGTCCACGATCTGCATTAGGTCCAGGAATTTATCTCTCTTCCTTGAAAACCATTCTGCCCATGGCTTCTAGGTTACCACATTTGCCTACTTTTCTTCCTACCTTTCTGGCCCCTTCTTTCCCAGTTTCCTTTACTGTTAGCATCTCTAAGCTTCAGAGAAAGTGGAATCTCAGAGAAATAGGTCCTTCTTCAGTAAGAGCCAGGGAAGGGGCCTATGGATGGCTTGCTGACATTGAATTGGTAGGTCTAATCACGAAACTTTGGGACTACCTGTCGGGAAGCAATTATCTCTATGTCAATTACTATTCCAGCCACATTATCATCGGATTTTAAGTCTTCATCTGGCCATTTAAAGCCATGTCAGAATGGGAGTTAATTCATAAGCCCTGAGGTGAAATTTAGAAGGAAAAAATCTTCATGTCATTTAGTTAAAATTGTCCATATATTGAAACGGACGTTGTCTGTTCAGTGAAATGGCACTTTCTCTCTCTCTCATGTATTTTTCGTGTTATAAATATATACTAGGGGCACCTGGGTGATTCAGTTGGTTAAGCATCCGACGCTTGATTTCAGCTCAGGTCATGATCTCATGATTCGTGGTGAGTTCAACCCCCGAGGTCAGCTCTGCACTCACAGTGCAGAGCCTGCTTGGGATTCTCTCTCTCTCTGCCTTTCCCCTGCTTGTTCTCTCTTTCTCCCCAGTTCGTGCTCTCTCGCTCTCTTTCTTTCCCTCAAAATAAATAAATAAACTTAAAATTTTTTTTAAATAACACTTTTTTTTTAATTTAAAAAATAAATATATATTATATACAAACATGTATCCTATATAAATATATATTATATCGGGGCTCTTAGACTTTTCCCCAATCCTTCTCATCGCCCCCAGCCCAGGATATCCAGTCTACCCGACAGGCACAGACGCAACTATAAAATCGGAAGAGGTTTTTATGACTTTCATTCAAGATGGAGCCACGGACTGCAGCAACCTGCTGGTGATAAAACCTTTCAAACGAATCCTCTTCTGCAAAGATAAAGAAAACTAGATTCACACTCTGATCTGCTTGTGTCTTATAGCCTTCTCCTTCTTCTCTTCTTCTTCTTCTTTTTTAAGACCGGCCGCACACATTATTTTCAAGCCAACGGTGAAACCGCTCTTCTGCACACAGATGGAAACTTGCTCTCCCTGCACACAGATGCCGCTGCGTCTGAATCCTTCTCACCGGCCCCCCTCAGTCTCAGCAAGTGAAACAATTCACAGGACGGCGGGGCCTGGTCTTTGCAGCCCCTCGGGGCTCCCCCACGTTTCAGAGCTTAGCTCTGGATGAGACAGCGTGGGGAGTCAGCCCGGACTTCTACTGGAGGATTCCACAAAATTCTGACACGCGAGCTGTGAGGTCAGTGGAGTGTACCCTCTAAGCCAGCTGGGGAGGGAGAGACACAATCTGTTTCATCCAGCAAACATCTGGAAGCCGAACGCTCTGGCTGCCAGCCCCAGCGACCACTCCCAGCTCTAATCGCTCCTTTTTTGTACTGTTTTTGCACAAGCTCACCGAGGCCAGCTTAAGTGCGCATTGGTAAGAGTCTGTGCTTTAGGATTGTCTCAGCTCGTAGGAAAAGATGGAAAGTTTCCGGTTCATTTCTTGAAGTTTATATAACCCTGGTAACCAACAGCTGACAAGTATCTTCCCACACACCCACACACAAAAGATCAGTTATCATTTACAGTAGAGGCACATTCTAAATAAAATATGAGCCAAAACATATTCAGCACAAGTGAAAACTGGTGCAAAGGGCCCCTAGCCCGGCCACATGCACCCGGTTCTCTCCACGTGCCCTCTCTGGCTAGAGGGCTAAGGCAGGCAGCCATGGGGACATTCTTCCATCCTTGACCTTGAGAGGGAACCGGCCGAAGGGCCTTGGGGAGAAAGGACAAGGAAGGACAGAGAGCGGCGCTTCAGGGAAGCCTCCCCCAGGAGAAAGAAGGTCACAGTGGTTCACCCTTTACCCAGAACAAAAGGAGATACAGTGTTGCCTTGATTGACTGGGGCAAGAGTTATCCTGGGGCACTTGAGTTTGTGTTCTCTCTTGCCTTTCTTTCCCCACTGGAAGACGAAAGTTTGTGGTATAAATTTTGTCAACTTTATCCCTGGAAGAAATGCCTCGAGCCATCCCTCTTGGCCACTCAGGAGCCAAGCCCCAAACAGAAGGCCCCACTTTCTTTTGACATTCCACTAGACTGCTATTTCTCAAAGTGTGATAAATGCACCACCTGAAAGCCTACTTTGAAATTCAGAATCCAGAGCCCAAGTCCAGATTTTCTGAATCAGGTGATGCCTGGGTGGCTCGGTCGGTTAAGCGTCCGACTTCGGCTCAGGTCCTGATCTCGCCATTTGTGAGTTTGGGCCCCACTAGGGCTCTGTGCTGACAGCCCAGAGCTTGGGCCTGCTTCAGATTCTGGGTCTGCCCTCCCTCGCTCTCTCTTTCTCTATCAAAAATAACAAATAAACATTAAAAAGAAGAAGAAGAAGAATCTCTTGGAGTAGGGTCCAGCAATGTGCATTAGGAGAACTTTTCTCGTGTGATTTTTTTACGCATACTCGAGTTTGAAAACCACTGCATCAATGCATCTGTGAATGTCCGTTCTCAGCTCTGAAGCACTTGACCTAGATTATATTCTTGGTTCCATCGCTGCCTGTTGACTGAGCCTCCAACTTCCCATCTAGAAGATAGAGGAAACTCTTATCTTCTGCGAGGTATTTGTCTAGCATTCTTTGAAGTCCTGAGATCAGAGGGACCAGATAAACATAGTACTATTACTTATCAACTATTCACCCGTGAAAGGCCCCCGAGCATTTTCTTCAGCACTGTGCAGAAACTCGCCAAGGTAGGAAGGACCCGGGAGCCACGGAGAGTGTTTGGCTCCCACTCCACATATGTGGGTGGGTTAAAATGATCGGTTTCCGAGAGTTTCAGATACCTCTTTCCCCCTCTTTGCAACGTTCTAAATCAAACCTGCAGACTGCCCTCACACTGGGTCAAGGCCAAGGTAGTTGGAGCCATTCAAATCTCTGACGGTCTCAGAACCAGGATGTGAATCAGCCTGCTATTCGGGTCAACACGAGAGCCAGCCCACTTCCCCTGCCCCGGGGGCCGCCATCAGGCAAGCTTCCCTGAGGGTACTGAGCCTTTGCTCAGTGCATAGCATTACTTCATCAATACTCAACAACCCCACAAGCTGGGCTTTTTTGTTTTTATTTTAGAAGCACGCAAGATGAGACTCAGAGAGGTTCGGTGGCCGGCCGAAGGGCACACAACTGGTGAGAGGCATGGCTGTCACTTCACTGCTGGTCCCTAGAATCCTGCGTGTGTTTGAGCCCCCCTCGGCCCCTCACCAGGGAGGAGCCCGTGATGGAGTTCATCACCAGGAGGAGGCCTGGCCTGCCTCTGCCTCTGCCTTGCCCTGAGGCTTAGGGAAGGTGCTCCGTAAACATTGGTGAATCGGTAATGCCTACCTAGGACTGGTTGCTTGTCCCTGAACTTGGGCAGACTTCTCTCACATAGGCAAACCGTTTGCCTGGACTCCCCACGGGTCTGCCTCATGATCTGATGGGGACATTAGTTGTATTGGAAGCCCCTTCCCTTTCCCTACCAACCGCTTGCCCACTATGAGCTATTGGATTGAATGGTTGCGTCACCCCCAAATTCATGTGTTAAAACCGAATCGTTAATGTGATGGTATTTGGGGGCGCCTGGCTGGCTCAGTCAATAGAGCACACGACTCTTGATCTCAGACAGAGTTGTGAGTCTGAGCCCCGTTTGGGGGTGTAGAGATTACTTAAAAATAAAATCTTTAAAAAAAGAGAGAGAGAGAGAGACCCCGGAGAGACCTCTCACCTTTTCCACCATGGGAGTCACGGCCAGAAGACGGCCATCCATGAACCAAGAAGAGGGTCTTCCCATGGACTTCCCAGCCTCCAGAACTGGCAGAAGTAAGCCTTTGCTGCTTAAGCCGCCCAGCCTGTGGTATTTTTGTTATAGCAGCCGGAACAGACTAAGTCTCTAGGTGCCATTTGCCAGGCAGACAGGCTCCAAGTGTTCCGTCTGCGTTCAGCCTGCTGGACAGACCATTGTGGCCCCTACAAGTGAAGATTCACTGTTTTCCAGGGGTCTGACCCGCCTTGGTGAGAGGGTCTCCATCAAGGGCAGGGGCCTAGTGCTACCCCACATCTACTTACGCTCACAGATGTTTGACAAGAGACTGGATTCTCAGCACTTATTCAGAGACTTCCTGCCCAACGAGATGTCCAAGCTTCCGTGATTCTATACTCTTTTCTTCCCGATGATGCCACTAAAATTCTTACGAGCAATGAGAAAGCACTACTTTGACAATGTCAAAGGTATAGAAGGGAACATTCAGCAGACTAGAGACTTCAACAGGTTTATAGGAGGTGGAGAGGGTGTGACGCAGCGTGGGGAGAGCTGCCCTTCGGAGATGTTGTCGCCCAGGTGACAGCTGGGCTGCCTGGCAGAATTCTAAGATGCTCCAGACGTGCAGAGGAAGGAAGTGAGAAGCAGGTAGACTAATGGAATGAAAAATATACATCCATATTTTGTCTTACAAAAGTAACACATGCTCCTTGTAAAATTCAATTAAGATCGAAATGGCCGAAGAAAAATGAATAGTTCCTTGCCTCCCAACCTCCGGTAGCTGGAATGCACCTCCTTACCTCTTTGATGTAATTACTGTTAGCGATTTTTGTGTGTCTGTGCATGAATTTTCATTTTTTGGGGGGAACATATACAAAGACATGTGCATTTATAGATTTTTAAAGATAAAATGAGATCACACTCTACATAGGTGTATATATTTTGATGTTTATTTATTTTGAGAGAAAGAGAGGGACAGCATGAGTGGGGGAAGGGCAGAGGGAGAAAGAGAGAGAGAGAGAGAGAGAGAGAGAGAGAGAGAATCCCAAGAAGGCTCCGTGCTGTCAGCACGGAGCCCGACGTGGGGCTCAAACTCACAAACTGTGAGATCATGACCTGAGCTGAAGTCAAGAGTCAGACCCTTACCCGACTGAGCCACTCAGGTGCCTCTCTTGTCCATGGCTGTGAGACTAGTGACTACAATTGTGTCAGATACCACGTAGATGCTCAAAAGTATCTGCTGAACGAATACACAAGTGGACCGTATAATATGCTCACCCATTGCTTTATCCACAGCCAGATTATTATTTCTTAGTATTCTAAACAACGCTTCAGTAAACATCCCTACAGATATATCTTTATGCATGGGAATTAGTTAGGATTGAGTTTGGAGAATAAACTAAAACCCCCAAGATTGTGACTGAACCAGGAAAGAGATTTAGTTCTCTCTCTTATGTTCAAGAAGGCTGTCAGTGGCCAGGCTGGTGTGGGGGTCCCTGGAGCAGGGGCCCAGTCTTCCTTCTACCTTGCTGGCTCCGATCGCATTCCCATGGACACCTCAAAATCCAAGCTTATTGCCGGGACTCCAACCAGCAGTCGACATTCCAGGGAGAAGAAAAAAGCAGAGCCTCAGGAGTATTGTTCCTCCCTTGGAGGAAACTTCCTAGAAATGGCTGCTTCTGCACCCACATTATCGCCTAGAACTGGAGTGCACAGCCACAGCTCACACCAAGGAAGAAGGGACGTGCAGCCATGATTCCCGGGGCCACGTGCCCAGCTCAGCGTCTGTAACTGGGGAAGACGGGGTGGTTGGTTATTAGGAAGCGACTAGCTTTTTTTTCCGTCAGATGAGTTTCTAGGAGTAAAAGTGATGTATTGGGAAGTATGTGCACTTAAACACTTTTACTAAAAACCGACAAATACTTTTCAGAAGGGTTTTAGTAATTGAATCCCTCCAAGGGCGTATGAGAGAATCCATTTCCCTACTCATTACCATGGATGTGGGAAAAACTTTTAAAGAGTGGTGATCTGGGGGCAGAAGAATCCATCCACTGGTGTTTTCATTTGTATTTACATGACTACGTATTTGCTAGCCATTTTCTCTCCCTCTTCTATAAACTGCCTTTCTGTATCCATTGTTCATATTACTCCTGGGAAGACATGTTTTTAGCGTTTTTACAAAAATGGAATCAGGCCATGCCTTTGATTTTGCAACTTGATTTTTTTCACGGACATCCTTCCCTATCAACACATAAACAACTACATCACTCTTTTCAATAGTATGGATTAAAGGATTCTGTAATTATACTCCTACTGCTGACCCTGTTTCCCACCCATAGCAAATGTTGGCTCTAATTTCCACCTATAGCAAAAACAAGAAGACAGAGGAGAAGGAGGAGGAGGAGAAGGAGGAGTCCCTTTCCATTAAAGCCTTCCCTTGTGCCCCGTCACAACAGCCCCAAGATGACCGTCTCGGCGACACCTGAAAGGATACTGGTAGCCCATTGCCATACAAGAATGCCCGTAGGAGGCCAGGAGGAAGCCTTCTTCTCTCTGGTGCTTCTCTTTGGGAGTGAAGCCTGCCCCTGGGTTTCCACGTGGAGCAGAAGAGGTAAGATGCCTCTGACTTGGAGGCCTTTCTGCACCGGCAGAGCTGGGCTGTGGGGTGGGAATTCACACGTCTTCAAAGGGGGCACGAAAGTGGAGTGTTCAGCAGACTGAAGCTAATATCGACTTAAAGCCTGGGGCCGGCAGCAACTTCCTGGGATCTTTGAGGGCCAGACAGGCACAAGAAGGGGTGAAAATCCCTTGCGAACCGGAGGGAAACGTCCCAGAGTGGATTCTTCCAGGCGGTGATGTGACCAGACTTCACAGAAAAATTATATTAACATCTGAAGTTACCAAAGCTCGTTCTCAGCTGTGTCAGGAGAGAGCCATGTACCGGGAGAAAAGCGACCTAATGTGGTAATAGCCAACGTGATATCCTCTGTATTATCCCGGAATCAAATACATAGAATCCTATCTTTTATGTTTCGAAAGCGCTTTTATTTTTTGAAGCCTTCAACGCCAGAGCACCTGGCCAACATGATCTGATCGCTCTTACCGTGTTTCCGTTATACAAATTCCCCTTAAGAGAGTCAAAACCTACTTCTCACTGACAGAAACACTCAAGGACGCCTTGGTAAGAATGCAGTTAGGTTTCTAAATGTAAAAGTCCCCCATCGGGAAGAGACGACGCAACAGAGTTCCCAGGCAACACTCCACTGTCCCCACTGGGCTCATGGGGGGCTCTATTTTGGAATCTCAGGACGGTGGGGGTTCTCCGCGCCAGACTGTGCAGGCAGGCCCAGGGAAGGGAATTAATTACACACCAGGCGACCGCTGTCGCCTCATAAGGACTGTATGCTCTGTGGTTACCGAGGCTCCCTGCATTGTGGTGCGTGCGGGTTTGTACTTCATTTTCTCCTTGCCTTTTCGGGCACCGTGAATCCCCCAGATGAGGTTAACTATAAATCAACTTGCACCAGGAGTTTGTGTCTGGCTCGGGGAATCCAAGGGGCCAGATGCTAACCTCTTTTCTTGAAACCGGGTCTGGTGGACAGAATGCTGGCCTGGAAATCAAGTGTCAGGAACCGCTCACGGGTCTCTCCAAGCCTCAGTTTCCCGATCGGCCCTCAATTTCCTAAAAATGAGGAAGCAGCCTCGCTTTTCCATCCCCAAGGAGCCTGCCTGCCAAGTATAGAATTCCACGTGTCTATGATGTCATAAGAGAATTGATATCATTTAGAATTGACATAATTCCCTAATTTTTTTAATTTAATTTTTTATTTTTTTAAAGTCAGCTCTTCGGCCAAGGTGGGGCTCAAACTCATGAGCCCCGAGATCAAGAGTCACGTGCTCTGCCGACTGAGCCAGCCAAGCACTTCTCCAATGTTTTTTTTAAGTGACTATATTACATCCCCTCTCTCCCAACCAACAGCTAGAAGATTATGGTCTCTGTCTTTCAGGACAACCAAAAGTAACACTAGATCCAGAATCCCACGACCCAGGGCCACTGAGGCAATGACAGTGTGTCCACCTTGGGCAACAGGATGGTCCCAGGACTTCAAGCTCCTATTGTAATTCTTCGCCGAAGCCTCCAACTTGTGTCTGATTCCACTTCCATGGTCACTGAAAAGCGCGATCAGATTTCCCCCCCAATAACGAACAGATTCATGCCCACGGATGTAATGTAACTCTGTGCTTTTCCCTTCCTATTTACTAGTTCTAATTTCGTACGGCAGCGATAAAACGAGCATTCTGATCCTCTTAAGCTCTAGCTTGGAAAAATAAATAAATGTGAATAAAAACGCCCGCCCCCCCCGTTCACTCTGTCAAAGCCCTGTGGAATCAATTTTACCACACCAAGCCCCACTGAAATCAATGGGGTAAGCTCCTGAATTCATTTCCATGGACTTGGCATTGTAAAAATAATTGGATTGCACTGCAGACTAACGCTCCTTTCAAGAAATAGAGAAAATGTGCCTTTGCTAGTAGGTGGGGGTGAAAACGCGTCTCGGTGCTGGTGGGTTTCACCCTGTGTTTTCGGCATCTTGTCAAGAGGAGCTATTATCTAGTCCCAAATGAGCGTGGCGGCCCTACCCTCAATGAGGTGTTTAAAACTGCCTTCCCTAGTGAGAATGAAAACACTTCTTTTGTTCCCATCTTTAAAATTAACTGCATAGTATTACCACTATCAATGAGGTGTTTAACATCAAAATTGCCTTCCCTGGTGAGAAGAAAAACACTTACTTTGTTTCCTTCCTTAAAATTAATTGAGGTTTTTGAAAACTCATCCTTATTCACCCAACAGTTGCGTAGCAGGGGAAGAAGAGAAGGAGGTGGGATTTTGAAGTGTTGCCTTTGGTAGCCCATCAAAGGTTTTCAGTGCATTCTTTCCGCGTAGATCACTGGCTGGACTTTTTTCTGCCCCTCTGCTTTCTTATTCCATTAGATTTTCTAACACTGGCCTTCGGGGCGACCCTTGGTAGGAATCCATAGGTACCTGCTAAAACGAAAGAATGACTCCATCGACCCAGATATTCCTTACCACCTTGCAAGTTTTCCACCAACCTCTTCCTCCGATGGTGTTAAAGAAACCGCTTCGGGGCATTTGGGTGGCTCAGTTGGTTAAGCGTCCGACTTCAGCTCAGGTCATGATCTTGTGATTCACAGGTTCAAGCCCCGCATCGAGCTCTGGTGGCAGCTCAGAGCCTGGAGACTGCTTCGGATTCTCTCTCTCTCTCTCTCTCTCTCTCTCTCTCTCTCAAATAAATAAAACATTTAAAAATAAAAAAAGGAAATTGCTTCATAAAAATTAATATTAGTCTCTGGTATGAAAATAGGAGGGGGCTTTGGTAGATATGGCTCATTTTCCTTGGTAATTCTAGAAGTGGCTCTAACGTTTATAACCCTCTAGCTAGTACTTGCGATGTGAGCTGTTCTGTGGCCACTGCCTTTTGCAAGATGCAGCAGAATATAGAAGGCAAAGAAGCAAAGTCTTGACTTTTATAGATCAACAGTCCGGGTAGAGGATAATAGCAATAAGGGTAGAAGAATATTAGATAAGGAGCCAGGCTACCTCTGATCCAGGTAAGAAATTCTGCACAGGGAAGGGGAACTTGAAGGGAGGGTAGGAACCAAGGGAATGGGACTCCTGGCACGTTTCCCCAAAGAAACCCCACGTGGGGGGGCGGGGGCCCCCCCCCACCTCAGGCTGAACTGCAGATGGAAGGAGACTAGG
Source organism: Herpailurus yagouaroundi (assembly GCF_014898765.1). Classification (NCBI taxonomy): domain Eukaryota; kingdom Metazoa; phylum Chordata; class Mammalia; order Carnivora; family Felidae; genus Herpailurus; species Herpailurus yagouaroundi. The sequence continues at coordinate 14,186,431 of NW_024412412.1, forward strand.
GAGCAGATGCTGAAAGACGCAGGAGGCTTGGGGGTCCTTGAGCAAAGCGGCCCAGGGAAGCCGGAAGACATCCAGGGCACCCCTCCTCTCAGAACGCATGGACGAGCCACTGTGTCTGGGCCAGCGGACCTGAGACAGCGTCACAGAGAACACGGTACCCTAAGCAATGGGATGTTCCCCATGCCTGAGCCAGGTGTGAGCACGGTAAGGAGAGCCCTCCGACTCTGCCACAGGGTGAGAAGGGTGAAGCAGTGGCCCACATGGACTTATAGGGACAAAAAACTAATGCCGGGGGACTCCTCACCTTGACCCCCACCTTCAGCCCCTGTCCCTCCACACCAGGTAAGCTCCCTGGAAGGGGTACTCAGAATCCTGACTGGACTGAAATTTAGTTTGCGTCAGTTGGTGACACGGGACCTTAAAACACAAAATGAATTCGATCATAGAAAAATAGTTACATTTCTTTGCGCGCCTTGGGTTTGTGGACTGAGGTTTGTACCTACTGAACTCGGTTCATCTGCAACGGTGTTATTTGCATAAACCAAAAAACCAATGATTACAATTGCCTCGTGACCAAATAAAACTTCAAAACATGTTTCAAAAGTGCATTTATTGAGTATAAACTATGTACCAGGTTTGACCTCTTCTCTTTATATATGTGATCTCATTTATTCCTTACAATTCTAGGTGCAGGTACCCCCACGTCGTGGTGAAGGAAACAAAGATTTAGAGAAGTTAAATAACTTTCTAAAGTAAACCCTACACCCAGTGTGGGGCTTGAACTTCTGACCCCGAGATAAAGAGTTGCAAGCTCTACTGCATGAACCAGCCAGGCACCAAGAGAAGTGAAATATTTTGCCCAAGGCCACACGAGATACATAATGGAGACAGAATTCAAACCCAGGAATGTCTGACTCCTAAATCAATATTCTGAACCCCTGGTTAGGCTACATCCTCTCCCCTGGCTTGGCTTCATGGATCTCTCCAGAAACGTTCCTTTCTACTGCCCCTGGTGTTTGTAGCTTCAAGGCAATCACACATTCATGTACCGCAGCCCTGGGTACAAAGAAGCACAAAGTTCATATCCTTCCTGCTCCTAGTTACCAAATTGCCCAATAACTAAGTGGATTGCTGCCATAATCTCGGTGCCCGGATTTAACAAGTTTCAGCTCACTTTTGCAGCCACTCCACCTCGTGAGTTCATCAAAATTGCCGATTGATTAAACTTCACCAAGAAACAAAATGTGACAGGAGGCCCGAGTCCTAGACCAGAAGTCAACAGACTATGTTCCTTGGTTTCCCATTTTTATCCTTCCATTCATTGATCGTTTGATCTTGGGCAATCACTTAACCACTCTGACCCTCAGTTTCTTCATCTGCAAAATAAATACAATCTTAAGGTCTCCTTCTAGCTCTAACTTTCCGTGATTCTGAAGAGTTGAGATCAAGTTTATTATTTTATGGGAAATTGAACTGTACTTCTCCAAACACTAACTATTCTCTGATCTCTATCTGTTTCTCGGTTCTAGAGTTAAATCTCCTTCTTTGTGGGATAAGTCACAGGTAAAGAATTTCACAAAGGGATGGGAAATTACACATAAAAATACCTTGTCTTATTAGCATTAGGAGAACCATGAAGACTAAAGATGAAACTGTTTTTAGGAAGACTCTATATAACACTATATAAAGAAATACAAGAATTGCTGTAAAATGATTTTATCACTTTGGCTGTGATGTGGAGGAAAGACATCATCCTGATAATAAGATCTCACATAGGAAAATTGTCTTGTGTCCTTTGAAACTGCTTACTACCGTCCTTTAAAAATATTTTCTGGTATTTCGTGATCCTTCTCATATGACTGTTATCTCCATTTCCTTGAGTGTAAATTCTTTGATGCATTTAGTTTATTTCCCTTGCATGATATTGACCCTACTCAAATGTTTTATTATTCTCAAGGTGGACACATGACTTAGACCTATGCAACTGGAATATTTCATACCCCTGTCTAGAGTGTTTATTAAGGATAAATGGATTACCAGCAGAACTCAGGACATGGTCAGGAACTATCAAGAAAGAGATATTCTTAGTTTGCTAAACTAGAGACGATGTACATGCCGTGAGCTGCTCAAAACCACCTTGCCACGACGTAGGAAGAGCTTGCCCGAGATTGAAGTTGACACAGAGAAAGCAAAGTTTAGAGATGAAAAGTAACAGGTTTCCTGATTGTATTATTCGAGTACCTGGATCCCATGGTCTACTTCCTGGTCTGTCAAGAGCACAGCCAATAAATCCCCTTTGTGTTTAAGCAGAAGCCATTTTAAATCTTTTTTTTTTTTTTTTTTGTCACTTGCAATGGAAATTAATCAAACTAGAATTTATGAGCCTGTAGAGAAAGTCCATAATTCTCCCCTTCTTCACATCAGCAGATGCCTAAGGGTCTTTCTAAAATTGAGATAATTGCTTTGCCACAGGAAAAGGTGAAGTGGAATCGGATATCTGACTTTCATCTACATGCTGATTTTGGAAACTAACCCCATGAAAGATGTAACTTCACAATCTTATTTAATTATCGAAGCAGCAAACAAATTGATTGACACTTATTTATGTTAAGGATGAATGTACAAACAAATAGCACCACCCCTGCAGGTTAGTAGGAACACTTCAGAATTTTCCACCTGCTGCCAAGTTACCATGAGTGATGGCATTTTCTCTTAAAGCCAGACTTTTTTTTTTAAGTTTATTTATTTTGAGAGAGAGAGAGAGAGAGAGTGGGGGGGAAGGGAGAGAGAAAGGGAGAGAGAGAATCCCAAGCAGGCTGAACGGTGCCAGGATGGAGCCCGACGCAGGGCTCGCACCTATGAACCGTGAGATCATGATTGGAGCCAAAATTGAGAGCTGGACGCTCAACCAACTGAGCCACCCAGGAACCCCAAAGCCAGACTTTGTGAATGCCCAAATATCTGCCTATGGTCTCTCTTCCAGAATTTTCTTACATGACATGGGACTCAAGAGTAATTGTCTACAATTGAGAGACTATGAAATCAAAGATTAAGTATAATATTTAAATGCATTATAAAATGTATTTAAAAATGCATTGTTAAGTGATTCTGTGTCTCCCTCTCTCTCTGCCCCTCCCCCGCTCATGCTCTGTCTCTCTCTGTCAAAAATAAACATTAACAAAAAATAATGTATCTCTCTATTAGCTCCTTTCAGTCACAGATGCACATGCTCAAGCTACTCCCATCTTAATAAAAGCTGCCTGGACCCCACATCCTTTCTCAGCTTCTTGGCTCTCCTCTCCTTCATGGTCAACCGTCTCCTTTCCCTACCCCTGAACTCACTCCAATGTCCCCATCACTCCACCCAAATTGCTTTTGCTAAGCTCATCAATGGTCCCAGCCTCTAAATCCCACTGTTTAACAGTAGTATTCCTCTTCCTTGATTTCTCCCCAGCTACTGATGCAGGGGAGCACTGTCTTCCTAAAACATTCTCTTCTTTGACTTTTCTGGGTAAAAGTTTTCCCTTCACTGTGGAATGTTTCTCAAGTGAAGCCATAACCTCGGCAGGGACATTGGCTGGAGCATTTGTTTGACACAGACCCCTGCCCTCCACACGCAGACCTTCATGTCGAACGCTTCCTTAGTCCTTTGCTCGTTTCCGCAGTCGCCCTCAGGAGCACGCGTCCATCCTCGCAGGTCGCTGCATGGGGCGGCCATCTTGCACAAAGGCCAGCTTGCCACTGGAGTTTTTACTGGATTTCTTCAGAGACACAGCGTAGCAGCAGTTTTAATGAACGTGCTTCTGCTTGTAGTGGAAAACTTAATCTCATGAAATTCAGAGAATTTCAGCCACTTGTGGCTCAAAACTCAATTTTGGGGTGGTGGTGGGTATTTCTCAGTTGTTGTTTTTTTTAAGATACCCCCCCCCTCCCCGCCCCTGCCGACCAGGTTTCTAGTGGGGTGGGGGTGGGGGGAGAGGCTTGGGTATCATCCAGCATTGTCTCTGTGCTTCGTTCTTTCCTTGCTTTCTTCCCTGTAGGATCTACTTGGAGTGAACTGTCTGATCTCCCAATACAAGTGGTGCACCTTGGTCTTTGGCAAGGAGTTTGAGAGCAATCACCCTACTGAATGGCCCAACCGGGATCTCAGGGGCCTGATGACTTGTTTAGAACTAGCTGCTGCCTCCTTTGCAACTTGGACCATCCAAACCTCTAGCCTCTTTTGGGTCATGATGCCTGAGGGGCACTGTGGCTTTTCTCTCTCTGGGCCTTTACACACACACACACACACACACACACACACAAATTTTTCTGTAATGCTTATTTATTTTTGAGAGAGACAGAGTGCCAGCAGGGGAGGAGCAGAGAGAGGGAGACACAGAATCCGAAGTGGGCTCCAGGCTCTGAACTGTTCGCACAGACCCCGACACCGGGCTTGAACTCACAAACTGCGAGATCATGACCTGAGCTGAGGTTGGACGCTCAACCGACTGAGCCACCCAGGCGCCCCATCTCTGGAACTTTTTGGATTCCTCCCTCCTGGACCTGGGAGAGACAAGTATGTGTATGTGCTGGGGGGAAGGAAGGGAGCTGAATAACTGGTTATCAGAACAATAAAAGGGCCCCTCTGTGCTCATTCCTACCTTTCTAAAGGCCAACCCAAGGTGGCTCAGGACACCAAATGGACTGTCTTCTCCCAGAGGTCCAGGCAGGGCCAACATTCCCTCCTCACCTTCTCCTCCACTCACACCGATTTTCCTGAATTCTCTTCTCAACTTTTTTCTCTGCATCTTTCCGACAGCCCAGAAAGGAATTGATCTCCACATGGTGAAAAGACTTATTTTTTCTAAAAAATATATACCATTCTTCTTAACTTTGTGGTCCATGGTCTGTGCCCTGAATCTTTATATGTAAAGTCAGCTTTTTAAAAATGAAAACGAAAAATGCTTTTCTGTCAAGCACCTGGCTCTTGAAAAGTGGCTTTCAGACCACATTGCTTTTATTACAACTTAAAACAAATCATTTCAGAATTCAGGCACTACTTGTTCTCCCTTCAAGGCAATGAAACCAATAGGTAGAGGGCTACACGGCAACAAGAAAATTAGTGGGGAAATTGTTGGCTTAAAATGCACACATATGACCTAGGTATGTAATCATGGCTTCTTTTACTTGCTGTCGTCCCCATGCCAACTAATTCACGAAAGCAAAAACGATAAAACTTCTCGTCTTTTAAACTGCCAGATTTCTGCAGCTTTTCATCTCTCTCAAGTTTCAGAACTTCGCAGTGAAAAGGAGAAAAAGAGCAAAATTAGAAGCAAAATCTCAGGCTTCAAAACCCTTTTGTGTCTCTGCCTTTCCGGTTTCATTTGGTACGGCAGGAAAGCGGGCAGTAAGCTTTTCGTGTGAGTTGGATGTTGTTGGTTTCAGCATGTATACAAACGTTAAAAAAAAAAAAAAAATCTTATCTAGGGGCGCCTGGCTGTTTCAGTCAGAAGAGCATGCAACTCTTGATCTCGAGTCCTGAGTTCAAGCCCCACCTTGGGTGAAGAGATTAAATAAATAAAACTTAAGGAAAAAAAAAATCTTATCCAGTTTAAGTCACTTTTTTGGCTTGATTTTTCTGATACAAGCGTTTTTGAATCAAAGTCCACATTTAGTGAGAGGAAAATTTCTTTTTAGTTCGTAACGTATCGTTATTACATAGGACTTATTTGCACTTATTAAAGTGTAATCATCTTGAAGACACATATACCTGAACTTGGAAGCGTTAACAATAAGCAAGTCGGAAGTAAAAGTGCGAAGTGTGGACGGTATAAAGTAGAAAAGAAATGCAAGGGGGAAGAGGCTCTAAAGGGGAAAGGTTCGGGGGACAAACGGGCACTTTTCCATGCCGCCTCCTGGCTATTTGTCCAGCTGGGGGTTCGTTTGTCCCTTTAAGGAAATACTACGACCGTCCTCGGCACAGTTATGACCAAAACCCAACGCGAGAGGAAGCCCGCACCGCCCGGGTTGCGCTGCGGAAACCTAACCCAACCCTGCGGGGCAAGGGCGAGTTTCGGACTCCGCGTGCGACAGCGATCTGGGTTAATCGTCTGACTTCACTATCATCATCGTTACTATTTAACATGGTGACTATTACACATTCCTAAAAGCCCCGCGTCCAGGACGGCCTCCCAATGCTTCGCTCGTCTACATTCAAAACAGCGCTGGAAGCTGTTTTCTGACAAGATCAAAAAGATGGAGGCGGGCTTTTGTTCACCTCGGCCCCCCTCCAAACCAGCGTCTTCGGGCGGAGACGCGCGCACCGCGCGCCCGACCGGCGGCTCGGGGTCTGCGAGGACGCGGCGGCACGCGAGGACCTGGCCCGGCCCGGCCCCCACCCTGTCCGCCGCCCCGCCTCCCCCGCCTCCACGCCCCGCGCCGGAGGGAGGGAGACGGCGGGAGCGCGCGCGGCGTCACAAAGCCAAGCCGGGACGCAAGCGTTGGCGCCGGAGACCGGGGCGCCCCGGGGGAAGCCACTGGCGGCCCGCCCTCGCGGGGCGGGAGGCGCGAACGCTCGCCCCCCCCCTCGCCTCCCCCCGCGGGCGCCCCTCCGCCTCCCGGCCGGGCCGCGGCGCGGCAGCTCGGACGCCGCAAAGCGTCCTGGGAGAGCCGGCTCGCGCCGGAAGGACGCGCGGGCGCTCGGCGGCGGCGAGGTTATAAAAGGGAAGGAGCCGGCGGCGGGCGGAAGTGGGCGGTTCGGCTGCTCCGGGCGCTGTTGTTTGGCGTCTCGGCCTCCCGAGGGGCGTTCTCTGGAGGGCCGCCGGTGCAGGCCGCAGTGACAGGGCCGCTCGCCCCCGCGCACCCCGCCTCTTTCCCGGTGCAGCGTCCGCTCGCGGCCTCCGCGACCCGCAGGCCCAACATGGCGCAGGAGGTGTCGGAGTACCTGAGCCAGAACCCGCGGGTGGCCGCCTGGGTGGAGGCGCTGCGCTGCGACGGCGAGACTGACAAACACTGGCGCCACCGCCGGGAGTTTCTGCTCCGCAACGCCGGGGACCTGGCCCCGACTGGCGGCGCTGCCGCCGCCAACACGGAGGAAGCTGCGGACGCCGAGAGCGGGACCCGCAATCGGCAGCTGCAGCAGCTCATCTCCTTTTCCATGGCCTGGGCGAACCACGTCTTCCTCGGGTGCCGGTGAGTGAGGAAGAGTCTCCGACCGGCTCTCCCCGTTTTGTCTGCCGCCCCCGGGCTGGGGCCCGGAGCCTCAGCGGGGAGGGGGAAGTTGTGAAGCGCGGGAATCTGCGGGACTGGCCGCCCTTTAAGGGGGAGAAGGGCGTCTCAGCCAGAAGCCGACATGATTAACAGCCTGCCGTCCCCCCCCCCCGCCCCGCGGTGGGTGGGGGGCTGCTGGTAGGGTCGTTGGTTGACATCGCTCTCGTGGATGGACACCGAAGTTTAAGGGTTGGTGAGCAAGGACCCCGCCTCCCAGGATCCGGGGCATTTGTTTCTGGGGTTCCAGGAAACCGAAAGTTCCTGGCGGTTGGTACACTTTCTTGATTACGACCAGGAAATGCCGTTCCTGTGGCCTGTTTTTGCACAGCAGCAGGAGTAGCTGGGGGGAAACACTTTTTAAAAGTGCCTTTTTCTTTTTTCAGGTACCCACAAAAAGTTATGGATAAAATACTTAGTATGGCTGAAGGCATCAAAGTGACAGGTGCTCCAATCCATACCACAAGAGACGAACTGGTTGCCAAGGTGAAGAAAAGAGGGATATCGAGTAGCAATGGTTAGCAGATCATAGATGTGAACATACATAGGAGTTTAGAACATAAGTTTGATGTAATTAGGATTTACTGTTATTACTAATTTTTTTAACAAGCTAGAATTTATACACTGTTATTAATCAAGTTGGAATGTTAAACCTAAATCCTGTGTTTGTGTGTTTTAGGCCCTGGTTTTGATAGTCTCCTTTGACTGCTTTAGATTTTCAAGTGTCGTATGTTGTCTGTGCTGTTGATTTTTTAATAGTAGAAGTTAATGATGTTATTCGACACTGTTTTGAGAAATTAACGATGTTATTCCACACTTTTTTAAAGAAACTGCAAGCCCTGAAATGTGTTCGCCTTGTGCCTTTATTTAACAAGTATCTGTCTTGTAAACTTTCAGCTGATCTGTATGAGCTAGAGTTAGTCACATATCTGTTTTCCTTCTTTTTAGAAGGGGTAGAAGAGCCGGCGAAAAAACGAATCATGGAAGGGAAAAACAATTCCACGGTTGAGCAAGATCATGCAAAAATGTCTGCCAAAACAGAACGTGCATCAGCTCAGCAGGAAAACAGCTCGACATGTACAGGGTCATCCACCAAATCAGAGAGCAGTGGAAACTCCACTCGAAGCTCTGCCACCTCGAGTCAGAATAGCTCTACAAGTGATGGAGACCGGTCTCTTTCCAGCCAAAGTAGTAGCAGCGTTTCCTCTCAGGTAACAGTGGCAGGGTCTGGAAAGGCTTCTGAGTCAGAAGCTCCAGATAAACATGGTTCAGCCTCGTTTGTTTCTTCGTTGTTGAAATCCAGTGTGAATAGTCATGTGACCCAGTCTGCTGATTCCAGACAACAGAGTGGATCACCTAAAAAGAGTGCTTTGGAAGGCTCTTCAGTCTCAGCTTCTCAAAGCATCTCAGAGATCGAGGTGCCCTTGTTGGGCTCCTCCGGAAGCCCAGAAGGAGAGTTGCCACTGTTGTCTTCTAAACCTAGTTCAGAGACAGCTTCAGGTGGGTTAACTTCCAAAACTAGTTCAGAGGCAAGTGTTTCCTCCTCTGCTTCTAAAAATAGTTCCTCATCAGGCATATCCTTGCTCACTCCCAAAAGCAGCACATCCACACCTGCATCGCTGCTGACTTCCAAAAGCACTTCGCAGGTAGCCGCGTCGCTGTTAGCTTCCAAAAGCAGCTCCCAAACCAGTGGATCTCTAGTTTCCAAAAGCCCTTCCTTAGCAGGTGTGTCCCAGCTGGCCTCTAAGATTAGTTCTCAGACGAGCACATCACAGTTGCCTTCCAAAAGTACTTCGCAGTCCAGCGAGAGTTCTGTTAAATTCTCTTGTTGCAAGTTAACTAATGAAGATGTGAAACAGAAACAACCTTTTTTCAATAGACTGTATAAGACGGTGGCGTGGAAGCTGGTGGCCGTTGGCGGCTTTAGTCCCAACGTGAATCACGGAGAGCTCCTAAATGCGGCCATAGAGGCTCTGAAGGCCACACTGGATGTGTTTTTTGTTCCGCTAAAAGAACTGGCAGATCTGCCTCAAAACAAAAGCTCTCAAGAAAGCATTGTCTGTGAATTGAGGTGCAAGTCTGTGTATTTGGGCACCGGCTGTGGAAAAAGCAAAGAGAATGCAAAAGCTGTTGCATCAAGAGAAGCACTGAAGTTATTTCTCAAGAAGAAAGTAGTGGTAAAGATCTGTAAAAGGAAATACAGAGGCAGTGAAATAGAAGACCTGGTCCTCCTCGATGAAGAGTCAAGGCCTGTAAACTTACCTCCAGCATTAAAACATCCTCAAGAATTACTATAATTTGCCCAAAATACCACTGCAGATGATGTCTGGTATTTGAAGAGAAAAACTGGCTTACTTTTGTATAATACGAAACACAGGCTTTCACAAATTTTGTATTGCTTTTTTCCAGTTTTGCAGAAAATTTACATTCTAGTTCTCTTCGCACAGTAGAAGTTGTAAATAATTTATGAATGACAGTACGTATTAAGAAGTATGCGTTAACAGCATACCAGTATGCTGTTTTATTTGCTGAAGAAAATACTGTCTTCTATTTTTAATGATCCGTTAGGTACGATGTGTAGTTCTGTAGAATCTTAAAACTTTTGTACTACTTTCAATTTGGTGAAAATGTATTAAGTTGTCTACCACGCTTTCCCCACCCCCAGCTGAATAAACCTCCACATCAAAGAAAAGGGGACCATAGTATTTGAATGTTTGAAAGTCTGTGAAGCTTAAGGTTTTAAGAATGTTGCCCATGATACTGAACATGTCTTGTTAAAGAATAAAAGAAAAAATAGTTGCCTCAGACTATTTTTATGAGAAGTTGTAAGCATTTTTTAGATATAAAGCAGTATAAAGTACTTAAGGTTATTTTATTCTGAAGTTGTTTAAAATTCACCATGATTTTGACCGCTGCAGATTCTTTAAGTGGGTTAATTTATGTTTGAGGTAAAATACAATTTACACTTTTTCTTAAAGACATAAATGTGGGTTTCTATATTAAGCATATTTTGTGACTACTATTAACAGATTGATTTGTTTAGATATTAAATGCTTTAAGCTATTTTACCTTTTCAAGAAGTCGTGTTTTTTTTCCCCCCCCTCTAAGTCAGAACCAATTCCTGCAAATGGGCTTCCCACTACTAGTCATTATAAATTACAGCCGGGTTATTTTTCATAGCTGATAGGCAACTTTTTATGGATAGAGAAAATACAGTTTGCAAATCTAGAACTAGATGGTTTTTGTTTTTTGTTTTTTGTTTTTTTTTAAACAAATCTAGAAGAATACTGGGAACAATGGAGAGCCATGCTGAGCTCTACCGAGCTCGTCCAGTTGCATGACATTTGTTAGTAATGAAATGGAATCCTATGCCTGACATGATTCTGATTGTATTACTCTATTGTGTGTTCTCTTTCATTTTTCTTCAAACTCTGGCCCAAGTTGTTATCTTTCTGGCCTTCTATCTAGCTGCTGCACTTTGAGCAGTAGTGGTAATAATGTCCTGAGAAAAATCAAGAAATGACCTTTTATGTGCCTGGTATATTGGAGTAGGAAAATTGAACATAAGTAGCATCATTTTAAGGATGAAGTTATTTCTATTTTCTATTCTAGAAATAGACAAGGATACTTACACATTCGAAATGATCACCTTTCGCTTTACCAGATAATCTTTAAAAATGACTCCATATTGAGGATATAAAATTAGATACCAAAGTCCATATTCTGTAAATAGGTTGCCTTCATATGTTGTGAGAAGCAGTAACCTGAGTGTTAGGAAAGTGCTTCTAATTACTCGACTTTCCTCAGTCTTGGAGTGTGTATTTTGTGGGACAATGATTTGCTAGAAAAGCCAAATATTACAAAGGATAAATAAATTTCTGTAATGTGTCTAATTAGGTGGTTTGGTATTTCCTAAATTGGCTTGTTTCAAGTTAATATAAGTATTGAAAATATTTTAAGTTATACTAACCTTTTGATATGGTAGACTTGGAGGAAGCTGCTTCGTATAAAAGCATTAATTTATAAACATTTACTATAGCCTTATTAACAGCTTATAAAATGCTCTTAATCAAAATGTAAAGAATCCCAGATAGAGAAACAGATTTTACGATAGTTCGAGAAGACAACAAGCTTTGGTAGGAATCTGTAATTCTTGAGATAGAATCTTGTCTCCCTTTGGGAATTCTGCCTTTTAACTTCACCTGTGGAATAAGGCAAATGGCCCTCGAACTATGAGAGTTAAAGGAGATAATACACTTAAAATGCATTATACGATAGTTTATTAATTGCTTATTTATGTATACTCCTTCCCTCACAACCTTATGAGTAACTATTCTTATTTGGCCCATATTTCAGTTGAAACAAAGTAATTTGGCCAAAGAATGAATTCAAGCCTGTATCTGATTGTCTGCAGAACACAAGCTCTTACTACGTTGTCTTAATAATTCTCATTTCTCTAAATGCTAAGATTTCTGAAACTCCCAGATTGCAGTTTTATTAAGTGACAGAGCATCTTTTCAAAGCCTTCATTTCCTTGGAATGAGTCACATCAGTAGCTCTTCTGCTTATTAATCCTTGGTATTTAACATGTCTTGAATATTCTCAACTAGGGAATTAGTCCCATATGGGTTCAACTGAAATTTAAAAAAAACCAAAAAACCTTAAAATAATTTGCAGTCTAGTTGAGTGAATAAAATTATCAAGATGGGAAATAGTGAATTTCATTTTTAAATCACTGTGGTGAGATGATGTTCTAAAACTGGTTTTTCTTAATGGTATTAGAAGCAGGATTTTTTTTTTTTTTTAACAGTAAAGTTAGTTGACTTTGAAGAATAGTGTTGTGAATTTTTAACCCAAATTCTTGGGGCCTGCCACTGCTTCCATTGGCTACGGTAATTGTCATAAGGGTGTGTAATTCCAAGGCTTTTTATATGTATTATGTACATATTTATATACATTTGTATTTGTATGTATAAAAAGCCTGCTCCAATTTGAATTATGTGTGAAAGAAAGACCATCGTTTTTCCTACCAAGGGCAGCTTTTTTTTTGGTACAGAATTCTCCTTGCTGTTTAGATCTCTGAGTAATGGCAGTGAGAAGGTAACCAAAGCATCAACTGGGAACCAGAGCAGTCCTACAACTGTTGTAGTTTAAGGGAAGCTTGTAGGCTTTTTCCTCAAAAATTGTGCTAAAGTCCTACATTGACTCACTTCATTAGCAAATCTCTTGGTATCAATTTTAGCCATGACTTTTGAAAAATAATGTAGTTGATGAATAGAAATACTCTTTGTAGCTTTTTATCATTTAAACAAAACTGAAGAGGGATTATTATCTGCAAATGAACATTAATTTTTAAAGTTCTATCTGTTTTGCTGTTTATAGAGCAAAAAAAGAAAAAAAGTAGTGAGTGGGCAAAGTTCCAAAAATAAGTTGACTAACTTGGAAAGAGGGGAAAAGTAATACTGAAAAGGAAGGATTACATACTGGACATTCTTTTAAAAGCTAGAAATTACAGGGGCTCCTGAGTGGCTCAGTGGTTAAGTGTCTGACTTCGGCTCAGGTCTTGATCTCGTGGTTCATGGGTTTGAGCCCCGCATTAGACTTTGTGCTGACAACTCAGGGCCTGGAGCCTGCTTGGGATTCTGTGTCACCCTCTCTGCCTCTCTCCCGGTATCTCTCTCTCTCAAAAATAAACATTAAAAATTAAAAAAAAAAAAAAAACACTAGAGATTACATATATCAGTACTTAACAGGAAGCAATCAAATACCTTCTGTGATTTGGAAATTTTTATGAGTAGAATCAGAATCCTCCTTGGCAGTCATTAAGGAGGCAACCAAACTAGTGCAAAATAAACAGTAAATACACTGAACTATAAAACCATTATATAGAAGTGGAGTGTATATAGCATGAAAAGGAATATAAAGATTGGCCAAAATGGTAAGAATCACCTAGTGTTTTTCTTATGACTGTTGTCATGTAAATCAGTTTACCAGGGCTTGGACACTCTGAAATGATAAAACTCCTGAACATGTAATTAGTGTTCAAACTTGAGCCGTATATCCTCAAAGAAAACTGGGAGCCCTGGGTGTATAAAACAGGAGCAGGACGGTAGTTCAAGGAGAGTGGCCACCATTGAGTTTCTTCCTTAATTCCTGCAGAACCTCTTTGGACCATGAGCAGAAGGGGGTTTAACAACCATGGGACCCAGTGTAGACAAGCTTCCTTCTGCAACAGGTATTAGAAAGTCACTAGCTTACTACAAAAAGAAACTAATCTGTTTTTAAGTAATCTACCATATAGAATTTATAGTTAGTGGGGACTCAGGTAAGGCTTAAGGGACCATCACATAAGTTAACATTTAACTAATGCTAAAAATAGCGATCACTTAATTTCTTACATTTTTATTACAAAATATAATTGCAGAAGTCCGTAAAGTCCAATAATAATTAATTGAATGCCCATATAACATTACCTAGCTCAAAAAATAAAACTGTCGCCTCTGCGAGAACTCCCATGTGAATAGCTACCATTTATTTGGTGCCTACGATGTGTTGTTGGTTTACCTATGTTTGTTGTTTGTTTTTTTAAAGTAAGCTCTATACCCAATGAGGGGCTTGCACTCCAGACCCCAAGATCAAGAATCACATGCTATGCTGACTGAGCCAGCCAGGTGCCCCTACCTATGTTTTATTTGAGCCTCCCTGAACCCAATGGGGTGGGTTGGTATTGTTGATCCTATGTTACAAATGAGAAAACTAATGACCATTTTGAATTGTTTCCCTCAAATCACAGAACTAGTATCTGGTGAAGCAGGGACTCAAATCCAGTATCCTTACAGAAGACTAAATGACGACTTAGTTCCAATTTGGGGCAGTGACTGTGAATACCAATGAGACATGCTGTCCCATGACATTTGTTTTCCGTGTTCTGGAAAATAGTAAGTGTAATCATACTTTGAGGAAAATTTAAGAAATTTTATTTGACCATTTAAACTAGGAAGCTTCCAAAGAAGTAAATATTAAAGGAAACTGCTCAAGTATGTATCTGAAATAATCATTTCCTAATATTTCCTATAAATTTTATTTGTAGAGGCAATTTACAGAGGCAATCAAAGGGACAATTTACAGAGGCAATGGTGTAATCAGTGATGTAACCAGTGGTTGAAGCAAATTATCTTATGAATCCTGTCTCATTACTCTTCACCATGTGTATATTATTATTATTTTTTTTTTTGGACACTGGCTAAAGAAAAATGGTTTTCACGAAATGAAAAAAGAGGTCCGTGGAAGCATTTCTAGTTTATCTTACCTGTGTGTACTGATAGTGGGCCATACTCAATGTGGGGATTCTCAAATACACTCAGTAACCTGCAGTTGGGAAACCAATATGGGGTAAAGTATGTGTGTCTTCTGTCCTTGTTTTTCATTTCAAAATATTCAATGCAGTCAAGAAAAATATGACATAGGTAAAATAAGGATACTATTTTGAAAATATTTGTTCCTTTTCCCTTGCAATTCACATTCTCTGGCAGTCATTCTGCTATTATAGTTCCTATAAGGAAGGAGAGGATACTATGACTTTAGGGAACTCCATGCCAGGGATAGCAAGGAAGTTAAATCCACTCATTCCAGCCTGGGTAGATTTTGAGGAGGAGAAGGGTGAAGAAGGAAAGCAGGTGTTTGAGACACGTGGGTCCTGATCTCTGGTCTATAGCATGAACTTCAACTGTCAGAAATGAGGCTGGAGTAATGACAGTTTTCATTTAGTGAGGATGCCTTGTTTATCCCAACGGCCATCAAAGAATGCATCACTCCCTAGCAGGATCTGAGAGATCCAAACAAAGAGGGCTTGAATAAGAAATGCTGAAGGCATCAGGACCGAAACTCCAGAGCCACTGACTTGTACAACACCAGGGGGCGTCATTCCCACGGAATACGATGGATGTCATTTAATACAATGAAAGATATTGTGGAACAAGGTGGACCTTTTTGGAATCCCTGAAATTGTTGTATGAGTAAACTTATTTTTAAAATCATACTTTAATATTTTAAAATACATATTAGTTGTTTTGTGAAGCATGGATATCATATAAATTTTAACTGTTCTTGTTAAAGAACGAATATTAAAGTTATGTTGACCATACGGGGGGCACTATTTATACATACTTGGTCATGGGTTACTTTGCCCAAAACATTGTTCTATAAGAATTATTTTGAAACAATAGCCTAAAATCAAGTATCAGGTGAAGCAAGGCTACTTGGGTTAAGGATTTTTTTCTCTATTCACAAACCTTGGGGAAAACCTTCAGGAACTAGGCAGATGAAGAATTATGTCAGTTCAGGTATGGAATAACACTGAGAGTCTGCTTGGTGTTCTCTCCTGCAGATAGATAAAGTCCCTTAATTATCGAGTTTGCTTCTATACATTCGATGTAAGCCCACCAACCCTTTCTCAGTTTCCCTTTGATCCGTGTGTCTGCTCCATTAATTCTCTCTCAGTTACCTTTGAGCTAACATAAATCAAAGATTGTAAGAGTTTTACTTTCTAAAACCATGGAAGATAGTACGTACTTCAGAAGTCAGACATCCCATAAATTTCAGTGTGATGTCGCTTCTGGGAGAACAGTGAAAGAAAATTGCTGACCCTTTTTGATCTCTGTCAGTAGGAAGAAAGAGGGGAAAGACTGGTACACGGAAAATAATATAAGGTCAGCTCCATCACCTCTGTTCCTGTGAAATGGATCTATGAATTTTGTGTAGACTTTGGTGGTTTTTTAGAATTTAAATTCTATCCCTTATTTTAAGGAAATCCATGCCATCATCTATCAAAGCAAAGCTTTCCTACTGAGTCTTCACCTACAACAGTCAAACTAAAGTAACATTAACAGCATATTGAGTTTCTATTGCTGCTGTAACACATTTACCACAACTTTGCTGGCTTAAACGACATGAATCTGTAGGTTAGGAGGCCAATGCAGGTCTCCGGGGGCTCAAATCAAGTCGTTGGCAGTCCTGCGTTCCCTTCTGGAGGCTCTGAGGAAGAATCTGTTTGCTGGACTTCTCCAGCTTCCAAGGGCTGCTTATGTTCCTTGCTCCTGACCCTCTTCCTCAGTCTACAAAGCTAGAAATGGTGGGGCGTGTCCTCAAATGGCATCACCCTCACGCTGCTTCTGCTGTCACATCTTTTTTTCTGCCACTGGCATCACCTACTCTTCTTTTTCTGCCTTTCTTTCCCACTTATAGGGACCCCTGTGATATTAGGTTCACACAGATAATCTCCCTATTAAAAATTTTTTTTAATGTTTTTATTTTATTTTTGAAGGGAGAGACAGAATGTGAGAGAGAGAGAGATGCAGAATCTGAAGCAGGCTCCAGGCTCTGAGCTGTCAGCACAGAGCCTGCCGCGGGGCTCAAACTCGTGAACTGTGAGATCGCGATTTGAGCTGAAGTCAGATACTTAACCGACTGAGCCAACCAGGCACCCCAATTATTTCCCTATTTTAATATCATCTGATTATCTGATCAGAGGATCAACTTTATTAATTCCATTTGCAACCTTAATTCTCCTTTGCCATGCAATGTAACATATTCACAGCTTCCAGGCACTAAGACATGTTTACCCTGACGGCCCATTATTCTGCCTACCCTATAGGGATTTGAATTCACCACTATCACCACCACCATTTTTCTTAAGAATGTTGGCTTTCTACCTCCCTAAGTGAAAAGTGTTGACTACCTTGCTGCTGAGCAAGATGCAGAATGGAAAGTGGTACAGCTTAGAGATGAGTGCAGCTTGATAAATTGATGTGATTAAGACAGATATACTTATTTTAAACAATGTCTGATCACAAGTAGTTTCTCTGCCATTTAATCAGAGTCTAATTAGGGAGTTTTTTTCTACTTCAAGGATTCTTAAATAAGAATGACTTTCTCTTAAGGGTCGAATAATGGAAGTAAAATAACAGCTGCAATGGCAAGCAAATTCTTGACAGTTTTTCAAGACTTCTTTTGAGGCTAGTAGACAGGGGAGAATTGCATCTTTGCCATAATGAGGCTGGTGGGTAGGGTAAGAGCTCCGTGCCTAATTTCATTTACATATTGCCTGACCCTGATGTCACAAATGTGAAATGCCAACTTCTCATTGCTGAGAAACATACATGTTTTATTTTTAATTCATTTATTTAAATTCAAGTTAGTTAACATACAGTGTAGTATTGGTTTCAGGCATAGAACCCAATGATTCATCACTTACATATAACACCCAGTGCTCACCCCAGTAAGTGCCCTCCTTAATGCCCATCACCCATTTAGCTCATCCCCCCACCACCCTTCCAGCAACCCTCAGTTTGTTCTCATCAGAGAAAGATACATCTCAAATTTTTTTTTTAAGATTTTATTTTTAAGTAATCTCTACAGCCAATGTGGGGCTTGAACTCACAACCCCAAGATCAAGAGTCACACACTCCACCGACTCCAGCCAGGTGCCCCAGATACATCTTAAATTTATAGCTTTTAGGTATAGCTGAACAAATAGCCAGAGAGTATATATAATTATTAAAACACATGCTTAGACATTCTTTAGAGCCATAATGGTTAAATACATCCTAGGCATTTAAAAAATCACATTGACAGACTTCAGATATCTAACATTTCATTGCAAGTATTCTAAAGAGGTAAAAGGGAAGTATTCATGACGAACATGACAGCACATTTTGCTCAACATAATATGTATACTTCTAAAATCAGAGTGGTTTTTTTTTTTAACATTTATTTATTTTTGAAAGAGACAGAGCACAAGTGGTGGCGGAGGGGCAGAGAGAGAGAGAGACACAGAAACTGTAGCAGGCTCCAGTTATAGTGATAAACCCATATGTCATTTAAACATTTTTTTAACATTTTTTTTTTTTTACTTTTTTTTTTAACGTTTATTTTATTTTTGAGACAGAGAGAGACAGAGCATGAATGGGGGAGGGGCAGAGAGAGAGGGAGACACAGAATCGGAAGCAGGCTCCAGGCTCTGAGCCATCAGCCAAGAGCCCGACGCGGGGCTCGAACTCACGGACCGTGAGATCGTAACCCGAGCTGAAGTCGGATGCTTAACCGACTGAGCCGCCCAGGCGCCCCAACATTTATTTATTTTTGAGAGAGAGAAAAACCATGAGCAGAGGACGGGGAGAGAGGGAGGGAGACAGAATCAGAAGCAGGCTCCAAGCTCTGAGTTGTCAGCACAGAGCCCGACCTGGAGCTCAAACTCACGGACCATGGGATCATGACCTGAGCCAAAGTTGGACGCTTAACCGACTGAGCCACCCAGGCACCCCAGAGTTACGTTGTGTTGTTTTTTTTTTTAACTGCAAATTTATAAAACACGAATTTTGTGTGCTTCAAAGAAAATCTTTATTTGTAAAGAAGATTTTTATTTCATTATTCTACCATTTTCAAAAAAATTTTAGGCCACCTCTTTTGGAAGGGCCTTTTGTTCCAGAAGCATATTCTTTGGAATTGCCTCAGTTATTTAGTGGTAGAAAATGTCTGTATTTTGTGGATTGATTCGATTTTTTACTTTTACTTGAGTACAAAATGCACTTATCAGATGGGGCCTCAAATTAACTCATCAGTTTTGATGACTCACAAGTTCCCACTTAAGGGCTCTTGTGTCATTTGTCAACTGGCTTAACAGAAAAGTTCTTCAATCTTGCTGTTTCTTGAGTGCCTGTATCAGTTAGAGTTCTTTCATTTCAGGCTACAGAAATTAACTCTAAAATGGCCAAACAAAAATTATTAAAAGGTTACTCATTGAATCAAAGGACAGCTTAAACCACCAGAACTCAAGAATCTAGGCAGCAGCTGCCTGTAAGAGACTCATTTCAGACCTAAAGACACCTGCTGATTGAAAGTGAGGGGATGTAGAAACATCTCTCATGCAAATGGATAGCAAAAGAAAGCCCGATTAGTAATACTTATTTTGGGCAAAATAGACTTGAAAACAAAAACTAGCAAGAGACAAAGAAGAACACTATATATTAATAAAGGGAACAGCCCAACAAGAAGATATAGCAATTGTAATAGTTATGCACCCAAAATAGAAGCACCCAAAGACATAAAACAGTTAATAACAAACATAAAGGAACTAATCAATAATAACACAATAATAGTAGGGGACTGTAACACCCCATTTATATCAATTGACACATCATCTAAGCAGAACATCAACAAGAAAACAATGGCTTTGAATGAATCCACTGGAACAGATGGATTTAACATATATTCAGAACACTCCATCCTAAAACAGCAGAATACACATTCTTTTCAAGTGCATACAGAATATTCGCCAGAAGAGATCACATGTTAGGCCACAAGACAAGTCTCAACAAATTCAAGAAGATTGACATCCTACCATGCATCTTTTCTGACCACAATGCTATGAAACTAGAAGTCAACTATAAGAAAAAGTCTGGAAAGACCACAAATACATGGAGGTTAAACAACATGCTACTAAAGAATGAACGGGTCAACCAGGAAATCAAAGAGGAAGTTAAAAAGTACATGGAAACAAGTGAAAACAAAAACACAGCAGTCAAAATCTCTGGGATGCAGCAAAGGCAGTTCTAAGAGGGAAGTTTATAGCAATACAAGTCTGCCTCAAGAAACAAGAAAAATCTCAAACAGCCTAACTAGAAAAAGAACAATAAACAAAACCTAAAACTAGCAAAAGGAAGGAAACAATAAAGATTAGAACAGAAATAAATGATATAGGGACTAAAAAAATCAATGCTACAGATCAATGAAACCAGGAGCTGGTTCTTTGAAAAAATCAATAAAATTTATTTTATTTTATTTTGTTCTTTATCAAGAAAAAAGAGAACTCAAATAAAATTATAAATGAGAGAGGAGAAATAACAACCAATAGCACAGAAATACAAACAAACACAAGAGAATATGATGGGGGCGTCTAGCTGACTCAGTCAGTAGAGCCTGAGACTCTTGACCTTGGGGTTCTGGATTTGAGCCCCATGTTGGGTAAAGAGATTATTTAAAAATAAAATCTTAAAAAAAGAACATTATGATAACAAAGTGGACAACACAGAAGAAATGGATACATTCCTAGAAAAATATAAACTACAAAAACTGAAACAGGAAGAAATAGAAGATTCAAACAGACTGATAATCAGCAAAGAAGTTGAGTCTGTAATCCAAAATCTCCCGACAAATAAAAGTCCAAGACAGATGGCTTTATAGGTAAATCCTACCAAACATTTAAAGAATTAATATCTACTGCTCTTAAAACTATTCCAAAAAGCTGGGGCGCCTGGGTGGCTCAGTCGATTGAGCGTCCGACTTCGGCTCAGGTCACGATCTCAGAGCTCGTGAGTTCGAGCCTCACGTTGGGCTCTGTGCTGGCGGCTCAGAGCCTGGAGCCTGCTTTGGATTCCGTGCCTCCCTCTCTCTCTGCCCCTTCCCCACTCATGCTCTGTCTCTCTCTGTCTCTCAAAAATGAATACACGTTAAAAAAAAAAAAAAAAACTTGGGGCGCCTGGGTGGCGCAGTCGGTTAAGCGTCCGACTTCAGCCAGGTCATGATCTCGCTGTCCGTGAGTTCGAGCCTGGCGTCAGGCTCTGGGCTGATGGCTCAGAGCCTGGAGCCTGTTTCTGATTCTGTGTCTCCCTCTCTCTCTGCCCCTCCCCCGTTCATGCTCTGTCTCTCTCTGTCCCAAAAATAAATAAACGTTGAAAAAAAAAATTAAAAAAAAAAAAAAAAACTATTCCAAAAAGTAGAAAAGGAAGGAAAACTTCCAAATTCATTCTATGAGGCCAACATTATTACCCTGATACCAAAACCAGATAAAGACACAACTGAGAAAGAGAACTACAGGCCAATATCCATGATGAACATAGATGCAAAAATTCTCAACAAAATACTAGCAAACTGAATTCAATGATACATTAAAAAAATCATTTACCACAATCAAGTGGAATTTATTCCCAAGACGCAACAGTGGTTCAATAATCACAAATCAATCAGTGTGACAATCAAATCGCTAAGAGAAAGGAAAAGAACCATATGGTCATTTCAAGAGATGCAGAAAAAGTACATCCATTCATGATAAAAACCCTCAACAAAGTAGGTTTAGAGAAAACATACCTCAATATAATAAAGGCCATATACGAAAAACTCACAGCTCACATCATCCTTAATGGGGGAAAACTGACAGCTTTTCCCTTAAGATCAGGAACAAGACAAGGATGTCTGCTCTCCTCACTTTTATTCAACATAATACTGGAAGTCCTAGCCACAGCAATCAGAACAAAAAGAAATAGGGGCGCCTGGGTGGCATAGTTGGTTAAGCACCTGACTCTGGATTTCGGCTCAGGTCATGACCTTTGGTTGTGGGATTGAGCCTGTGTTGGGCTCCACGCAGAGGGTGGAGCCTGCTTGGGATTCTCTCTCTCCCTCTCTCTTTCTGCCCCTCTCCCACTCGTGTTCCCTCTCAAAACAAACAAACAAACAAACAAACATTAAAATAAAACGAAGTAAAAGACATCCAAATCAGTAAGGAAGAAAACCTTCACTATTTGCAAATGGCGTACTATATGTAGAAAATCTGAAAGACTCCACCAAAAAACTGCTAGAACTGATCAATGAATTCAGTAAAGTCACAGGATATAAAATCAATGAGCATAAATCTGCCACATTTCTATACACCAATAATGAAGCAGCAGAAAGAAAAATTTAGCATTCTCATTTACAATTGTACCCAAAATAATAAGATACCTAGGAATAAACCTACCCAGAGGTGAAAGACCTGAACTCTGAAAACTATAAAACGCTGATGAAAGAAATTGAAGACACAAAGACACGGAAAAACATTCCATGCTCATGGATTGGAAGAAGAAATACTGTTAAAATGTCTGCACTACCCAAAGCAAACTACACATTTAATGCAACCCCTATCAAAATACCAACAGCATTTTTCACAGAGCTAGAACAAAAAGTCCTAAAATTTGTATGGAACCACAAAAGACCTTGAATAACCAGAACAATCTTGAAAAAGAAAAGCAAAGGGGCGCCTGGGTGGCGCAGTCGGTTAAGCGTCCAACTTCAGCCAGGTCACGATCTTGCGGTCCGTGAGTTCGAGCCCCGCGTCAGGCTCTGGGCTGATGGCTCAGAGCCTGGAGCCTGTTTCCGATTCTGTGTCTCCCTCTCTCTCTGCCCCTCCCCCGTTCATGCTCTGTCTCTCTCTGTCCCAAAAATAAAATAAAACGTTGAAAAAAAATTTTAAATAAAAAAAATAAAATAAAAAAGAAAAAGAAAAGCAAAGCTGGAGGCATCACAATTCGAACTTCAAGTTCTATCACGAAGATGTAGTAATCAAACCATGCAGTGCCTTGGTGGTTCAGCCAGTTAACAATAGACTTAAAAAAATTTTTTTTAAATGTTTATTTTTGAGAGAGAGAGAGACAGAGCGTGAGCTGGGGACGGACAGAGAGAGAGGGAGACACAGAATCTGAAGCAGGCTTAAGGCTCTGAGCTGTCAGAGCCCGATGCAGGGCTTGAACCCACAAACCATGAGATCATGACCTGAGCCAAAGCTGGACACTTCACTGAGCCACCCAGGCGCCCCTAAGCCATCGACTCTTGATTTCAGCTCAGGTCATGGTCTCACGGTTTTGTGAGTTTGAGCCCCTCATTGGGTTCTGTGCTGGCAGTGCGGAACCTGCTTGGGATTCTCTCTCTCTCTCCCTCTCTTTCTGCCCCCTCCCAGCTCATGCTATCTCTCTCTCTCTTTCTCTCTCTCTCTCTCTCAAAATAAATGAATAAAAAAGACCAGTATGGTACTGGCACAAAAATAGACACATAGATCAATAGAACAGAATAGAAAATCCAGAAATAAACCCACAATTATATGGTCAATTAATCTTTGAGAAAGGAGGAAAGAATATGCAATGGGAAAAAGTCTCTTTTTGGCAAATGGTGTTGGGGAAACTGAACAGCAACATGCAAAAGAATGAAACTGGACCACTTTCTTACACCATACACAAAAACAAGTTCAAAATGGATTAAAGATCTGTGAGACCTGAAACCATAAAAATCCTAGAAGAGAACACAAGCAGTAACTTCTTTGATATTGGCTATTGCAACTTCTTTCTAGATATGTCACCAGAGGCAAGGGAAACAAAAGCAAAAATAAACTGTTGGGACTACATCAAAATAAAAAAGCTTCTGCACAGCAAAGAAAAAAACCAATAAAACTAAAAGGCAACCTTCAGAATGGAAGAAGATACTGGCAAGTGACATATCTGATAAAGGGTTAGAATCCAAAATATATAAAGAATTTATAAAACTCAACGCTCAGAAACCAAATGATCCAATTTAAAAAATGGGCAGAAGACATGAATAGACTTCTTTGGATATCTCCAAAGAAGACATCCAGATAGCCAACAGACACATGAAAAGATGCTAACCATCACTTATCATCAGGGAAATGCAAAACTACAATGAGCTACCACCTCACACCTGTCGGAATGGCTAAAATCAATAACACAAGAAACAACAAGTGTTGGCCAGCTCGTCCACTAGTGGTGGGAATTCAAACTGGTGTAGCCACTGTGGAAAACAGTATGGAGCTTCGTCAAAAAGTTAAAAATAAGAACTACCTTATGATGCAGCAATCTCACTACTGGGTATTTACCCAAAGAATGCAAGAACACTCATTCAAAGGGATACATGCACACGTATGTTTACAGCAGCATTATTTACACTAGCCAAGATATGGAAGTAGCCCAAGTGTCCATCAGTTAATGAATGGATAAAGATGTGGTATATATGTATGTATATATGTATACATATAAATACACACAGTGGGATATTATTCAGTCATAAAAAACAATGGAATCTTGCCACTTGCAATGACATGGATGGAGCTACAGCAGTATTATGCTAAGTGAAATAAGTCAGAGAAAGACAAAATACCATATGATTTCACTCACATGTGGAATTTAAGAAACGAAACAAGCAAAAGGAAAAAGAGAGAGATGGCACCTGGGTGGCTCAGCTGGTTGAGTATCTGACTCTTGATTTTGGCTCAGCTTAAAATCCCGGGGTTGTTGGATCGAGTCCTGCATCGAGCTCTGTGCAAGCATGGAGCCTGCTTGAGATTCTCTCTCTCTCCCTCTACCCCTCTCTTCCTCTCACTCACTCGCTTTCTCTAAAAAATAAATACATAAATAAATAAATAAATAAATAAATAAATAAATAAATAAATTTTAAAGAGAGAGAGAGAGAGACAAGTGAAGAAACAGTCTCTTGGGCGCCTGGCTGGCTCAGTTGGTAGAGTGTGCAATTCTTGATCTCAAGGTCATGAGTTTGAGCCCGACATTGGTCATGGTGCCTATTTTGTTTTTTAATGTTTATTTATTTTTGAGAGAGAGAGAGAGAGAGAGCACGAGCAGGGGAGGGGCAGAGACAGGGAGACACAGAATCTGAAGCAGGCTCCAGGCTCCGAGCTGTCAGCACAGAGCCCGATGCAGGGCTGGAGCCCACAAACTGTCAGATCATGACCTGAGCCAAAGTCAGGCACTTAATCAACTGAGTAATGCAGGTGCCCCCTATTTTTTTTTTTTTTAAGAAAAGAAACAGTCTCTTAGTTATAGAGAACATACTGATGGTTACCAGAGGGGAGGTGGTGAGGGGATGGTTAAATAGGTGATGGAGAGTAAGGAGTGCACTTGTCATGATGAGCCCAGGGTGATGTATAGAAGTGTTGAATTACTATATCGCACACCTGAAACTAATATAACACTATATGTGAACTAACTGAAATTAAAATAAAAACTTTAAAAAAACCTACATTATGCAAAGACAATTTTTCTTCCTTCCTTCCTTCCTTCCTTTCAAGTAAACTCTATCCCTGAGGTGGGGCTTGAACTCATGACCCTAACATCAAGAGTCACGTGCTCTACCATTGAGCCAGCCAGATGCCCCAGAGACAGACACTTTCATCAAGATACTGTCATTGAAACAATTCAGTTCTGGGGCACCAAGCTTTATGTTCTCAGGAGAGAGAATCCAAGTTGCTAAGCTTAGGTTACATGTCTGTCCCATGGGGTGCGGGTGGGGGTGCATGAATGTACTATTGATCAAATGTCAATAGTACACTTGGCTCCATGAAGGCCCAGACACAGATACCACCTGCATAAATCAAAGTTTACCTTTTTTTTTAAGTTTATTTATTTATTTATTTTGAAAGAGAGAGAGAAAAAGAACAAGCAGGGGAGGGGCAGAGAGAAGGAGAGACGGAATCCCAAGCAGGTTCTGTGCCATCAGTGCACAGCCCATTGTGGGGCTCAAACTCATGAACTGTGAGACCATGACTTGAGCCGAGATCAAGAGTCAGATGCTTGACTGACTGTGCCACCCAGGCACCCCTCAAAGTTTACTTTTTTAAAGGATATAGAACGAAGTTAGCACAGTTGGGATACTCTGCAGAGAAATCAACAATATTTTCCAAGGACAAAGAGAAGTTGAAACTTCTGGACCCAGACCCTCAAAAGATGTTTTGAGTTGGCGAGGGTCACATCAGACCTCCTGAAGGCACAGCTGCATCCCTCGGGCCCACATTTCTGTGGCAGAGGCGAGAGGTCTGAGATGCAGCCTGTCTAATATGTTGAAGGCTGCCGTACCCGAACCAAACGCGCCCCATGGTAGAATTACGTTCTGCACACTATGATTTCTAGGGCTCAATATATAGTACTTTTAGGCCGGGGAGAACTTCATCCGTTGTCTTAGCTTTCCCAAGACAACATGGCTTGAACAAGAACATACTTGAATTCAATGCTGTAGGACCAGAACAAAGTCAGTTACTTATGTGTCCCCAGGACTCTACCCCCTGGACCAGCTGATGAGGCTGTCATGAGCCAGGCACCTGGACCGATACCTCCTTGAGACCATATGGCGGGGTGTGGGAGCAGGCAGGGGTGGGGTACTGGCGGGGGTAGGGGAGGAGAGTTCTTCAAAGTTCTCGTTGCCTCGAGGATTCTTCTCCAGAGGGATGTTTTAACTACAAAAAGGGAAAGATGTGCTGGCCAAAACAGATGTCCTGTGGAGTGACTTATGTGAATAATTGGCTGTCGGGACCTCCCACAAGTTCTTCCTGTGCGCCACACTATAAGAAGATGGTCATTAAAACCAGCCAGCTTCCCGGGTCCCAGAGCACACTCTCTCCCCATTCTCAAAGTCTTTTCTCCCTAAAAGTAGCCCAAGCAACTATGTACCAGAAAAAAAAAAAAATAGGCAAGAGATGTGCCTCAGAAACTCCCCCAAAACCTGATCAGAATAACGCAGTGTGGGTGCTTTCCCACGATGGATTTTCCTCACCATGGTTACTGTGGATTCCCTTCTACTGGATTTCGAGCTACTGTCACATTTAGCTGACGCAGCTCTTTGCTGCTACCCTAATTTTTTGGTCGTCACTGACTTCCCGGAGAAGCTGTTCTCACTAAAATAATCTCCAACGTTTTCTTCCAGTCCAACAGTTGAGAGATGGGAACCATAAACACACTGCATGCTCTTAAATCTGATATAATCTGTGAGAAAGAATAAAGTATTCACTCTTCCCTGCTTTATCAGTAAAAGGTACCTGTGATGGAAGTCACAACTGAAGGACAGCACATAATGGACAGGGCTGCCTCCTTGGGAGAGGAGAGAGGCAGCCCCAGAGGATTACCTGCTTTCGGGAAAAGTCCAACTCACGAGAGTCCGATTCCAGCCTAGCTCTTTAGCGTTTCCTACCTGCCAGGGGAAAGTCTTCGTGTTGCACACAACACCCCCGTCTTCCGGAGCTGGGGAGAATACTTAGCAGACGACTCATGAGTGTTCTTGAGGCACAGGACATGTAGCGCATCCTAAGCACAGGCTGACTTGTGTCTTTAGCACTCAGCCTACCATTAGGCATGTTCGTCCATGTGATCCAAAATACTTACTCTTCCTCAAAGGGATTTTTGTACCTGAAACTTAGCAGCCTGAGGAACCCTAAGGTATACAGCAGGCATAATAGACCCAATGGGTCACATTACAGCCAACAAAGTCAGTCCGAGACACGTTTGCATTTGCTAAGAAATCTAGCAGCATAATAGCACTAATTTGGGGTATGAAAATGAAAATTCTATAAAGCTATGGAAAAGACTGCAATTGTAAATTCGCTAATTGGGAAAGAATTCACGAAGACGAGCTATAGAAAAGCATGGCCCATAGTAGCACAGATGGAATAAACATAAAGTCTTCCAAGGTAAAAATTTAAATGAAATTGGCACTTAATGTGTGTAATTTGGGAACAAATATGAGTTATGCATCGTGTGTTTATAAGGTTTTGTTATAATACAGAGCAATTTCCAGAGTTTGAAGTTGATGGTGTGAAGCTGGCATGGGGCACTTATTTTCCAGGAAATAATCCAAAACCATAAGAGAAAATGAGCAAAAAATAAAAATGTGTGTGTATGTGTGTGTGTAAGATAGGGAAAGAGAGAGAGAGAGAGAGAGAGAGAGAGAGAGAGAGAGAGAGATTAGGAGACAGCAGAAATGCCAGATCACAAAATAGTAGAGGGACTGTGGAAAACAGTGGGGATCAATCAGGGATGAGCATAGAAGGATACAGAGAAAAAACAACTACGGTGTCGTAAAGCCAGCAAACTACACTTACTAAAGTGAGGATACACCATGAAGCGCAGAACTTAAATCCTTTGTTTGTGATAGTGGGAACAGGGTATGTGCACCAAAAAGTTCAGTTCTCATGGAGGAAGCAGCCTGTCTCTGTAGCAACAGGAGAAAAGAGATACGGCATTATGAAAACAAACAAAAAAACAAAAAAACCCACCTAAACCTACAAACAGAACTGTAGGTTGTAAGAAAAATCCCAGCCAGGCAGCAACATGGTTTGGGATCCTCCGCAACAGAACTTTCTACAAATAGCTGGTCCAGAAATAATTTGTCTGTTTCAGAGCTGAGTAAGCAAAAAAAAAAGAAAAGAAAAGAAACCATATAGGATCTATAAAAGTATACCTCAGGAAAAAAATTAACAAGGTGAGGAGGAGAAACAGAAAGAAAAAAAAAAGCAGTAGTCAACAACTACAGAAGAAAAAATGTTTGCATAGAATGGGTAAGAATTTGGACCATTGCATAACTTCATGAGTTAAAAGCAACAACTTTATTATTTTTTTAATATTTTAATGTTTTATTTATTTTTGAGAGAGTGCGAGCAGGGGAGGGGCACAGAGAGAGGGGGACAGAGGATCCAAAGCAAGCACTGCGCTGACAGCAGTGAGCTCGACGTGGGGCTTGAACTCATGAACTGCTAGATCATGACCTAAGCCAAAGTAGGATGCTCAACAGACTGAGCCACCCAGGTGCCCCTAAAGCAACAGCTTTAAAAAGCAATTAGTCCTCTGAAGCAGCAGCTTGAAGCAGAGACACCATAACTTGGACAAGAAAGAATGAGGAACGGGAAAGAATACATAAGACAGAAGCTGGGGGAACTCCGGGAACAAGTAGAAGAAAACAGGACAGCCATCAAAGGAATGGAAGAAAACCAGTAGTGGTGAAGGGAGATTAGACGCGGTGGCTGACACAGGAGCACAGAGAGCAGAGAGCATAAAAGTGGGTGGAAGGAAATGCAAACCAAGGTTAAAATGGGTTAGAGAGAGAAAATGACAGACGAGGAGAACAGAGAAAGGAGATTCACCATACACATAACCGCATTGTCCCGAAATGAAAGTCCAAATAGTTGAACAGGACAAATGATAACATTTCAAGAAAATATTTATGAAATAAAAGAAAGCTGGAATCGATATGTCAGAAGAGGACACTGCTTTTCAGGGAAAACTGATCCATAGTAGTAAATATTTAGATATATCCTAGTAAACTTACTGGACTTGAAAGGTTTAGAAAAGAATCCCCTGGGTGTCCAACGAAAAAAGATTAAGTCATTTATAAGAAAAAAGTTAGAGTGGCCTCAGACTTCTTCACAGTAAGTCAGCACTTAGAGGACATTAAGCAGGAAATGTGACCCAAGAATTTTTTATCCAGGGGTGCCTGAGTGGCTCAGTCTGTTGAGCACACGACTCTTGATTTCGGCTCAGGTCATGATCCTGGGGTCATGGGATTGAGCCCCATGTTGGGTTCCATGCTGAGTGTGGAGTCTGCTTAAGATTCTCTCTTCCTCTCCCTCTGCCCCTCTCCCCTGCTCATGCTCTCTCTCTCTAAAAAAAAAAAAAAAAAAAAGAATTAAAAAGAATTTTATATCCAGGCAAACAATGATTCTGATATAAAAGAAAAAGACAAACAATTTTTAACATCCAAGAATTCAAGGAATATTGTCCCTATGAGCCCTTCATAAGTAATATACTAGGGGAAAATTTAACCAGCAAGCAATAACCGGGAAAGCTAGGGCATAGGTGTTGGCAGTGATCATTGACTCTATTTAGTAGTATAACAAAGATGAAAGCAAACTTGAAGATTAAAGTGGCAGAAACAAAAGTAAATATTACATTTTTTGATAACATAGAAATTATATAATTAATGAAAGTCGGGCCAGAGGCTGAGAAAGAAGTTAGGAGGCAATAGGTATACAAATGTCCTCATCTTTAATAGATGGGCTCAAAGGTTGCCAAAGTTGGCAAATAAAATAATGGATTTTTTTTTCAAGTGTTCAAAAGTAAACATTGAGAAAGATATTCAATGAAATTTGGGAATAGTATATATAATAGTGTGATGGTTAATTTTGCCTGGGCCAGGGGGTGCCCAGGTATTTGGTTAAACATTGTCCTCGATGTGTCCGTGAGGGTATTTCTGGATGAGATGAATATCTGAATAGGTAGCCTGAGAAAGCAGGTTGTTTTTCCCCACTCTGGGTGGGCCTCAACCAACCCATTGAAATCCTGAATAGAACAAAAAGGTAGAGGAAGAGAGAATTTGCTGTTTCTGCCTGACAATCTTGGAGCCAGGACATCAGTCTTCTCCTATCTTCAGAATCCGATTTGGATTGGAGATCATACCCCCGGCTCTGCTGGTTCTCAGATCTCTAGACAAAGGACTAGAACTGTACCACTGGCTTTCCTGGGTTTCCGGCTTGCTGAGTACAGATCTTGGGACTTCTCAGCGTCCAAAACCATGTGAGCCAATTCCTTACAATAAATCTCTTCATAATGTATATATATTCCTATTGGTTCTGCTTCTATGGAGAACCTTCACTAATACAAGAATTAAAAAATACTGCTGAAAGAAGTCAGAGATTAGAGCATACTATGAAGTGAGAAAGGTAAACTCTGAGAAGAAACTCAAATCTTACTTCCTATCACAGGAAACACATACACAGAAAACAAAATAGATCATATGCATCATCTTGAAAAAGATTTAAAAAGAGAAAGCACAAGGTAAATAGGACAGAACCAACACCAAATATATCTTATCAAAAAATGTTAACGAATCAATTTACTGCTTTTTAAAAATAGATGTTTATTTATTTCGAGAGAGAGAGAGAGAGAGAGAGAGAGAGAGAGTGTGTGTGTGTGTGCACGTGCACTCTTGAGGGGGGAAGGGGCAGTGAGAGAGGCAGACAGAGAATCCCCAGCAGGCTCTGTGTTGTCAGCACAGAGCCTGATTTAGGGCTTGATCCCATAAACTGCGAGATCATGACCTGAGCCAAAATCAAGAGTCTGAAGCTTAACTGATTGAGCCCCCTGAAGGCGCCCCTATACCTTTATCTTTTGAAGAAAACATTTTTCAGACTGCATCACGAAGCAAATACAACCCTGTGGGGCACTCAGGAGACATGACTAAAACAAAATTATGCAGAAAATTCAAAAATAAAAGGACAAGCAAAAATATATAATCAGAGTAAAGAATATTAAAGGGGGTGCTATGTGGGGTGTTTACATTGCTTTGCACATAGAAAGTACTAGGAAAATGACAAAAACCAAACTACCCAAGAGAGCAGGAGTTGAGATGTTATCAGCCAAGAATGCAGGTGTGCCCGCGAATGACCTTGCTCAAAAGGAAAGACGTTCATTAAATCTTGTCTGGTGACTTATTCGCAAACTGAAAGGCAGGAAAAGGATTAATCTTTCTCTAAGACAGGAATTCAGATAAATACATCATGTATTAAGCCAACTTGGAATGGTGTTAGCAATTGTTGGCCTTGAATATAAACAACTTGACTAACGTCACCCATCCACATATCCGTGCGTGTATACTAACTACACTGGTATTAAACTATGGCTGTGGCGATATTTAGGATTTTCTTTTTTTGTCCTAAAAATAATTCTTTCACATCAGTAACTCTTTGATGGTTTTTACCAGGGACAACAAAATACAAACTCCGTCCTATTTTTTTTCTTCCGTTGCATACAGGAAGAGTGTCTGGTCTGATAGCAATTCTGCAGCATTTCCCTATCCATTTCCAGGCTGATCACAGCCTCTGGCTTCACCTCTAGGCCGCTGTACTCCAACACAGCTAATTGGTGCAGCACCAACACCCCCTACACATGAAAAAGCGCTTGCAAAAAACCAAGCACAAACACTGCTTTAGTCTCTCCCAAATGCTGGAGCTTTCCTAGGTCTTTGGAGAGAAAGCCCACGGTATTCGAAGAGTAAACACTGTCTTCTTTATATCCGAAGCGGTCTTGAATTCATTTCCATCCACACTTAAATGTTTTCTAGGATCACAAAATAATGAAGGGAAAGAATACAAATAAAGTTTGAAAGAAGCTGGAGTGTCCAAGGTTGATATCGGGGTATTCCGATTGACCAAAGGCCTGATACGTCATACCTGCAGGTCTCAATTCATAAGGCACCTCCCCAGAGAGGCCTAGGCTGGACCACATCATCAGCAAAGTAGTTCCCACCCACCGGCGTTGTCTTTGAATGGTTTCTCAACTGGCATGCGGGGTAGGAGGGGGCGGTGCTGGGTTCTGTAAAATGTCACTAGGGGTTCTATAAGCGCCTGTGACTGGAACAGAACATTTGTTTGAACTTTGCATGCTGTTCAACCTTAGCACACATAATGATCAATTGTGCTATTAATTTCGTTAGAGGTCTCTGAGCCCCTTACGGCAGGGCACAGTCGGACAGTGCTCATTTAGTTGAGTCCATTCTCCGTTTTTGACACTGGATAAAGGGGTCCACTGATAATCTGATAATCAGTAGGCACTATTGCAGGGGGGCAGTGGGGTGAGGGGAAGACCGTAGGCTGCTGACATCAGCTCCCCAGTCTCCCCTTACATGCCACCGACGGACAGTAGCAAATGTGACTACTGGTTAGAGTATCGCGGCGAAGGGGCACCTGTGTGGCTCAGTGGGTTAAGCGTCAGACTTCGGCTCAGGTCACGATCTCACAGTTCGTGGGTTTGGCTCTGTGCAGGCAGCTCTGACCCTGGGGCCTGCATCAGATTCTGTGTCTCCCTCTGTCTCTGCCCCTCCCCAGCTTGCATTCTGTCCGTCTGTCTGTCTCTCTCAAAATAAATAAAAATTAAAAAAATAAAGATTATTGAGGCGAAATGTCCTTTCAAAGGAAGGAATCTTGATGCGCTGTGACTCAGCTGCCCACCCCCGCTGCTTTGCTGATGTAAATGCTTGCAAAAGGTAGATCGTGCAGGTAAAAGTGAATTATTACTTTTTTGTGCTTGCAATTCTCTCGTTTGGTTTTTTACTATGCCCTTCTGTTTCATATTCGTTTCGCTTTTTGTGTGACAGCCTAAGGTAGCAATTTTGTTCTGGAGAATAGATGAGATTGACGGACATCAGTTTACACGAATGGACGATTCTAAATAAGGGTTCGTACAACTCTCTGAGCCATTTCACCACTAGTGAAATGAAGAATACCCAAAAAAGTAACAGTGAAAGTTATTTGTCAATGGGTTTTAGGGGGGCTGGCAATCCAAGTTGGCCTCCTTGTATGTTGTCAGACAACTTAAAAATGCAGCAGTGGCTCCAAAAAAAGTGAATAGAACTTAACTACAAACCACGGCTGTTTGAAAGGTACTGACAATGTCCCGACACACTGCTTTCTTCACAGAGAGGTGCCGAAGTGAAATGAAATGATAAAGGTTCGGAGTGATTTTACAAGAAGAGTAAACTGCATTTAAACAAAGCCCAGTTCACCTGAGTATGTTCTCAGAACTGAAAAATCGGGACAAAGGCACATAAGTCTGGTATATAAAGCAACCCGGCCGCTTAGCAGAAGGAGAGTTCCCAGCCTGGTTGTCTGAGTTCAAAGGGGGCTTGCAGAAGGACTTTTGAGAAAACAATAAGACAGATTTTCCTGGTGCTTCAAAGATAAAGAATGTCAGCAAATACTGCATCACATGAACTAGCCGAATGAGCATCTACCAGGCCCTGGAGAAAATGTTTCCACTTCAAGTAACAAGATTCTTGGGTTTTGGTTGTTTTTTTGTTTTTTTTTTTTTAACATTTATTCTTTTTTGAGAGAAGAGAGAGAGACAGAGAGTGAGTGGGGGAAGGGGAAGAGAGAGAGGGAGACCCAGAATCCGAAGCAGGCTCCAGGCTCTGAGCTGTCAGCACAGAGCCCGATGTGGGGCTTGAACTCACAGACCCAGAGATCACGACCTGAGCCGAAATCGGACACTTAACCGACTGAGTCCCCAAGGTGCCCCACATTCTTGGGTTTAAAAAGAAACTGAATTTTTGGAACAATCACACTGAGAAGGAAAACCTTGAAATGTTTCCACTGCTGTTTGGCCTTAAGAGTGAGGAAAGATATCAGTAAGTCTCAAGTTTTCCTGAAAGCCACCCAGAAGAACCCATGGCAGAACAGGGGGAACAGGGCCTTCCCTCCCTTTCAATGCCACCGAACACCTGGGGGAGGGATCCTTTCTCTGAGTCTTCTCTGCTCAGCTTGAGAACTTGACTTTGAGACAAGAGAAAGAATTTTGTCAACTACAGCCTGAGGAGCACACTCTGGATGAAATTCCTGACCTTTTCCTAGACATGTTCTGGATGTCTGCAAAAAAAAAGTATCCTGACTCTCATGGGCAAGCAATGAAAAATTTGCTGCAATAGTCGACTTCTTTCTTTTATGAGTAAGCTTTTAGTAGCTTAACAAACATCAAGGACAAGGACAGACAGATATGGTCCTGCTTCAACCGAAAATGAAATCTGTGGGTACATATTTCAAATTCACTCCAGGATCAAGTATTTGCATAAACAAAAATAAGCACTGGTGTCTTTTAAAGAAGGAAATTTTGGTCTTTATTTTTAGTTTCAAAAATATTTTTTATGCACAAATAGGCCTATAAGAGATTAAGAAACCAACACACGTCAACAATAATTTTGTAAACTGTTGTGCTGATATGATCATTTCACTCAATAAGGAAATGTTTTTACCAAGTCTTCTATAAAATTGTGTTCTGGAATCTATTTTTATTAATATTGCTTTGACTTCTGGTTTTCATAGCTTTGCTATTCAACATGGTCAATACATTTTCATGTTAAGGAACATTAATTAAAATTGATTTATAACCTGAAGTTAAAGTCATTCTACTGAGACTCCCTTTTAAAAAATTAAACCCCAATTTTGGCTTCAGCCAGTTACTTATTTTACTGTGTTTGCCTTATGACTTTTAAACATTTATGAAAAAGAAAGAATGATTTATCTTAAGAAAGGAAGGCTAACTTGAACTATTTTTTAAAAGAACATTTGGCTAAAAAGTAACTTTTCGTTTTAAAATGGGGGAGACTACTCTTGCACATAGCCATATTATATAACATATACCATATCTTATTACCCTCTTAAGTAGTAGAGATTTTTAACAAGAGTTGTAGGCCAACTTGGATGAGGTTTAAAAAAATCAAGTATGAAATTAATAAGAAGGAAAAACTTGTTTATTCTACCTACACTACTGTTATCCTACAACATCCTTAATATCTCTTCGGGGAGAGGAAAACCACAAGTCAAACACAGAAGCTCGGTGCCCAGCCAGGAGCATTGCCTGGGAAGAGGTTAGGCTTGGTGAAATGTCCAGTGACAAGATCCTTGAGCCAGCAGGGGGCAGCATTAGGGCATTGATTTCTTAGGAACTAAATAAAAAGAAGGAAAAGGCAGATACACATCTTATTCAACAAAAATGTATTTGGCATCCTACGTGCCAAACACCTAAGAAGTGTTTACTGCAGAATGAAATGGTGTTAGAGCAGGTATCAAAAGCAAAGTTCCCTGCTTCCAATTTTGCCTGTAGTTTAGGTCAATAACATCGTCTCTTCCCAATACTCACGTCAGCCTTTTAACAAACATTGTGTTTTTCTCTTACTTCTCACTTTGAGCCCATTTTTATGTTATTAGTCCCACTTTGGAAAAGACGATAGTTCAGGCAAGGCTATGATCATTTCTAAGTGGAACAAAGAGAGTGTTCCTTTGGCCTCTCCTTTCTTAAAATTATACGTATCATTATAGGCTTTTCTTCTACCAATGCCATTGTAGGAATTTATTTATATATTTTTTCCCACTAGGCCTTCAAAGCCTGCATTGTTATTAAAAAATTTTTTTTGAGGTTTATTTATTTTTGAGAGAGAGAGAGAGAGAGAGGCAGAGAGAGAGGGAGACACAGAATCCGAAGCAGGCTTCAGGCTCTGAGCTATCAGCACAGAACCTGACATGAGGCTCGAACCGCTGAACCATGAGATCATGACCTGAGCCAAAGTCAGACGCTTAATTGACTGAATCACCCAGAAAGCCTACATTATTTATCATCTGGTGCCATACAGAAAAAGTTTGCCAGCCCTTGACCTAACCTACTATTATCTCTTCCTTGCACAAACTCAGAAGATTCCAGACCATGTACCATCTGGCTTCTGTCTTACTTCTTCACTTACCATGGCCGCTTTTCTCTTCCTCAAACGCATTAAATCCTTCCCCTCTTCAGGACTTTCATATTTGCTGCACCCTTTCCCTAAAATGCCTTTAAAGGTTCATTCTCATTCTTTAGGTCTTATCTCAAATATCACTAACTAGAATGACTATTTCTTACTCCCAGTTAGTCTTTCTACAAAATCACCCTCTTCGTTTCCTTAATCGTTATCTCAATTATCTATCTTTTGCTTAGTCATTGTCTGTTTCCTTCATGGGAATGGAAGCTTCATGAGACCAGTCACCTTATTGTCTTGTTCATCAGGCTGGTACATAATAGTACTTAATACTTTTTTCGTTGTGCTAAAATACATAGAACATGAAATTTACCATTTTGAAGCGTACGATTGATTCAGTGGCATTAAGTAAATTCACATTGTTGTGCAACTTTCATTGCCATTTATCTCCGGAACTTTGTCACCCCCACCCCTCTACTACCAGCCCCTGGCAGCCACCATTTTACTTTTTGTCTCTATGAATTTGACACGGCACGAATAAGTGAAATCGGACAGTGTGTCCTTTTATAACTGGCATATTTCACTTAGCACAATGTCTTCAAGATTTATGCATAGTGTAGCATGTCCCAGACTTTCCTTCCTTTTTAAGACCAAATAATATTCCTTTGTATGCACACACCACATTTTGTTAATCCGTTCATCCATTAATGAACACCGAAGGAAACTTAATTAAAAAAATAATCTTACCATTAACGAACACCGAAGGAAACTGTTAATTAAAAAATAATCTCATCAACAGTAAACTTTCCCTGGGTCTCTTAAATTAAGCTTAACTGAGCTTTACAATTACAATTAATGTACAGGTATTTATTTTTGACAGACAGAGACAAGAGTGTTAGTGGGGGAGGGGCAGAGAGAGAGGGAGAGAGAGAAGCCCAAGCAGTTTCCGTACTGTTAGAGCAGAGCCCGATGCAGGGCTCGATCCCACAAACCATGAGATCATGACCTGAACTGAAACCAAGAGTCAGACCCTCAACCGACTGAGCCACCCAGGTGCCCCGAAAAATGAATTTCTAATAATTGCTGGAGATAATTCTGATGGAGGGCATCCAAGACTGCCTAAAAACCCTTTCAAACTTTAGGACTCATTTGCTGCATGGTTTTGCCATGTAACATTCATGCCTTTTAGTATTCCCTTCGGTAAAAATTTTCAGGCACTGACCAAATCAATGTACCACAATCCAGCATTCCCTCCCTTTTAATTCTCTACTTTGAATGATATGCATTTTCTCCACAAGTTTATACATGATCATATATGGGTCTCCCTTGTGAGTGTCATTAGTTTTCATGGGCTTTGGAAATTTTGATTACTTTATTGGTTTCCAGAACAAAAATCTTGGTAAATCAGGATGACATTGGCCTGAACAATTTACAATATGAATAAG
The DNA here is from genome assembly GCF_014898765.1 of Herpailurus yagouaroundi. Classification (NCBI taxonomy): domain Eukaryota; kingdom Metazoa; phylum Chordata; class Mammalia; order Carnivora; family Felidae; genus Herpailurus; species Herpailurus yagouaroundi. Next base: position 14,223,990 of record NW_024412412.1, read on the forward strand.
AAAATATTATCTGTTTTGGTAATATTCATAAGTTCTTTTGTATCAGACTATGTTTATTGTTACAGCAGAAATGAATACAATTTGGTTCAATTTTCTTAATTTAAAAACTGTACCTAAATCAGCGGTGCTTGTTAGTTATTAACAGCAATCTTCTTAGAAAATCATTTTATGCTACCTAATTAAAATTTCAATTTCACAGTGATGTAGCCAAGGCAAAAGGAAAAACTGAAAGAATAAGAGGCCTAAACATGAGAAAAAATGTAACAGAGGAAAATAAAGAATAAAGGGAAGCTGGATTTTAGTTACTTATATAATTGTGTTAAATGGCAGCGGTACATTGAAGAGGGTCATAATATGCCCCCCCCAAAATATGCCACTTTGGGATAAGGGTTATTTTGAACTGATAGCAATGGACACTTTCTGCCTAAAAGCAAGGCATAAATTTTCCTTTGTGAAGGTGTCTCCTGTTGTACCAGAAAGGGAGAAACCTTTACCCCAGGAGATGGAGAAAGCACGGAGACAAGTCTGCATAAACAAAACCATACTAGGAGCGCCTGGGTGGCTCAGTCAGTCAAGTATGTGACTTCTGCTTAGGTCATCATCTCACAGTTCATAAGTTCAAGCCCCGCATTGGGTTCTGTGCTGACAGCTCAGAGCCTAGAGCCTGCTTCAGATTCTGGGTCTCCCCCTATCTCTGTCCCTCCCTTGCTTGTGCTCTGTCTCTCTCTCTCTCTCTCAAAAATAAATAAACATTAAAAAAAATTTCAAACCCATACTAAATAACCCTATCTTCCAGTAGTTTCCCCTGTATATTTACTTTCCCACAACTTACCAAACCCCTTTTACTTTGTCACTTCTCCACAATTCATTACCTTGGTTAGGATGGTTTATAAGCCCCCTGAGATTAACTACTTCTTTGGACTTTCACTTTATATGAAGACCACCATGCACATAAAAAAATTGAAATATTAACATCAAATAAAGTTTGTATGCCTTTTGTGAATCTTTTTCAGTCTAATTCTCAGGCTCCAGACATGAACCTAAGAGTGTAGAGAAAGTTTTTCCTCCCCTACATATTTATTTAAGAACTTAACCCACTAGGCATTTGTTCACACAGTTTTTCCTTTAACCGGGTACAAATAGTGGTGTAGTAGAAAGAGCTTTGAAGTTAGACTAGCCTGGATTGGAATCTTGAATCTACTATGTAATGCACGACCTTGGGCATTTATTTAAACTCTGTATCTCAATTTCTTCATCTATCAAACAAAGGTGATAAGACCAACCTAATGTAATTGTTGTCAGGGTTAAATATTTGAAGCACGAGAACTAGCTAGCACAAAGCAGTGGAGCCTCGGTAACACTTAGTTCCTCTAAATTTTGATGTGTATCTCTGTTGTTAAAGCAGAGACTGTTGGGAAGAGATAAGAGTTTAGGAAGAAGGATGGACAGAATGTGAATCTTGAGCTTCTCTCAACCACCCAGGCGCCCCACCCTCATTTTTATAACCCCTCCCCTCTTAAAAAAACCCACCACCACAACAAAAAGTATTCAAAAACTATATACATGGAAAATACCTGTAGTGAAGGCATTCTTTGTTATTGATTAAAAGGAGATCGAATCACTTAGGTTTCAGATTTGTAGGTGGCAAGATGGAAATTTCTGGATGTCAGTTAAAGAGCCTGAGATTTGTGTTTCGTCCAGCGGGAGAGGGCCTCCTCTGACTCCACACGGAGAAGGCCTGCAAAAGAGAGTCAATACCCCTTCAGTAGCAGATTTAGAAGGACTTGAGCCGGAAAAAGCCCTTAACTGAAGCCTCAGAATTCTGTATCTTAAAGTATGGAAGAGAGAATCCTGGCTTAGACCTTGAGGGTAACTCCACATTACCATAAAAGGCCTTGATACGACTATTAAAGAACACTTGATTTTGAACAGGGCTATATTCATACGTTTGGTCATAAGAGATTTAAACCTGATAACTACATCAGATGACTTCTCATTCCCTGAACCTGACAAGAGTTTAAAAATGCTTCTTTCTTGGGGCTTCAGATTCTCTCTCTCCCTTTGCCCCTCTCCCCTCTGTGAGTGTTCTCTCTCTCTCTCTCTCTCTCTCTCTCTCTCTCTCTCTCAAACAACAGACAAACAAAACCCAACAAAAACCAAAAATTGTTTCTTCCTATAGCAGGTGATTTTCTCCTTCCAAGACCACTACTAGGAATATGTGACTGTATTTCCCACAACAACTCAGGCAATGTATTTTCCTTCTCTTGCCATTTCTACCATTCATAGGGTCTTACATGGTCCACTCCACAGGGACTTTTTCTTTTTGGAGCTCCATTAAGTGCATTTATTTATTTATTTTTTAGTAATCTCTACACCCAGTGTGGGGCTTGAACTCACGACCCCAAGATCAAGAGTCTGATGCTCTTTGACTGAGCCAGCCAGGCACCCTGGTCAGGATTTTAATTAACTCCAGGCTCTATGGCCCTCATGTGATCCTCAGGAAATATTCAAGCAACTTTAGGCTGGACACACTTAAGAATGGTGAGCTGATCCCAAAACATCAACAACCCCATCTTCCTTCCTTCCTTCTCAGGAACTAGCTGTCTCTTTGTTTTTTAGATTTTCTAGGTGTGAGTTGGTTCATGTACTGTGTTTCCTTAATGACAGGTGAGTATTTTAGACTTTCTGAGACTTTCCACTGAAATCCCTTTCTCTTGACCTTGACTATTCCCCACTCTTACTCTCTGGATGACTGCACAGCACAGACATTTCTAAAATAATCTCCACAAATCATTCAACTTTTTTGAATCCTTAATCTATGCTGAAATTTTGGCATGGTGGTCTGTTTAGAAGAAAACTTACAAAGAATTCCTCCCTCTGCTAAAATTTTGACAGGAAGAGTGTCATTTAAACATTCTATTATGTATATACCTGTATTACATAGAAAATTTCTGGAAATGTCTGATGAGAAATTGGCTTTCTCTGGGAAGAGGAGCTGGGAGGCAGAGGTCAGGTATGAGGCTATAATTCTGTTCACTGTATATCCCTTTTTACTACTTGGATTTACTAAGTACGTATTTTTAAAAAATATTTTTGAACGTTTACTTATTTTTGAGAGAGAGAGAGAGATAGTGTGTGTTCAGGGGAGGGGCAGAGAGGGAGAGAGGAGACACAATTTGAAGCAGGCTCCAGGCTCTGAGCTGTCAGCACAGAGCCCAAAGCAGGGCTTGAACTCACGAACTGTGAGATCATGACCTGAGCCAAAGTCTGACGCTTAACTGACTGAGCCACCCAGAATCCCCACATATATATTTTTTTAAATATTTAATAAATTTAGAAATAAGGAGGTAAGAAATCCTGCATACATGAATGTTGCTACTATGTTCTTGGTTGGGACAACTTATTGTAATTGTTCAGTTCACTAAATTAATCTATAAAAAAGCTAATCTATAAAAAAACAATTGTAAAATTGTTCAGTTCACTAAATTAATCTATGAATTTAGTGCAATTCCAAGCAAATAGTTTCACTTAAAGAAAATGATACTTTTGGGGCACCTGGGTGGCGCAGTCAGTTGAGTGTCCGACTTCAGCCAGGTCACCATCTCGCGGTCCGTGAGTTCGAGCCCCGCGTCAGGCTCTGGGCTGATGGCTCGGAGCCTGGAGCCTGTTTCCGATTCTGTGTCTCCCTCTCTCTCTGCCCCTCCCCCGTTCATGCTCTGTCTCTCTCTGTCCCAAAAATAAATAAAAATGTTGAAAAAAAAATTTAAAAAAAAAAGAAAATGATACTTTCATAAAAATCTAAACTTTATAAAACAAAGTAAAATGAGTATTTGCACTAAAAGATTCTTTTAATTTATATCAGGATAATGGGAAGATTTTTATTAGAAACCAGAACACCTGGCTCCACCATTCAATAGTTATTTGACCTCAGACTAGTATCTAGCCTAATATTTACTTAAGCTTATTCCATCACTGTGAAATGCTGTCTACTTTAGCGTCAGTGTGAAAATACGCATGAAAATATTTTGTGAAATATAGAATGTTGTAAGTAAATATCCAAGGAGCTACTAAAACTCTGTTTTGATGTAACATAGCAGCTTCCCTAATAATTTTTTAAGAATGGATTTATAAAAACTGAATTTATACATAATTTAAAGGAAAATAGGGGTCAATTACTTTCAAGCAAGATAGGAGGTAAAATTATACATATCAGAAGATTCTGAAGACTAACAATAGGGTTGGTAGTAGGCTATGAGCAGCCCCTATCTGCTCTTTAGAAAGGATCATTACTTCTTTCAGTGAGAGATGTTCATAGTTTCAGGATAAGTGTTATTTATCACCGTACAAAGTAGGTCAAATTTAGGAAAATTTTATTTGTTTAAATGTTTTTTAACGTTTATTTATTTTTGAGAGAAAGAAACAGAACATGAGGGGGAGAGGGGCAGAGAGAGAGGGAGACACAGAATTGGAAGTAGGCTCCAGGCTCTGAGATGTCAGCACAGAGCCTGATGCGGGGTTCAAACTCACGAACTGTGAGATCATGACCTGAGCTGAAGTCGGACAGACGCTCAACCGACTGAGCCACCCAGACGCCCCTAATTTAGGAAAATGTTAAATGTAATCAGCCAAAGAGAGGAATGGAAATTTAACTTTGTAAATAAAAATATGATTCAACAAAAGGAAAGATGTCCATCTCCAAATTCACAAATAAAAATTTTTAGTTCATTCTTCTGTAGTTGTTAGCCAACAGTTAGGTGTTAGGTAGTTGATGGGACTGTTAACACCTACCTATCATTCTTTCTTTTGTTCTCCCTCTCTTTTCTCCCTTCCTTCCTTCCTTCCTTCCTTCCATCCCTCCCTCCCCCTCTCTTTCATGTTCTATCAGTTCTAGAGGAAGAGATGTTAAAATTACCAATTTTGATTATGGAATTGTCTATTTCTCCCCTTAATTCTGTCCATTTTTGGTTCATGTATTTTGAAGCTGTCTATTCATGTTTTCTGCCCATTTCTTAACTGGATTATTTTGGGGCGATGTTGAGTTTGTAGATTTTGGATACTAACGCTTTATCTGATATGTCATTTGCAAATATCTTCTCCCATTCCATAGGTGCCTTTTAGTTTTGTTGTTTCCTTCACTGTGCAGAAGCTTTTTATTTTAATGAAATCCCAATAGTTCATTTTTGCTTTTGTTTCTCTTGCCTCTGGTGACATGTCTAGTAAGAACTTGCTGCAGGGCGCTTGGGTGGCTCAGTTGGTTTAGCGTCTGACTTCGGCTCAGGTCATGATCTCACGGTTCGTGGGTTCGAGCCCCGCGTCGGGCTCTGGGCTGACTGCTCAGAGCCTGGAGCCTGCTTCAGATTCTGTGTCTCCCTCTCTCTCTGCCCCTCCCCTGCTCACGCTCTGTCTCTCTCTGTCTCTCATAAATAAATAAATAAATAAATAAATAAATAAATAAATAAATAAATAAATAAATAAAACTTGTTGCAGCTGAGGTCAAAGAGGTTGCTGCCTACCTTCTCCTTCAGGGTTTTGATGGTTTCCTGCTAAGTCTTTCATCCATTTTGAATTTATTTTTGTATGTGGTATAAGAAAGTGGTCCAGTTTCATTCTTTTGCATGTTGCTATCTGGTTTTCCCAATGCCATTTTTTGAAGACATTGTCTTTTTTCCATTGGATATTCTTTCCTGCTTTGTCAAACATTAATTGCCCATATAGTTGTGGGTCCATTTTTGTGTTTTCTATTCTGTTCCATTGATCTATGTGTCTGCTTTTGTGCCAGCACTATACTGTCTTGATGACTATGGCTTTATAAAATATAGCTTGAAATCTGGAATCGTGATTCCAGCAGCTTTGTTTTTCTTTTTCAGGATTGCTTTGGCTATTTGGTGTCTTTTGTGGTTCCATACACATTTTAGGATTATTTGTTCTAGTTCTGTGAAGAACTCTAGTGGTATTTCGATGGGGATTGCATTAAATGTGTAGTTTGCTTTGGGTAGTATAGACATCTTAACAACGTTTGCTCTTCCAATCCATGAGCATGGAATGTTTTTCCATTTCTTTGTGTCTTCTTCAATTTCTTTCATACGTGTTCTATGGTTTTCGGAGTATACTAACAGTTGTTTTAAAATCCCTGTCTCTAATTCCAACATCTAGTTCCTTTTGGAGCTGATCTCCATGGATTGACGTTTGGGTCACATTTTCTTATTTCTTATTATATCTAGTAATTTTAGACACTATACTGAACATAGAATGATGTACTTTAGAGATGCTTGGTTCTATTTCTCTAAAGAGCAGTAATTTTTTGTTTGTTTCAGCAGGCAGAGTTCAACTCGAACTCTAACTCAGTGCACTCCTTTTAGCCTTATCTGTGCTTCTTGGAGCCCACCCTGCACATGTATAGTCTAGGAGTTAGCTAGAGATTTGGGAAGTTTCTGCAAAAACTTTAAGCATCCTCTCTTTGGCTCTCTCTTTTCTGGAAACTCTCTCCCCCACTTTCCAATACTGTTTGGTTTAATTGCCTTCTCTTCATCTCATTGGTAAGGGAAGGGAGGAATTCCCACCCTATGTTTATGGGAATCACCTAACACGTGACACCCAGCACTGGACAGATAAGATGAACAGTAGTTTACTGGTGCATATATTCATAGCCTGATTGGAAGATACCAAAACCCATGTAGGGCCACATGGAAATTATACCCAGGGGTAAATAACCAGGCACTGTGGGAAGCAGGTTTTGTAATACCAAAAGGATGAGGTAGCCCCTGGGTTCCATGGAAGGATGTGATTGGTTTGAATAATTCCACAAGCTTGCAGGGATAAGGAGGAAATATACCGGGTTTCCGAGACAAAGGAGGGTTATTTGACGAGGGAACCTTATCCACAGGAGGAGAGTGGAGAAGGGAACTTGGGCTTAGGCCGCTGAAGACATTCATGATTTTACCAAGGCAGTATATATTAATTTTAGACCCTATATGACACTGTGGTTGCCCTGGACTCCGTTCTCCAGTTCTCCAAGTCAATATGTCTGCAAGTTTCTAAGTTTGGGTCAATCTACATGACTGGATGCTGCAGGCTAAAAGACATAAAAATGGGAAACTCTTGAAGTGCCATTTCATTCTTCCAAGTGTTGACTTCTCTTAAGAATTTGCCTTCTTTTGCTCGCTCTCCAGTGTCTTTTCGGTATTATTTTTATATATTGACCTGATAGGAGCTATTTGGCCATCAAAGAAGAAGAGCTCTTAAAATTCATTCTTAATCTTTGGATAGAAGCAGTCTAAGTAAATAGCTATAGAAATTATCAGATATTGTTTATTGATGAAAACAGGAATTAGCGTGGAGTTTGGAATGATACTACATAATTCATAGGTGACATAACTGTAGAACTCAAATGATCATTACATAAAATATTTTAATTTAGTACAAATTTTTATTCCACACAAAAAGTTCAGTCAGACTTGAGTTGGACTAAGCACTTATCAGATAAAATCCAGAAAAAAGCTTTTTATTTTACATTTTTTATATAGTGCTGAAGTATACATCGGGGAAACAACAAAAGCTACTATTTGACAAGCTGGTTCCATATTTCTTCTTAAATATGCATCATCTTACATAAATCTTGACTGACTCTAACCAATGTTAATATTTTAATCTGCCTTCCTTCTACATTTATCTCTAATTTGCTTTTATTTATACTTATGCCCCTAAGCATTTTTACCAACACTCTATCTGTGTCCTACATCCCTATAGAGACTATAAATGTCTCCTGGACATGAGCCAAAGACTTGATTTAGTTTAAATCCACACACACAGATACACACTCACATCTGTTAATTTTTTTTTTCCAGTAAATCCTACCAAGATTTGGATGGACAAATTGGGTTTTAAATTTCCTCAGTACTTTGTGTATCTGTGCTCCCAGAAGGACTCACAAGACTCAAGAGGATGTTATACACATGACTAAAATTTATTACAGCAAATGGCAGAGAGCAAAAGCAATGGGAAGAAGATCCATTGGTGAAGTCCAGAGAGGTTCAGCATAAACTTCCAAAGTCCTTTGCCTGAAACTATACAGGAACTCACTCTCTCTCTCTCTCTCTCTCTCTCTCTCTCTCTCTCTCTCTCAGAAAACTATAGGCATCTGTGGAATGTCTCTGCCCATGGAAACCCATTTGAGTTTCAGGGTCCAAAGCTTTTATGGGGGCCTGTTAACATACATATATTCTGCTACACAATCAGCCATGGCAACTGAAACTCAGGACCACAGCAATGAAACCAAGTGCACATGTTTGTGCAAAGCAACCTGACAAGCCAGTATGGCATGATCCATTGTTCCAGGTGTATGTAACAAAATCATCAACGTTAACACAAAAATACTCCAAGGCCAAATTCCCAGGGTTGGCCAAGGGTCAATCATGGTTCCCTTGGAGATATGCAAGAACTAAGCAAATAGCGGCTGCGTTGACTTTTTCCTCACAAGGGTCTATATATATCCTTGATATCATCTATTATCAATTCCTGACTTACTAATAGAAATAATACAAGCTAAGTCCTGGCATATGGGAAGATATTTTTAAGACAACTGTGTCTCTAAATCATTTCCTCTAGTCTCTCTGCCCTTCCCAACACATTCCCAGCCTCCAATTTCTATAGCTGGGTGTTCTTTACAAACAAACAAGCTGTTCATAGGAAGCAATAATTTGTGCTGTTTGGAAGAGGAGGCCTAAGGTTGATAGAGCCCAAAGATGTAAACACTACAATTATATTCTTGTATGACTTAAATTCATATCTCCCCCCTACGAACCTGCCTTGCCTCCTGGATTTCTATTTCACACAGTATTGCCAGGATCTGCTTATGGCCCAAGCCACAATTCTAGATGACTTTTCTCCCATCCCCTAAATATAGTCACTAAACTCAGGTGATAATACCTCCTACAAGTTTCCTGAATCTACTTCATTCTTTCCATATGACCTCATTTCCCTGTTAATTGCTCCTTTCATGCTTCCCCTTCCTTCTCGCCATGGGCCATTATTCATTACGGCAGTGCTGTCACTCCAGTTCTTTTCTAGAAAGCAACATGCCATACACTGAAGAGTAACTTTCTGAAGAAGATCTCTTCTATAAGGTATTGTAATCACTCAGGTCACTATGCTCAATTGTTTTCCTGTATGTTATATATCTACTAATATCTATTTTATTGGGGAAAAAATTAATCTATATCCCAAATTGAAAAATATGTCTGGTGAGACAGAATTAATTTCTTGGGAGTTCTTTGAGTCATGCGACAGAACAAATAAGAGCTGCTTCCTGTACATCATCCTCTTTGCTTTATGACATCTGGGCTCTTCTCCCAATCTTTTTCCTTTCTCATCTGCTATGTTCAGAGTCTTCTTCATTAGATACTTCTGTCACATTTCAATCCCATAGAGAAGATCACAGCTCAAGGGAAGGACTCTTTCTTGGGTAGATATATTGCATAGGTCCCTTCTGAGGTCATAGGCACAAGTTACAGATGGCATTAATATATAACATCTACCTGAATAGGAATTGTCAAACATTCAATTCATAAAAATTGATAAAAAAAAATTATCCCACCTTAACATAAAGTACTCAAGTGACATCACACAGAAATTTAAAAAGCTCTTAAGAAGTTGAGGGCTATACTGAATGAGAAAAAGGTTACACGCAACATCTCTTAAACTGCTAAAAAACCTTCACAAAAAATAGGTTACTGATGCAAAACTGCCCAGATTAGTTCCTAATGTGAGAAGTCTTTAAAAGCTTCAAATTGACCAATTGTATTTCTTGGTTTTAATTTACATAATAACATATGTGTAATTACAATGCTAGTATGCTAAATGCAGACAATACTAACAGTGGTGATAGAAACATTCTCATAAAAGTAAACTGAATCTAAATATTTAGATTATGTGTCCTTTCCTAGGAGGTAGTATACATATGCATTTTGTTATTCCAGAATGTACAGAAAGTTTTCTTGCTTCTTTTATATTTAAAATAAAGTTTAAAAATAAAATAAAGTTTAGATTTTATTAAAGTAATACATGTATCAAAAATTTAAATGCAAAAAAAATTAAATGCATAGCATAATGTATAAACTTGTCTGAATCCCTACACTGTATACCTGAAATCTGTGTGACACTGTGTCCATTGTATTCAAATAAAACATTTTTAATTAAATGTGCAAAATGGCATTTGTGAAAACTAAGTGTCTCTCCAACTCCAGATCCCCAGGCCCTAAATTAGAGGCAACTATTATCAGTATATATTGCTGGACAATTCTTCCATAGATATTTACCTGGATATAAAAAGTTAGGGGTATTCTAAAGATAACACCATATAAGGAAGTCACTAGGCTCTTTTGAAATTATTTTGGAATCAACCTGCCAATTTTCAAAGATTAAGTTAGAGAGACTATTTGCCCAACCCTGTGTTACAACTGTGTTTTTCACTGCATAGTGAAAAAGAATAAAAGAATCACATAAAAGAATCACAACTAGCTTCCATAGAAATAATTTACATATCATGGTCCCTAAATTTAATTCTAATGTACTACCACCATTAATGACTTAAATAATCATTCCTTTCTCTGATTCTTCTACTTTCCTGTAACAGAAAGCTTTTTAAAATGTATTTAAAAAAATTTTTTTTAATGTTTATTTTTGAGAGAGAGAGCGAGACAGAGTGTGAGCGGGGGAGGGTCAGAGAGAGGGAGACACAGAATCGGAAGCAGGCTCCAGGCTCTGAGCTGTTGGCACAGAGCCCGACGTGGGGCTTGAACTCATGGACCGCGAGATCATGACCTGAGCTGAAGTCAGATGCCCAACCGACTGAGCCACCCTGGTGCCCCTAAAATGTATGTATTTTTAAGTTTACTTATTTATTTTGAGAGAGAGAGAGAGAGAGAGAGCCTGTGAGCAGGGGAAGGGGAGAGAGAGAATCCCATGCAGGTTCCATGCTGTCAGCGAAGAGCTCAATGCAGGGCTTGATCTCGGGAACCATGAAATCAAGATCTGAGCCAAAATCAAGAGTCAGATGCTCAACCGGCTGAGCCATCCAGGTGTTCCCAGAAAGCTTTTTAGCCTCTAATATTTTCCACTCAAAATTTCCCTTCGTCTTTTATATCTTTGACTTTTTTATGCCTCTAATTCTGGTGCTTACTTTAGCCAGATACCAGAAGAAAACATTTCTACTGTCACTTGGGCATTTTTTCAGAGCCTTCTCCCTGATGATGGCGTTTCTGTGACCACAGGATATCATGCTAAAGCATCTGGAATGTATGCCACAGTTCAAACAAGCAAAAGAAAGTACACCTAGGCTGCGGTTAGATAAGGAGGAGCACGAACTGTTTTCTCAAGCAGAGCAAGACACTTGAGGCCATTCTAGTAAATGAAAGAAAGCCAGATGAGTTTTTTTTTTTTTTTTTTTGTATTAAGTAAATATTTTCAAAACTTGGATCTCTTGTTTTATAGAACTGGCACATTGCATATCACTTACAGCAAAATGAGGTTTGAGCACAATTTTCCAGAAACACATACATTGCATAAAGTGAGATCTATACTGGTTTCCATATATAAGTCTGAGAGTGGAGGGGGGATGAGTGAAATAAAGGAGATTGAAAGGTACAAACTTCCAGTTATAAAATAAATAATTCACAGACATGAAAAGTGCAGCAAAGAGAAGTTAATCAAAAATATCGTGATAATGTTGGGTGACAGATGGTGACTATACTTATTGTGGTGAACACTGAGTCACTTACAGGACTGTTGAATCAATGTTGTACATCTGAAACTAATAGAACACTGTATGTTAATTATACTTCACTAAAAAATAAAATAAAATGCCTGCTCCCCCCCCCCCACAAGGGGCAGGGGGCCGGGATTTATGGAACTAAAACTGGATAAGAAATTTTTAAAAAATTGTCACCCTCAGAAATCAATAGTTACCAAATGCTGGATTAAATTAACCAAGACAACAGTGATTCATGTAACAACAGCTCCAATAAAGCCTCATTAAATAATCAATTAGAAATAAGTCACAGGGATAAAAAGTAAAACAAAGGGACTAATGTAATAACTTTGTATGGTGACAGAAGGTAACTACACTTTTCGTGTTAAGGACAGCCTAATGTGCCTAATACCTACTGTGGAGCCCCTATGCTGTGCACCTGAAACTAATATAACATTGTATGCATACTTCAATTTAAAAAGAAGACAGGAAAATAACATTGAAAAAATATTTAAGTGAATAAAGTTAAAAACCTGTTAAGTAAAATATATTCCATCCTTCTAAAAAAGAGAAAAACCAATCAGAATAATTTAAAAGGAACAAAGAATTTAGCAAAAATCTCCTGGCCAATAGTATGTTTTATTCATAAAAGAGTAGAGCATCCTGGGGCACCTGGGTGGCTCAATTAAGCATCCAACTTCAGCTTCGGTCATGATCTTGAGGTTCACGAGTTTGAGCCCCGCGTCAGGCTCTGTTCTGATAGCATGGAGCCTGCTTGGGATTCTCTCTCTCCCTCTCTCTGCCCCTCCCCAACTCACTCTCTCTCAAAAATTTATTATTTTTTATTAACTTATTATTTTTGAGAGAGAGAGTGTGTGAGCAGGGGAGGGGTAAAGAGAGAGGGGGACAGACGATCCAAAGCAGGCTCAGCACTGACAACAGAGAGCCCCACATGGGGCTTGAACTCACAAGTCGTGAGATCATGACGCGAGCAGAAGCCAGAGGTTCAACCTACTGAGCCACCCAGGCGCCCCAAATTTCTAGGTGTACGCTTAATTCATAAATTGCCATGTGACCCTGGGCAAATGAATTAACTCCTCTGGGTCCCCACATCATCATCTGTAAAAAATGTCGGTCTAGAGGTGATCCATTAATAGGGATCCTCAACCCCTTCCCCATCATTACAGCCATGATGATTATGATAAATTACTATGAGCGGCAGAGGCTTACCCAGCGATTCAGAGAGACTATGTGTTGTTGCCTCTTCTTTTTCCTTGATGGGAAATCGTTGATCTAAGATTACTTTTTGCTATAAAAAGTCTGAGTCTAGACTGATCATGAGATTAAAAATAACCATCTGCAATCCTGCAACCTCGAGATGCACTTTTTAATTTTCTTTTCCTGCATCTAACTTCTATTTATTGAGCATTGTGCAGGGCTCTGATAACAACAAACATGGTTCCTGAATAAAATCATCATTTTTGAGGTTCTTAGTAAAATATATATATTATATATATGTTATGTATATATTACATATAATATATAAATTATATATATAATATATACATTTAATTTAAAGATACGGTTTAGTCTATGCTACCACAGCTTTCAAGTTTCTTTGTTTTGTTTTGTTTTGTTTTTTAAAGCAGGCTCCCTGCCCAACGTGGGGCTGGAGATCAAAAGTTGCTGGCTCTACTGACTGAGCCAGACAGGTGTTCCACTACTACTTTCAAAACATTCCCTCCCTCCACTTTTCTCTATCCATTGATGAAATTAATAGGAAAATCTCTATGACCAATTAAGAGTAGCATCTGACGCCAAGCTGTAATCTCAAGCTTTCAAAGAAGGTAAGAAGTCAAAGTTTCAGTTTACATGTGATTTGGCTACTCCAAGATTCTAGGCCATTGTTGGGTTTACTGATTACCTGCAGAAACATTTTAAGATAAAATGGCTCACTAAGATAAAAGAGGGATCTTCAAGGAATGCATTGGCAACTCCTACCACACTTACGAATCTAGCCATTGCAGCATTTGAATAGATTGAACAATTTATACCTATAGTATCAACTATTTAATTTTGGACAAAATTGTAAGTTTCACTCGCAAACCTAGACCACAATTTCAATTTTGAACATATAGTATAAATCTCTCTTCCTTAAATTTTAAATGTTTTCCCGTTTTTAGGAAGCATAATTGCATAATTCAAACTCCTTCAATACTGTGACCTAGTTCCTCCTCTTGATGTTATAAACAGCTCATGTAACTATGGTAACCACCTAGGGAAAACTGAATGTTTTTCTGGTCAGCGATATGCAAAGTATACCATATGTGTTATTTTTTTCTGTCTGGAATAACCAAAGTAGATAATATGTGTTTGCTTTTCTTCTTGGCCATGGGAATGATAGTTCATGATACTGAATTTTCTCTTTACTAGTCCCAGTCATTCATAGTCCCTTCATTTTTGGCTGTGATCATCTTCCACTGTCAGTAGTCAGAACCCATAGTGGGATTGACTGCATACACCCAGTTTTAAATCCGTGCTGTCTACCTCATAAACTAAATGTACAGACCAACACTGCTCAGATTTCTAAAGTTCCAGCTTGAGAATCTGGTATTTTCTTAACTTTATCCTTTAGTCCTAGCCCAAGCATTTCCTTAAAGCAAAAAACTAAAATGCAATTATATACTTAGATTCCAAGAAGAGTTTTATCTCCAGTTTGTAGTGACTTTTATCTATCTTCTTTCTAGCTCTATTTTTGTTTTTTAAATACAATTAGTGTGTACCACTTATGTAATAAAGCAATTAATACTTTAAAACTGAGTTCAATGGAAACAGACTGCTTTGTTTCGCTTTTTGGTTGCCTATTGTGCTAATGAATTGATTTAAAGTTTTAGGTTTTTTCAATACAACTTACAGTGCTTCACTGGACCTTCTAGAACAAATAAAATATGAACTCTTAGATTTGTAATGATTTATTTATTTGCATTAGGTACATTTCTACAGTGGGCTATCAATTGGTGACCTTTTAATATGAGGATTTTTATTTAAAGTGATTTTCTTTCTACTTATTTACTTTGAGAAACAACACAAGTGGGATGGGAGAAAGAGAGAGGAAAGAGAATCCCAAGCAGGCTCCACGCTGTCAGTGTAGAGCCCGACGTAGGGCTCGACCTCACAAACTCTGAGATCATGACCTAAGCCGACATCGAGTTGAAGGCACCCTAAAGTGCTTTTTTTTTTTGAAGTTTATTTATTTTTAGAGAGAACATGTGCCTAAGTGGGAAAAGGGCAGAGAGGGAGAGAATCCCAAGCAGGCTCTGTGCTTGTCAGCTTACATTGCAGACCCCACCTGACAAGGAGGGGGGCGGGGTGGTGGCTCGATCTCATGAACCAGGAGATCATGACCTGAGCTGAAATCACAGGTAGGAAGCTTAACCCACTGAGCTAACCAGGAGCCCTAGAGTGATTTTCTTCAATTTCCTTATACTTTTAACAGTGCTTTCTAACGATCCAAATACCCTCCTTAGAAAAACACTGCTATTTGCTTCACTGAATTAAATAGGAAATTAACTGCCTTTTTTTTTTTTTTTGGAAATTAACTGCCTCTTACTGGTTTAGAAAAAAATCTAACCAAATGCAAGATATGGAACTTGTGTGGATCCTGCTAAACCTGTAAAAAGATATTAATGAGACAATGGGGAAATTTGGACATTTTAATTGTCTGGATATTAAACGATAGATAATTGTCTTGATAGGATAATGGAATTGTGGGTATGTTTTTATTTTTTAATGTTTATTTATTTTTGAGGAGAGAGACAGAGCAGGCGTGGGGGAGGGGCAGAGAGAGAGGGAGACACAGAATCCAAAGCAGGCTCCAGGCTCTATGTTGTCAGCACAGAGCCTGACACAGGTCTCGAACCCCTGAGCTGTGAGACCATGACCAGAGCTGAAATCAGAGGCTTAACCACCTGAGCCACCCAGGTGCTCTAGTGGGTATGTTTTTAAAAAAATTCTCTTATCCCTCCATATTTAAAGTATTTACAGATAAAATGAACAGTCCAGCAGGAGATAGGAAGCGTGGAAGGCTACAGATGAAATAATATTGGCCATATATTGATAAATATTCAAGCTGGTGAATAGTGCATTAGGATTTATTGTATTATTACCTCAATTTTTGTGTGTGTTTGAAACTTTCCATAATAAAAAAGTGTTAAAAATATTAAGAAGTAGAAAGAAGAAAAGCATTTCAAATTTAATTGGCCTGACTTAAGCAATAGCTGAAATTTTCTCAGATAGTATCTTTAGGAATCCTTCAGAACTATCTGCTAATTTGCTTTTTCTTTTCTTTTCTTTTTTTTTAAGTTTTGCATTTTTTAATGTTTATTTATTTTTCAGAGACAGAGAGAGAGAGAGAGAGAGCACAAGCTGGGGAGGGGCAGAGACAGAGGTGGGGAGAGAAGATTCAAAGCAGGCTCAGCACTGTCAGCGCAGAGCTTGATGCAGGGCTCGAACTCACCAATCGTGATATCATGATCTGACTCAGCCACCCAGGCACCCTCCCCTGCTAATTTCGTTTTCAATGAGAGTTTGAAGCTATTGCCCTGCCCTCCCCTCTCACAATATAAATAAAGCTTATAAGACAAAGGTTTAGAGGCATAAACATTTCCCACCAGGGACCCCTTAAAAGAAACTGATTTCAAAATTACAGGTAATCCCAGACACTTGGTACTAATTTGGGGGAGTCAGTTACTTATCTTTTTTAGGGTTACTTAATGGTAGAAAACAGTTTGAAGAGCAAATAATATGCCTTTTTGCTTTATCAGAGGACTTGATATCACCAATTAATTCCTACATTGCAAAGAACTGGGGGGCTTTTAGATTTTGCATTTAGCCGAGGAAGGGAACCCAGTGTGAAAACCCCCCAAATGTCCAGGTAAGTGATTACTGAGAAGAAAAGAACATCATAAATAACCAAAGGTCAAGAATTGAGTTTAGGGAATACGGTGATTTCTTTTTTTTCCAAGTTAGTACTCTCTCCACACAGTGTGCTCTCACAGGTATGGCAGGAATAAGCCTCTGATTAGCTTATATTAATTTAGCAAAAAAAAAAAAGCACGTCTGAAATAATTCACACCCCCTCCCCCCCCCATATTAGAGTGTTTTTTACACGCTTAGGCCAACACAAGCTGAAAAAAAACACCATTTGGATTTTTTGCTTCCTTTCAGCCTGTTTAACAAGAGTTATGAAAGGTGAAAAGAATGTATAAAAGATCTCCATTACCATACTCAGCCTCTCTTCTCTCTTCTTGCTCTAGCTTCTTGGACCGAATAGTCTAAGCAGCCTGCATCACTGCCTTTCTTGCTTCTGGTTTCTAACCACGTGTCCTTTCTGCCAGCGGATTACTTCTCAGGCTGAATAAAACCCACAGGCGCATTCAGTGTCTAACCTGAATCGGTAAATAACAAGGCATCTTGCATTATTTGGGGCTTCCAATAAGGACTCGGTGATTCAAATCCATGAATAAGAAAACAGTAGGGTTCAGGTAAAAAGCAAAAAAATTCAATTTTTAACAGTGACGGGTTTTTGATAAGACCTGTCTGCTTAATCTGAAAGATTTTAAAGAATGACAACAATGAAATCCCTAGACGATTCTCAGAAACACATCACCCTGTACTGCCTGGGTCGGTTTAATATTCAAGTAGTCAAAACCACAAAAGTGTCACAGTATAGTAACACGAGGCAATCTCCGAGTCCCGAGCAATATTTTTATTATTCCCAAGACGCCGAATTTCCTGGAGGGCTTTTTGTTTGAAATTTAGCATTTCCAGCAGATCAGTGTCTAGATTTCTCTTCGCATGTCAATGGGTACTTCTACTAACAGATGTTTTCAAAGTGCTCTAAATAGGTCACCGTACAGGTGTACCACCGCTGCGAACGAACTGGATAGAAGGAGAAATCCAAGTTCAACACCCACTTACGTTTCCTTTTTAATTCAAAGGTACTACTCGGAATAGGGCTTGTGTTCATAGACACTCTCCGAAAATCCTCCGCGGATTCGTTCTATTTACAGCCATTTCTTTCAAAAACACATGTTAGCATATACTCTGAGAGTCCATCTGGAATTAAAATGAGCTCTTCTGCAGGGCGTTTCATTTAGCACTACACAAAAATTAAGCCCTGAAAGTCGATCACATACACAGGGACGTGGGCCTGATTACAGATTAGGCTTTTATTCTTTCGCTTCTTCCCGACCCCGTGGTTTTCAGTCTTAGGGTAAAAAGAGATGAAAAGGGGGTGCTGCGCCCCTCACGCCTTCTGTAAGCGTCGCCTACGTTGCATGTCTAAACGTTCTGACACCGGGAGGGGGAAAAATTCTTTCTTAAAGGTGGCCTATTGGACGAACACGTTTCTGGGGGCAGATGCAGCCTAAACTAAAGAGGAATCCTGAAGGTGGACAAAACCTGCGAGGCACTTCGGCGGCGGCGGACCTCCCCCGTCTGAGAAAGGGCGGAAAACACTAAAGCCAGGAGGGAGATTTAAAAGCGAGCGGACTAAAAGAGAAGGAAAACGCAGGGGGCACACGGGAGCTCCGCCTACCTCGGCTACCAGCCCTCCCCGGCGCTCCGTGAGCCCGAAAGCCGCGGCAGGAGGAGGGCCGGGGCCCGCGGGCAGCGCTGAGGCGGCGGCCGGGCGAGCCGCGGCGGCTCGGCGGGAACTCCGCCGCCGAGCATGCCGGGAGCCGCGCCCGCTGCACGCTGGGTCGCGTAGTTCCCGCAGGCCTTACTCCAGGTTGTAGCGAAAAGCGGCCGGCCGCCTGCTGCTCTTTTAAGGCCTCGCGAGCTGCCGCGCCAGATCCACCTGATGGGGAAAATGTCGGTAACGCCCGGCCGAGGGAGCTGGACCAAGATTCCCCCGGCCTGTGGGAAAGACGAAAGGAAGGACTCAGCCACCTTCCCGCTCAAGTCCCATCCAGGCATTGAGCAAAGAGGCGGGCTTGACAGCGCTTCCCCTTTAAGAGGGGGCGGGGCGCAGCCTGCCGTTTGGCCGTCCTCCGCACCCTCCCTCCGGGCCGAAAGTTGACAGACCAATCGCCCGGGTGGCGGAGGGAAGGCGGGAGAATGCGAACCCTTCGGTAGGGCGGTAGGGGCGGGCCCCCGGCCTTATTAGGAGTAAGTCCTGCGCAGGCGCAGAGGCGGCCACAGGCGGAGGGGCGGGGGCAGTCCAGTGAGAGACTCTCCTACAGGCACCGAGGGTGATTGGGAGAAGAGAGGGCAGCGAAGGGCTTGTCATGGGGATCCGTGCTACGAGACGGCATTAGTAGCATCTGGGGACTCCCAGGGGGACAGGAAGTGTCAACGCCCGGGACCCCGGCGCCAGCTCCGCTGGGGGGATCCCCGCTGCTCTAGTCTTTGGGAGGGAGGGGAAAAAGGAGGGAGCCCTGATCTCGCCCCGCCCCTGGGCTTGTTACCGCGGGGGCGGGGAGTGAGGGCTTCTTTTGGGGGGAGTGGAGATCGGGGGACTCGGCTGTGCCCTCTTGAGCGGCGGCCGGTGTCCCCGCGGCGCCGGGCTGCCGAGCAGAGGAGCCGCGGCGGCTGTGGCTGTTGCATGTGTGGCTGCTGGATGCGGAGGCGGCGGCGGCGGCGGCGGCGAGGAGCAGCAGCGGCGGCAGGATGTTAGGGCAGCAGCAGCAGCAACTATACTCGTCGGCCGCGCTCCTGACCGGGGAGCGGAGCCGGCTCCTCACCTGCTACGTGCAGGACTACCTCGAGTGTGTGGAGTCGCTGCCCCACGACATGCAGAGGAACGTGTCTGTGCTTCGGGAGCTGGACAACAAATATCAAGGTAGGGGGCCGCGGAGCTGCGTGTGCGGGTCCTCCCCTCAGTCGGATTCGCTGGCCTCCGGGCACTGTCGCTCGGAGGCTGCCCGGGGAAGTGCCACTTTCCATTTCTCCTGTGACAGTCTCTCCGAGTGCACAGAGGGGGTCTGGTGTGTGGGACGGGGGAGAGGGACTGGAGACCGCGTTCGGGGCCCTCCCTTCCCCCGCTGCGGTCGGCGAGGACCTCTGTGGGGTATCACGGGTGGGGGTGGGGGCCGCTCGTCAGCCCCCGCTGCAGACCCAGCGGCTGCAGCTGGTGTGGAAAGGAATCAGCCATTTTAAGCAGCATTTGTTCCGGCGCTTGCCTGCCCGGTGCCGCAGACCCTCCTGCCCCGGCGAGGGAGCGTGCAGCCTGGCGGGGGGCTGTAGGGAGTGAGCGGCCGGCCGCAGCCGGACACCCGCTGGTCTCCCGGGCCTGGCTTTTCCCCTCTCCTCCGACCCCCACCCCGAGAGCAGATGCATTGGAACGTGCGGGGGGGGGGGAGGGGGCGGGAGAGGGCCGCGAAGGCGGACTCGGGGAGGTCCCTCCCTCCGCTCTCCGGCTCCCGGCTCGGGAATTGAGTTCGTTCCCTTCTCCCGCCCCAGGGAAAGTTCCGGGCCGCAGCCTTTTCCTCTGAGCCTTCAGCCAAATGGTTAAAAGGGGAGGGGTCCTCGCGGGGAAAGGAAGAGGGGTGTGTGTGTGGCGGGGAGGGCCTCCGTCCCTGGGGGCGGGGCCTGAGGGCGTGACGTAGGGCATGGGAGGGGCGCGGACGGGCGCGCTCCCGCCCGCCTCGAAGATGGCTGGTGCCCGGAAGGTTTGGGCGGAGTTGGCTGGTTGGGAGGTGTCGGGACGTTGCAGGACGTTAATTCGTCCCTAGCGCAGTCGATGTTGGGGTTTGGGACATATTTGTCGTGGTTTTTCGACTCTTTCTCAACCACTCAATCAGGACGAGGAAACATTCAGCTAACTAGGACCATCGCTGGCCCTAGCACCGCGTAGGTTCCGGGCCTTGCGTCACTTCCGGGGCCCAGGTGGAAGTGGGTGGTTGACAAGGCAACCGCCTGGCGTCCTTTAACCCATGGGTCCCTCCTTCGCCAAGTTTGAGTAATGAGGCAGAAGCCACCCTTTGTGGTCAGAAAACTAAGATAGGGAATCAGCCTTTCCTGCAGAGAGTATCATTTATCATCCACTGTTGGTTGACTTTGGCCTGCTACTAGGAGGGGAGAAGTTTAGGTGGGGAGCCGTTTCGCGTTTACTAACCCTGATCAAGGAACAGACCTTGGACATAATGTGGGAACAGCCATACGGACTTCAAAAAGATAACTTTTGGACCCCATTCTTTGTTTTTCTAGACCCTCCACTAATCTTATGATTTAGTCTCAAAGGAACCCACTTCTGGGGTGACATTTTCTGACCTGTAGCATATTAGAATATTTAAGTGTCTCTTTGGTTTTTTTTTTGTTTGTTTGTTTTTGGTTTTTTTTTTAAATTTTTTTTTCAACGTTTATTTATTTTTGGGACAGAGAGAGATAGAGCATGAACGGGGGAGGGGCAGAGAGAGAGGGAGACACAGAATCGGAAACAGGCTCCAGGCTCTGAGCCATCAGCCCAGAGCCTGACGCGGGGCTCGAACTGCCGGACCGCGAGATCGTGACCTGGCTGAAGTCGGACGCTTAACCGACTGCGCCAACCAGGCGCCCCTGTTTTTGAATCTATAACTTATTTCTGCCTTCTGAATCCATACGATAGGGCTGATGATAGGACTGATCTCTGTTAGGGGGAAAGAGAATTAAATAGTGATTACTTACTGGGTGTCATTGCTGTGTCCGATCCAGAACATTATTTCATAATTCTCTGAAGTAAAAATTTATTTTACTAAGGAGTTAAAATTTACAAGGAGTTTAAGTCACTTGTTCACTTAATTAGGTGGGGAAGTAGCCTGGCTCCTTCATGTACACATCCTTGTTTTTAAACTATTAACGTTGTATACAAGCTTTTTTAAAGCACTCTAAAGGTATTTTCTACAGACATGGAGCACATACATGAAGTATAGCCTAAGAATGACACACATGTGCTTAAGAATTGTATATTGAACATTTTTAGTTTTTCAAATAGTAACTGAAGTTTGTAAAGCTTGCATGTTTTTGCATTTCTTCACAGACATATTTGCCTTCACAAGAGTTAAGCTATTTTCATTTTAATTGGGGAGGGAAAATTGGTTACAGGGAAATCTGCCATCTTGACCATCTAGAATTGTGCTAAGTAGCTCTGGTAACATGAGAAACAGTATTAGGCTTTAAAAGATTGAGAGATTATAAACATTTTAAGATTGTGGTGAGCTTCAAGATTAATGTAAGACAAGGATCTGGTTTTCAGTCTGTGCCTGTGCTTACTAAGCTCTGCCTCCACAGGTTTATGTTCATTAGCTTTATATACTTCTGTGTTCTTGGTTCAGATTTCATATGTTTTTTGTTTCTTTGCTAGTTCTTAGGCATTTTCTGTTTTTGGATTTAAAACTTACGGCAGTATTTAGTGATATGAATTATACGAGAAGTCAAAAAAATTTCTCTCCTACCTATTTGAGACACTTTCAGAAATTACTGGAGAATCTTAGAAGTAACCTTAAAGACTTTAAAAATAGAGAAATGAAGAAAACAATTTCACAATTGAAGTATTTATTATAGGACCTGGTTATTAGAGAACCTCAATTTTTGTTACAATATTCTTGTTCCTAATGTCTTGGGCAAATAATCATTGAAGAAAAAATTAATACTTAATTTCAAGTGCTTCCCGTGCAGCTTAGTAGCAAATGCTTCAATGGCAGAGCCAGACATACGTATGTGGCAGAGTTCAAAGTCTGGGGTTGTTACCTCTTGAACTTCATTTTCTTCACATATGGAAGTGATAGCGTCCACATAAGGTTGCTGTGGGGATTAAATGAGAAAATCTTTATCACATACAAGGGCCCTAGTAAGTGTTAGTTTCCTTTCTTCTTTCACTACATAATTAAGATGTCTTAGAAATGTGAATTTTTCTCATGCATAGTATCTTATCAGTGTGCTTGTATGGTATGATATAATTAGCCTCAAATCCTGATAGTTAGGTACAGAATATTTAAAATAAGGTTTACCTTTATTTTTTAATCCTCAAATTTTGTCTGCGGGGAAAATAGGTAATGTCCTTATTTTTCCTGGAGAAAAATTACTTTAAGAAAGTCACCCAGCCAGGCAAATGGGCTAGATGTGAACTTTGTTTTAAAATATGCTGTGCAGGTACGAGTACCCTCAAATGTGCGGTGGCATTTTGTCACGTATCCCGGGTTAAGCAGTTGTCCAGCACATGTGAGTACTTCTAATTTCTAGGGAGGAGTTAATTCATAAGAGTTGTGTTGAATGCCTGCTTTGTGTTAACATTTCTCGGAGACAGCCTAATGTATGCATTTTACTCGTCTAGCATTTCTGTTCTTGTTAAAGTAATAATATTGGAAGGCAAAACGATGGTATGCCATGTGCTGGTAATAATATCAGGATGTAAAACAGTGATATGCCATGTGGTGTGATCAATTAGAGTTAATTTTTGTTTCTCTCCCTTTAGTAAGACAGAACTCAGCGTTGTATCTCAGAGGGGCAAGAAATAGAACAAAAGAATAGAAATTTAATCTTACATAAATTTTTGGTGACATCTGGAACTCTATTTTCAGATTTTTGTATGCCTTCTAGTGACTCAGACATTTTTAATTGATTTAAATGTGTCCCACATGCTATACAATACCAAAATCAGCAGTTCAAAAAGCTTAGAACCAACTGCTGAGTTATCTACAAAAGCAGAGTGATCCGGTGCTGACTTTACTGTAATTGTATTAGTAGCTTCGTCAGTTGATGCCAGAATGGGAACCTAACCCCACTCTGTAAATAGCTTGGTTTTCAGAATCTCCCCTATGGTAAAATAAGAGAGCCATTAAAACTAATATGGGGGGGGGGGGGGAAGAGTGACTGGTGTCTGCTTTGTTTGAGTGTCCAGGGATATGATACGCAAGTAAAGGTGTAATGTCTCTCTGGAGTCATGTAGCAAGTCATTGATTGAGCTGTAAATCCTGTAAACACGGTTGGACGGTAGTCTGTAGCCAGTTTTAGAACCTAAGTTTTACAGTTGAAGTCTGGCATGTAAATTTCATTACAGTGAGTGTTTTGAGGTTCACGTGAAGTGTAGGTGACTTCGTTAGGTGGGCTATAAAGTGGCATACAGTGTTCTTGCCCATGTATTAATTAGTGCATACATCTCTTATCCTTTTTTTTTTTTTTTTTTTTTTTTTTTAAGTAAGTTCAGTGCCCAATGTGGGGCTTGGACTCATAAGCCTGAGATCAAGAGTCACATGCTTTACCAACTGAGCCAGCCAGGCACCCCTCTTATCCTTGTTAATATAAATTACTGAGTATTAGAAAGCTTTGTAAAAAATAAATACATAAATAAATAAGAAAAAAGAAAAAAATAAAGCTTTATATTCTTATTAGTTTATTTCTTTAAAAAATTTTTTGAATGTTTTATTTCTATTTTTGAGAAAGAGAAAGAGTATGAGCTGGAGAGGGGCAGAGAGAGAGGAAGACCCAGAATCTGAAACAGGCTCCAGACTGAGCTGTCAGCACAGAGCCTGACATGGGGCTCGAACCCAGGAGATTACAGCCTGAGCCAAAGTTGGACACTTAACTGACTGAGCCACCCAGGCACCCTTATTAGTTTATTTCTAAATATACTTTCATATTGGATAACGTCTGGTTTTTCTAGGGGAAATAATTTTTTTAGTGTATGCATACCATAGAGGAGACTGGTTTTATGATTTGAGTTCATTCAACTTTACCAATTCTGTGAACCGTAACTAACTTGAAAAATATCATATGTGCTAATGCACAATAATGTTCTGGTTTTTCTCTTCTGTTTTTAGAAACATTAAAGGAAATTGATGATGTCTATGAAAAATATAAGAAAGAAGATGATTCAAACCAGAAAAAACGCCTACAGCAGCATCTCCAGAGAGCATTAATAAATAGTCAGGAATTGGGAGATGAAAAAATTCAGATTGTCACGCAGATGCTCGAATTGGTGGAAAATCGGGCAAGGCAGATGGAGCTGCATTCACAGTGTTTTCAGGATCCTGCTGAAGGTGAGCGCGCCTCGGATAAGGCAAAGATGGATTCCAGCCAACCAGAAAGATCTTCCAGAAGACCCCGCAGACAGAGAACCAGTGAAAGCCGTGATTTATGCCACATGACGAATGGGATTGAAGACTGTGATGATCAGCCACCTAAAGAAAAGAAATCCAAGTCAGCCAAGAAAAAGAAGCGCTCCAAGGCCAAGCAGGAGAGGGAAGCTTCACCTGTTGAGTTTGCAATAGATCCCAATGAACCTACATACTGTTTATGTAACCAAGTGTCTTATGGGGAAATGATCGGATGTGACAATGAACAGTGTCCAATTGAATGGTTTCACTTTTCATGTGTCTCACTCACCTATAAACCAAAGGGGAAATGGTATTGCCCAAAGTGCAGGGGAGATAATGAGAAAACAATGGACAAAAGTACTGAGAAGGCAAAAAAGGATAGAAGATCGAGGTAGTAAATGCCATCCACATTTTAAAAGGTTATTTGTCTTTTATATAATTCTTTCAGAATTTACTTTCAGAAAATGTTTTAGGGTAAATGCATAAGACTATGCAATAATTTTTAATCATTAGTATTAACGGTGTATTAAACGTTGTTGTACTTTGTCTGTGACCTTAATTTTCTGCACTGAATTACCAAATATTTTAAACCAGGTAGTCTTTAGATCGCCTGATGAAAGGAGCAGGGAATAGGGAGAGGGTGGTGTGAGCATTAGAACTTCACAAACCAGGCCTATTTCATTTTCATTGAAAACTACAATGCTGTTTCTGAGGTAAACACCAAAGTTTTGCTAGTATTTTAGTTCTCTGTGCTTTAAAAATTTAGATGAAGTTGGAGTTCTCTGTAAGCATTCAGATCATCTTGGGTAATTTAAGGTATGAACACTAAATTTAGAGCTTCTTTCTCCCTAGCCCCATTTATACATACACTTGTTCATCTCTAGGCTTCCATGAATTTAAGGAGCTAGAGATAAGAATAATTTGGGATTCCATGTGGAATAATGTGCTCTTATTAGAGTATTTGCTGCTGTATTTTCCTTAGTAGCATTTTGATACACTGTCAGTAGCCCATTTGTAAATGCCTTCCTGCTGCATCATAGATACATTTAATCTAGTGCTTAATAAGGGAGTTGTGTTTTGTTTTGTTTTAATTGGGACAGGCAAGCATAGTTAGGTACCAAAAATGGTGCCATTGGCTTATATTGGAAAATTTGGGGTTCTGTAGTATCATGGTTCAAGGTTGAGCAATTTAGAAAAAGCATCTTCTTTAAAAACATTTTCCACGTGACCCACTGCTGAGTTGCCTAGCCACGGGCCTATCAGTGGGGACAAGGGCATATACTAGTCTTTAAATATTGCCTTTATGTCAAACAGGAGTTTCAATAGTTTTGCTAGTGGCTATAGTTGATTTCTGTCCCAATCAGTGATTATATGTTATTTTAAGTAATAGTGTATTCACTTTCACTTTCTGGTACTGGTGCTGTTTGATGTTTTCATGTTTAATGAACTAATTTCATTATAACAATGCAATTAATAATGTATTTGTAAATTGAATTTTCCAAGATCCTGGTACTTTAAGAGTAAGCATATTGATGGATATATATGAACATATATTCGGAGAATTGTTTGGTCTGGGGGAGGAGGCAGATGATTGACCAGTCCTTTAAATCTGTGTGTAACGTAACTTTTTATTCCTCATTTCTAACTAATCTGATGATCTCGATTCTTTTTGATTAGCGTGAAAAATTCTGTCTGCTTGTTTGGAACAAAAAAAAATTGTTTTTTCTTCTTCTAACTCTCCTGTGTGACTTTTAGGCATGTTATTTCCTCTCATCTGGGTGTCCAGTTACACATCTGTAATACAAAATACAAGGTTGGCTTCAATATCTCCAAGGTTTTTTTGAAATCTATAGTTTTTGCACTATGGTAAGGATTTTAATAATCAAATGACTTGTTTTTCCCTTTTGTTAATTTTGTCCCTCATACTGAGATATGAAAATACTTTAAAGGTGATCTTTGAGACAGGTAAATGCACAATATTTGATTAACTTCTGTCCTAAGGATATTTTGCTTGATGACTGGAACTAGTTGGTTATATTACTTCTTGAGCGAGAAGTATTAGACAGCATGATGAAGAATTTATTTGTTGTAACATAGTTGAGTTGTAAAGACATTCTTTTCTCTCTTGAAAATACAGCATTTTGTCTTAGTGATGACATCCTTATTACCAAGATAGAGCTGTTTACCTGACACCATTAAAAATATCGGTATGTACAAAGTCTCCAAAAGCTTTCAGATGTCACTATATGGAAGTCAACGCTTTTTCATACATTAAATTTCCCTTAACTTATGGGGAAAACAAAATAAACTTCATAACAGAGGCCCCAAATTTGGATTAGGCTTGCTAGGAAAACAGACGTGGAAAATCCTGTAAAATGTGCTCTCTTCAAGACCTAATGTTTGAAACAGTCTTATTCTTATGAATTTTTTGTTTGTTTTCTGTACCATACCACACAGGAAATAGAAGTCTTAAGTTTGCATAATATTTTGACTGGGATTTCTTTTTTAAGTATTCTAGGTTTCATATACTATCTCATATCATGGTTATTAACTCATGCTATAAACCAGGGGTTCCTAAACCTGTCTCAGAGTTACTTCAAGAGTTTCAAGAAATACAGATCTCTCTCTCCCACACCCAACAATTGTGATCTCATTCATTTGGAATGTGGCTGAAACATTAGAATTTTTTTTAGAAAATTTTTTTTAATCCCCAGGTGATTCTAATATACAGAAAAGTTTTGGAACCACTGCCATATTATGAAAATCTGAACCTGTTCGAAACTGGGTGTCTTCTCTACATTCAGACTTATGGGACTCTGAAGCACATCTAAGTTCTGAAACCTGTGCAAGAGGTTGTCCCTCGCACCCAACAGTCTACCAACACTTGAAGACGCCACACTCGGGTGCTGCTTGTGTGCTGTTCTAAGCAGTGGCAGTTTAGAAGACAATCCTTGCTCACACACCAGACATTCTGATGGTCAGATATATGTAAGGGTAGGGAACGGTTTAGAGGGGAGTAAAGCAGAAGAACAGAAAACGGATGGAAAGAGAGGTGAGTCTTAATTGTGGTGATTAAAGGTCTCAAAGGAAGTGATCTTGGAGCTGAGGCCAGAGGGGGAAATAAGGCAGGCAGGCAGAGGTTTAAGGGAAAGAGGGGTAAAAACAAGCTCATCCGTTTGACTAGAACACTTGACACAGTGTGGAAGGGACTAGAAACTGCTGACTCTCGAAAGCCATGGTAGGAAATTGGGGAAAGGTTTATATTGAAGAGTTTTTTGACGATCACAATGATCATCTGCACTCAAAATCTGGGGAGCCTTAGTGAAAATAGGGAGTCTCAGGAGACTCAGAAGCCTTTGCACAAGAAATATTGATGGCTGATGGTAGGACTCTGCTTAGGTCTTCAAGAGTTTTTTATTTTTTTAATTCACAGGATTCCTGTAGTTGCTTTTTAGCTTCAAATGGATATTAGCGAAACTTCAAGGATTTGGGCCCAGTGATTGGAAAGCAAAGAGATGACAAGGGTGACTCGGGTTTTGGGGTTGTGGGGAAAGATCAAGATTTCTGTTTGCATTTGGGTGTGAGATTCCTGGTAGACTTCTTGTGGGATCCAACGTGGAGTTGAGGGAGGGGCCGGGAGCTAAACCTGTGGAAATTAGCCTGTGAGTAGAGTTTAAAGCCAAGCGACTAAAATCACTTGTAAACGCATGATTGCCTCTCAAATTTTTTTTAATGTTTGTTTGTTTGTTTGTTTATTTTGAGAGGGTGAGAGAGAATCCCAAGCAGGCTCCACGCTCAGTGTGAATCCCAACCTGGGGCTCGGTCTCGAGACCTTGAGATCATGACCTGACCTGAAATCAAGAGTCCGGAGGCTTAACCCACCGAGCCACGGAGGCACCTCGAGTGCCTCTCAAATTTTAATGTGCACGAGTCACCTGTTTTTGTCAAAATGCAGACTTGGATTCAGTAGGTCTGGTGTGGGGGCCTGAGATGCTACATTTCTGACAAGCTCCTCAGTGGGGCTGATGCTGCTGGCGGGGGGGTGGGGGCGAACCTACATTTTGTGTAACAACTGGGTGGATCCAGAAGAGGGAGGGGTGGGCCCTGTGGCGCTCCAGGCTTGGAAAGGGGGAGCCACTGAAGGAGACTTCCAGATCTCTCCGAGAGATCAGCCAGAAAAATGTGGCACATCGGAACCAAAGGGAAGTGTTTCAAGAAGAGCATGGTCCCTCATTGAAGTGCCACCCAAATAAGACGAGGACGGCGGCTAATCACGTGGTTGGGGGGATGGCAGCCTTAACAGGCTGCGAGTTTGGGGATGAGGAACCGCTTGGAGTGGCCGGTGACCAGGAGGGCGCAGAGGTAGCATCAGCAGTTACGGACAACTCAAGTTTTTATGTTTTTATTTTTTTTATTTTTAATGTTTATTTATTTTGAGAGACACCGGGCGAGCGGGGGAGGGGCGGAGAGGGAGCAAGAGAATCCCAGGCGGGCCCTGCGCTGTCAGCACAGAGCCCCGCACAGGGCTCGGTCTCATTACGTGCGATTGTGACCTGAGCCGAAATCAAGAGTGGGAAGCTTAACCGACTGAGCCACCCAGGCGCCTCAAGTTTTGGTGTGAAGGGAAGCATGATTGTAGCTGAGGTGAGCGAGCTAAGGGGAGGATTGTAACTCCTGAGGAGACAATATAGCGTGACCATATTGGAATATTCCACTAGAAGGGGACAGGATGCATGCTGTCAGGAGAAGCGGGTTATTGCAACAGTCACATCTGAACAGGCAGGCAACAAGGAGTGAGCGAGAACTGAGACTCGTGACGGGTTCATCTCAAACAGGCACAGGGACGGCTCCAGTTAATGTGTCAAAAAGGAAGGTGGTTTTTTAACTCACTTGTTAAGATCTGTATTTGCTCATCTGTTACTTACAAGGCACTGTTTTTAGGCCTCAGGGAATAAAAGTGATCGAGACGACAAAAATCTGTGTAACCTGGTGGTACTCAGGTTCTGCGAGTGAACAGGTGTGAATGCAGGCAGCTCGCTAGATTTGGTATTGAGAAAAGAGCTCGTTCTAACAGCTCCCGCTTTCCCCGTGAAGGGCTGACACGGGGAAGGGACATGGGAAGTCTGCAGGAGTCCCGAGAGGTGTGTGTGAACGATGGCTGGGGACAGTGGGAGAGTGGCCGGGGAAGGCCAGTCCGATCCGGGGGTCAGCTGGAGCCTCGGGTCACAGCTTCACATGAGCTGCTAACTCATTCTTGTTGCCTGGATGCAAGCATGACAAAAGAGATGGACAAAATAGCAAAATTTCAAAATATCCCTACAGCGAGCTGGAGAAATTCCAGCGCTCCTCTCCTTTTTGTATGCCCAGCAGGTGGCTTCCTCGGAGGGCTCTGTCCTCATCACCCTCACCCGAACCGACCTGGAGAAGGAGCTGTCTTCAAGGAGCAGTGAAGGTAGAAATAAGCCAGACAGCTCTTCAGCCCTTCCTGAATCAAGTGCTTATAGTTTGATGTATACTTTTATGTTGTAATTTTTTTTTAGAGGCAGAAAGAGCGTGCAAGCAGGGGAGAGGGGAAGAGGGAGAGAGAGAATCTTAAAACCCACCCGATTGCACGACTCCATCCCACAACGGAGAGGTCATGACCTGAGCCGAAAACCAGGAGTCCGATGCTCAACCCACTGAGCCACGCAGGCGCCCCTGAAAATCCATTTTAAGTAAAGTGTAAGTTACCTTGGAATTCGCTCACCATGTTGCCTAAACTCTATACATCAAGTAGAGAGACCAAAGGTCCCTGTCCTCTCCTACATGCGAGGTCAGTACCCTGGCCGAGGACTCCAGACATGTGGGCTTCTCTGGGGTCTGCAGTTTGTTCAGCCATAAAATGAGCGATTTAAGGTAAGGTTATGCTAAAAATGTGGTTATTATTAATCACCTACCTTACAATTGAGAGGAAAGAGTTCTTCTGGTCACAAACTTACTAATTGTGGAGTTTGTAAAACAAACAGTGTTTAGTTCATGTATGTGGTAACTAGACTTTACAACAGGGTTTTCTAAACTTCGGACAATAACATGATCTTGATGGGTTTTTCCACGTCCACATCCCATTCTAATTTTATATTCATAGGAACTTACTTATTCAAGACTTTTCTTTAAAATGACTCACTTTTGGATGTCAGTTTATGTGTAAAAGAAAGCCTGTCACTTTGGTAAGTGGAAAATTGTCAACGTATCACTTTGATTGGATTACCTTAAAATATAATGAAAACAAAGTCGTGTTATTAAATTCCAGCTAGGTAGTATCACTGTGAAAACAGAGCCCCAAATCTGCTCTCCCTTTTTAGACGTGTGATTAGTAAATAATATTGGGTAAGGGTAAAAGAGACAAACACCGAGTCAAGTCTCTTCTGCATGATGTAACCACAAGGATTTGAAGAGAATATTGAGGGGCGCCTGAGTGGCTCAGTCAGCTGAGCGTCCAACTTCGGCTCAGGTCATGATCTCATGGTTCGTGAGTTCAAGCCCCGCGTCGGGGCTCTGTGCTGACAGCTAGGAGCCTGGAGCCTGCTTTGGATTCTGGGTCTCCCTCTCTCTCTGCCCCTCCCCTGCTTGCACTCTGTTTCTCTCTCCCTCAAAATAAATAAACATTAAAAAAAAAAAAAAAAAAAAGAATGTTGAGCACTACATCACCATCCTGCTCCGGGAAACACTTTAAGCAACAGCAAAGGTTAACTACCGCACTTTGTCGGCAATGCTAACATGTCTTCGAGGCACCCGTCTACTACGTGCAGATGGACTGACTGTGCCTTGTAGTAAAGGTTTCTGTAAAACCCCTAGGTATTGGCCAGCACCACCTCCATTGCTATGAGGGTAACTGACATTATCCTGACTCCACTAAGTTTCCGGACTTGTTGGTGTTTTTAAGCTCAGGATAAAAAAAAATCTGCAGCTCCTCGAATACCAGGCTGGGAGCAGAGAGAGCAGTCCTAGGCAGCCTCGTCTATAGTTTTGGGCCTGGCAGTCCAGTTTAAAAAAAAAAAAAAAAAAATTTTCCAATTTCCTTATGAATTAGATAACAGCAAAATGTCCTAACACTGCAGGACTCAGATTTCTGGTATTGCAGTGTGTTTTGGTGTGCTGGGTAGCTGTGCCCCCACATGCAAAGTCGTCTTTCACCTTTTAATTGTATTAGATAAAAATTGTCCTGCCCCCTTAAATACATCCTTCGATCCTTTTTGGCAAGATTTGATGCCTTCGTCCTTTGACTCAGCACCGTGTGCATATCCGGGGATTTCCTTTCATCTTGGCCCAGTCTGGAGGGCTGTTACCTCTCTACTTGCCTCGGATGAGTTTTTAAAATAAACGTGGCTGCTTTTAACGCGATTGGTTCTTTCTTGCTTCTAAAACTGCCTGCCCAGCGCTGGAAAAGCATTTGGGGAAATTTGTGTCTAGCTGAAAAATAAATACATTCTAAGAGAGAATCTCGTGCTTGAGCTTTGATGTGTGGTTTTGGTTTTTTTAGGTAGGTGGATTGGGGGGGGGGGGGGGGGGGGGGGGGGGGGGGGGGGGGGG
>NW_024412412.1:14256774-14416825 GCF_014898765.1 Herpailurus yagouaroundi
AGGCTGTAAAATGGTAACATATAGCAATTCCAAGCCTTCAAGACAGACTTTGATTGCATTTTTGTGCCCCCCTGAGGCATGGCAAATCCCTCAAATGTCAGAAAGTGTCCCCCAACATCTTTAGAGTGCATTTGGTTTTTTGGTCATAAACTTACATTTCTCACCAACTTGAAAAAGAAAACAATTCTCGGATTAGGAAAAGCCATTTATAAACTGTAGCAAATTAGTGCCTGAAAAGTTCCTCAGTTTTGACTGCAAAACATTTCCCGTAGCTTTGGCCTTGAATTTATGATGCTTGGGTATCGCGTTGAAAATTTGCTCCGCCTGCATCAGTTTAATGTTACTTTGGAATAATTCTGGCTAAATGTCAGGTGTAATTTAGTAAAAGCGACCATCTAGCACTTTTCTAACTGTACAGTGGAAAATAAACCTTCCATGGCTAGTTAGAAGGATGTAAATTATTTTTTCTGTTTAAGACTTTATCAAAATCCACCTGAAATTATATTTCTCTTTCCAGTGCAGATCAAATGCTTAATTATCTGGCACTGAGAGATTAAAAACCTTTTCATATGACTTTCATGTCCTTTGAAACATCTGAAAACAAGACTTTGACCCTTCCAAGCTAACAAGAGTGAGTTCAGGATGTTGGTAAAGCGTTGTCGTAAGAAGTACTTTATGTGTGAGTTTGTAGTGTCTGCTTAAATAACCAATGATTAACTCAGTGAGTTGCTAATAGTAGCTAAGGATATTATTTTGCATGCAGGGTTAAGGTAGATGATTTGCTGGGAGTTTTTTGTTTGTTTCTTGCTGCTTTTTGTTTGTTTGTTTTTACCAGATAACCCGAATCTTTGTTTCACTCATTATGATCCCACTGACAGCCACCCTTCTGGGGGGGACAGAGATGCAAATACTATGCTATGAAAGAAAATTCAGTAGTTTTGGTAGCATTCCCACCACTGTTTAAAGGGACAAGAGCTTGCCCCTTCTTTCTGGTTGCTAGGCAGTACTACTCAAGCTGGCGGAGGAAGTGTGTCAAACCTTCCCAAGTGAATCTGATACAACAAATAACAATATGGTTCAAGGAAGAATTGTCTGTCAAATATCATTGGGTTATGTAGCCTATCAGCTCAACTTTGAAAGTATTGTGCTCAGTTTCCCGATTGGTAAAATTGGTCTTGATTTCTTAGGTAAAAGGGGCTGTAACCTTCCTATTTGATCAGAGAAATTCTAGAAGAGGCCACTTTTAATCTTGCACTCATTTCTGGGAAAAGCATGGACTACAGAGAGCGAGCAATAATGAAGATGTGAATTCAAGCCCTGTTTTATTATTACCAAATGAGTCAACGATATGAGAACTGACTGTTGGGGAACAATTTTCTGTTCCCAGTGGGCTCTGACATTTATTAGGATTTAGTGTCGTGACATTCCTTTGGCTCTAGAACCTATAAAGATCAGGCAAACTGTTGTCCTTGGAGATATTTCTTGTTGTTTCAAAGTCATATAATTTGCTTCTGTAAAATGCAATTACTGAAAAGGCGGAATTGCTTAATCATTGTCATGGTCAAAAATTTCTGCGAAAGGGTAGAGAAATACCTTCTGTAGACAGAACTGAAACCTGAATTGTGTATGAGGCACAGGGCCTTTGGAGAAAAGGGGTAGCCAATTGCCCAAGACTTACAACGCCAGACAGTGATTGGCAGAGTTCCAAATTTATCATTTCTAGCACAGCTCAGTTGAGAGAGCAGGACATCTTTTTGTTTGTTTCACCTTGTTATTAGTTGGGGTCTTCAGGAATATCAAGAGCCATGAAGAATAAGATAAGTAAATTATTCCTGGAACCAGGAGATTAAGCTAAAGCAGTATTTGATATGCTGGCCTCTATATCCTGAGAAGCAACAGACTCTCTGTTAGCCTCCAGAAATGTGTTTGGTAATGCTCTTTTGAGAATAGCTTGTTTATTCAGAAGAGAATGATGTGTCAAGTCCAAGTGAGGGTGATAGGCAAAGGGAAAACTTCCTTTCTGCCTTTTCACAATCGTGCTCATTTTACAAAGGAGGGAAGGAAGGAAAGAAGAAAGGAAGGAGGGAGGGGAGGGAGGAGGGAGGGAAACCTCCTTTTCTTAAAGCACCATAAAACTCACTCTTTGTCGTGTTTAATACAGTTTTACTTATTTTTAATGAATTATCAATTTTATAATGTTCTAATCAATTGTGAACTAGTAATTGTAATACTAACAATTGAGAAGAAAGAGGCAGATATTTGTTGCAAAGAGGTATAATACGGTAATCAAACAATTCTTTTTTAACTTTATTTTTTATTTTTTAAAATTTACATCCAAATTAGTTAGCATATAGTGGAGCAATGATTTCAGGGTAGATTCCTCAATGCCCCTTACCCATTTAGCCCCTCCCCCCCCCCCCACAAGCCCTCCAGCAGCCCTCAGTTTGTTCTCCATATTTATGAGTCTCTTCTGTTTTGTCCCCCTCCCTGTTTTTATATTATTTTTGTTTCCCTTCCCTTATGTTCATCTGTTTTGTCTCTTAAACTCCTCATATGAGTGAAGTCATGATTTTTGTCTTCTCTGACTAATTTCATTTAGCATAATACCCTCCAGTTCCATCCACATAGTTGCAAATGGCAAGATTTCATTCTTTTTGATTACCGAGTAATACTCCATTGTGTATATATGTCACATCTTCTTTATCCATTCATCCATCGATGGACATTTGGGCTCTTTATACTTTGGCTATTGTCAATAGTGCTGCTATAAACATGGGGGTGCATGTGTCCCTTCGAAACAGCACACCTGTATCCCTTGGATAAATGCCTAGCAGTGCAATTGCTGGGTCGTAGGGTAGTTTTATTTTTCGTTTTTTGAGGAACCTCCATCCTGTTTTCCAGAGTGGCTGCACCAGCTTGCATTCCCACCAGCAATGCAGAAGAGGTCCTCTTTCTCCGCATCCTGGCCAACATCTGTGGCTGCCTGAGTTGTTAATGTTAGCCATCCTAACAGGTGTAAGGTGGTATCTCATTGTGATAATCAAACAATTCTTAAGAATAAGAATGCATCCGGGCGCCTGGGTTGGTTGGTTAAACATTTGACTCTTGATTTTGGCTCAGGTCATGGTCTCATGGTTCGTGGGATCAAACCCTGAGTTGCGTTCTGTACTGACAGCGTGGAGAAGCCTGCTTGGGATTCTCTCTACCTATTTGCCCCTCTCCTGCTCACACACTCTCTCTCAAAATAAATAAATAAGCTTAAAAAGAAAAGAGTAAAAATGCATCATTAGGATACTATTTTGTGGGGAAAGTGGAATGGATATATAATTTCGAGAAAAAAAGAGCGTTAAACTCTGTGCAGTAAAAATGTGCGGTATGTATATTCCATTGAATGTATCTGAGCGACGTAATGATTTTATTTTAAAGTGCCAGTGTAGATTACATGCTGGAATTTTTATTTGTTGCATTCACACAAGCTTAGAGGTCAAGTTATATGTTTGAGAGGATATATAGTTTTTAAAAAAAAAAAAAGTTTAGTAGATTTGAGAGCACAACCAGAAATCATTGACAGAGATAATCTGTTCCATATTGGCCTTGACCCTCTCACCTCAGATGATTTATCCCGCCTTCGCCTTAGACTTTGCGATAACCAGAATCTTCGTGTGACTACTACCAAAGAAGCCATCGTCGATTTTCAGCATCTCATCCTCTAACCGCCACCTTCTGTCATTCTCACTCCCTTCTCTACTCCGACTGGAGCCATCCTTCAGCACCCGCACCTCCAAAGTATCCCCACCAAACCTTCCTACTTGCTCACCTCCTCAGGTGGGCGTCTGCCTCCTTACCTGACACTCTGTGGCCCATCACTAATCAGGTGTCTGCACACACAAAGCTCAAGCAGGCCCCAGGGCGGCCTGACCCACCTCCTACGCCTTCTGAGTGCACTTCTCCCTCTCCGAGCCCCCTGTTCTGCGAACATGCAGTACCGTCCTCCTTCTAATCTAATCACAAGCTGATTAATTCACTTCTTACTTCACTAGAAACAGGAAGGTTAATCAGAGACCTCCACCTGCTGTTTCTACCCGAGGTCTTGGCCCACCCGCCTGGCCTCTCCTTCTTCTGGGTGAGCGTCTGGGTGAGTCTCCACCTGCACAGGGACTCTGTCCCGACATTTACTCCCTCCATCCTAATGATCCTCGTTTTCTCCTTCCATTGTACTTTCTATTGGCATGTGATGTTGTTGTATTTCCAATCTGGAGGCTTTCAACTCCTTTGATACTCTGGTGGTTCCCAAATGCACATCAGCAACCCGACCCTCATCTCGGCTTATGTACCCAACACCCCTTGCAACACATGCCTTTGTCTAAAGCGTGCCTCAAACTAGACACGTAAGCCCCGGAGTTTTTCACTACCCTCCCCAGCTGCCAACCTACTCTTTCCTCGTCTTTCTCTACGCAGTAAAGGGCAGTTACATCTTTCAGTTGCAAAGATGGCGAAAAATCTTGGAGTCATCTTTGATTCCCTGCGTTCTCTTACACGCCCAAACAAATCTGTCTGCAAATTCTGCCAGTGTGATATTCAAAATAGATCCAGCGGCTTGCTCTCCGCTGATCTTTTACTTCATCTAGACCACCATCAATCACTTCTGGCAGAACCATTGTAATCGCTTCCCAACCAATCTTCCTGTTTCTGCCTTTGTCCCTATGCGTGTTTTCTACAAAGCAGCTCAAGAGATTCAGCAAATCAGTCTCTCCTTTGATAAACGTCCTTCAGTGGCTTCCTATCTTAAAGTAAACTCCAAAATCTTTACAATGGCCTAAAAGGTCACACTTAATCTGGCTCTGAGTGCTGACCTCTCTTAGCCCTCTCCTTTTGCTCACTCTATTCCAGCCACATCAGATCGGCCACCTTGCTGTGCCCTGAATATATATCTATCACCCCAGCCACAGGGCCTTTGCGCCTACTGTCTCCTCTGCCTACAAGGGTTTGCTCTCAGATTCCCATTTCACTTGCTCCCTCTATCACTCTGCAAATACCTATTTTATGCTGTAGAATGCCCTGTTTCTCTCCCGAAACTCTTCATCAAACTCCAGCTAGATTAGAAAAAAGACCATACTTTATGAAATTCTAACTAAAGAATGATTATCTGACCTTAACCTTCTTACCAGCATTTTAATATTGTTAGTCCTGCTAGTGTGATATTAATTCAAACAAGTTTTGAATTTGTGGAAATTTGAGATAGTATGTGAAGAAAATTCAAATATTAAAAAAAGAACCCTAATAAAAAGAGAAAATGTTCCACTGACATCTCTTCCCGCTAAAACATAAGCTCCTTGGGAGCAGGAACTGCTGGTTTGTTCACAGCTGTATTTTCAATGCCTAGAACAGTGCGAGCACAGCATAGTCCTTAATAAATATTTTTTTGAATGAATGTCATGAAGCTTTTGTTAATCTAGCCCAGCATCTTTGGTCTTTAAACATATCATCCCTGCTCAGTAGGTCTGTTTTCTTTTATTTATTTGTTTTTTTTGTTTTTTTTTTATGTTTATTTTTGAGAGGGAGAGAGAGAGAGAGAGACAGCACGAGTGGGGGAGGGGCAGAGAGAGAGAGGGAGACACAGAACCTGAAGCAGGCTCCAGGCTCTGTCAGCACAGAGCCGGATGCGGGGCTCGAACTCCTGAACCCTGAGATCATGCCCTCAGCTGAGGTCGGTCGCCCAACCGACTGAGGGGGGGCCCGGCGGGCCCCCCGCAGGCGCCTCTGGGCCTGTTTTCTCGGAATGAAGCTGCTGGGTGGACCCAGGGCTTGTTCATATGACCGAGTAATCAATGATTCTGGCAGGGACCTACTTGTCAGGGCATTAAGGGAACATCAAGCTATTGTGTTTTTTCTCTAAAATTAAACACTGATGCATTTAGTTCATGTTTCGGGGGGAAAACGTGTTTGAGAGAAAAGCGCAAGAATGCTTTTGTTTCCAGAGCAGGAAGTAAAATATGATGTTGAGTAGAGGAAATGCGAAATTAATTTTAACAATGCTTTAGTGCTTCAAGGAATAGGACGTAGCCCAACCTGCGATAAAGGCATTAAGTGGACAGTGACCATCACAAAATGCCCATTGCCTGTTGGGCAGTTTGGTCTGACTAAAGGAAGACAAGGCTCACTGAGTTTTCACTGGAACTTTGCTATCACCTCGGAAACACATTTGTCAGATTCTGTAACGGTCAAGCCATACAGATCAGCTTTGCTGCTTATTCACTGGGAAAGATGAGGGATCAGCTTACTACCCTTGATTTCCTGTGTCAAAACATAGAAAAGCGTGCTCTGCTACCCAGACAGGAGAACCATATTACTTTAATCGGGAAGGACCTTTCCCGGTTGCTGTCCCTGGCGGTGTACAAATGCTTTCTTTTTCAGGGTGATGTTCTCCACCTAAACAAGCTGAAGACAAGACAGCAAAGGTGCAAAGTCACAGGTAGGTTAGAAAAAAAAATGTCCAAGATGTTATATCCCTGGAAGATATGGATTGGCCACAGCCTTGTATGATTTGGGGAAAGAGAGGTATAGAAACAGCAAATATCTGGCAAGAGCGTTGCAGTTAGGGACCCATGCCAGACATCACTAATTTTTTTTTCTGGCATTCTTTACTGCTGAGTTTCGGTGACCTCAAAAAGTCTTCTCAATGCTGACACCAGTTGATTGATGTTAGCACCAAAGATCAAGCCTATCTGCTATTGCAGTTTGAATGGAACTTTAGAGATTCTTTCTGACAGGTGTTCTGCTTTCTGATTATAATTCTAGGCGGAAGATCAAAATGAATTCTTATTATTGGTTAACTCATCATTGACTGGGTTAAACAGGATCCATAAAGAGAATTTAGCTTTCTGTTTGCTCGATCTCCAAACTAGGTTGTTTATTTTTTTCTTTCCCCTCTTTCTTAGTTTGTAGTAAAGTACTTTGAAATTTATGGGCTACCTTGAGTTGCGAAAGCAGAGACCAGTGCTTCTAGATTAGATCCTGTGTTAAGCGTATAACACAGGCTCATCATCAACAAATTGTGAAGGGAGGGACGTGCACGGTTTCCCTTAAGTCATTACTCTGCCCTTGGAGTTGGGACTCTGAAGACTGGCTGGTGTTGGAGGTGGTGGTGGTGAGGCATTCTAAATAAGTCGCATCTCTCCTACTTCCTTTTCAAAGACTCCACATTCTCGTCGACTTTTGTTGTGCTCAACAGTATTGGCTTTTCTCGAAACTGTCTGATTTCGCCTTCACTGAAACTGCACTCTGTTTGCTTTTATTTTCAGGGCTCTTTTCTTCTTTGTGTCACTTCTTCTTTGTCTCCTTAACCAGGAATGTCACCCCACGCTTGGCCATGGCCTTCCATTTCTCTCCACACTCTTCTGAGATCTCGATCCTTATGACTTCACCCATCACCTCCTGGATCTATATCACCATCCCTTAGCCTGACAACCAAGCCTCTCAGTCTGCTTGCCCTAGCTAGCTCCTCTTGGATGGTGAAGTATCAGCTCACAGCAAGGCATCTTCCCCTTGACTGGCCCAGTTCCCTCCCGATTTCTGTGTCAGCTAAACTGCCTCTGTATCATTTCCATCCACTTCCCATCCACTACAGATGCCAACACCACGGGAGATGAAAAAGAAAAAATCATCTTCTTGCAGTTCTAGAAAGCCAATGGATCCTATGCTAAAAGAAGGGGAGAAGCAGGGTGCGCCTGGATGGCTCGGTCAGTTAAGCGTCCGACTCTTGTTTTCAGCCCAGGTCATGAGCTCACAGTTTAGCAGTTCGAGCTCTGACTCGGGCTCTGTGCTGACAGTGTGGAGTCTGCTTGGGACTCTCTCTCTCTCTCTCTCTCTCTCTCTGTCTCTCCCTCTTTCTCTGCCCCTCCCCCCTCAAAACAAATAAACTTAAAAAAAAGAAGGGGAGAAGCTATGAACCATGGAAAAAGCAGCCTTTTCAGCAGGCTCTCAAACAGAAATGCATGCCTCCGTGCTGGTCATCCCGTCCCAAACAAATCTATATTATATTACATATCATGTGACACTACACATATATTAATAATTACAGTATACATTATATATTATTTTCCTTCTTTTTAAAGTGTTGATCCTACTTTTCCACTTGAATATTCTTGTTACATGATCTAATGTTTCAATAAGTTTGAGATTCATTTGAATTAATACCATGTGATTAGCAGGCTTAATATTCTACCCTAGATAGATATGGAAAGAAGAGTTTGTTGGTTTGTTTGTTCGTTGTTTTTTTTTTCCTTAATTTTTAAAAATACAATTTATTGGGGCGCCTGGGTGGCGCAGTCGGTTAAGCGTCCGACTTCAGCCAGGTCACGATCTCGCGGTCCGGGAGTTCGAGCCCCGCGTCAGGCTCTGGGCTGATGGCTCGGAGCCTGGAGCCTGTTTCCGATTCTGTGTCTCCCTCTCTCTCTGCCCCTCCCCCGTTCATGCTCTGTCTCTCTCTGTCCCAAAAATAAATTAAAAAAAAAGTTGAAAAAAAAATTTAAAAAAATAAAATAAAAAAATAAAAATACAATTTATTGTCAAGTTAGCTGACATACAGTGTGCTCTTGATTCCCACGATTCATTGCTTCCATACAACACCCAGTGCTCATCCCAACAAGTGCCCTCCTCAATGCCCATCACTCATTTTCCCTGCTTCCCACCCCCCATCAGCCCTCAGTTTGTTCTCTGTATTTAAAAGTCTTTTGTAGTTTGCCTCCCTCTCTGTTTGTAACTATATATATATATATATATTTTTTTTCCCTTCCCTTCCCCCATGGTCTTCTGTTCAGTTTCTCAACTTCCACATGTGAGTGAAAACACACGATATCTTTCTCTGACTGACTTATTTCACTTAGCATAATACCCTCCAGTTCCATATGCATTGTTGCCAATGGCTGGATTTCATTCTTTTTCATTGCCGAGTAGTATTCCATTGATTATATAAACCACATCTTCCTTATCCATTCATCAGCTGATGGACACTGGGGCTGGAAAGAAGGGTTTTGATTGGGCCAGAGAAGCTTAGGGCAATCTGAGCACACTCTACAGATCTTTTGGGATAGCTATGTAATAGTGGCAAAGCATTAGGACAGCTCAGAGGGAAAGATATTGGAAAGTGAGAAATGGCTAAAAAATAGGTAAGAGTTTGGGAAAAGGAACGGGGCACATATGGTTCAGCTCCGTCTGGATTCTTCCGTCAGTCCCGTCTGCCAGCAGGGAGGATGCATTCCTGTCTCCTCTCTGCCACGCTATCGATAGGGGTCTACCCTTGTGGGACAGCGGGGACCGGGTAGGTAATGGGTCTAATCCACTTAGCGAGATCACTTAGCGGCAGTTACAGAGTCATGCTCTCCACCAGCTTATTAATAATAAAGCTGGCATGTGGTCTGCGTTGGCTCATTTCCTGTTCTTCTTCCCGCATTAGTTCAAGCACGCGTGCATGGGAGAAACCAAGGAAAGGTGTTATTTATTTGCCTCCTGAAGCCTCCACACTTAGTTACAATTAGTCCTCAATAAATAGTTGTTGAGTGATTAAGGAACTTTCCTATTGTGCAAATTCTCCTCATCTCACCTCGTTTGGCTTGGTCCAGCATAGGACCAATTTGAAATGCAATCTCACTAGCCGCATGAGAAGCTGTGGCCTGGGTTAGTGTCTCTGGGAGAGAGAAAAAGCGCATAGGTTTGTTGGGCAGATTTCTGGCACATATCTTGTCCCAGGGCCGGGTGAAGTAACGTTAGGAGAGCTCTTTCCCTGAGGATCAGGCTGCTCTGTCCTCCGGTTCGTGTATTTGACCTCATCTAGCTGGAAATGACCCCGGGAGGACTCTCATCCTTTCAGGAACCACCTTTCTGAATGCAATTTCATTTTGGACAAGATATGCCTGATCTTCTCATCTCTTCCAAGGGGAAACTAACAAATGCCAAGGGACTTTTTATGAAGCATTTATTGAAATGTTTCCATTTTCTCTTTCAGTTCATTTTCCAGCTGTCTTTTTCTTCAATTTTCCTATCACTTGGAGTCCCAAAAGCTGAAATGATACAGCGGATAAAGGAGAGTGATTTAAAGAGGCCCATCTGCTCCCAGTGGCCGGTCCACACAGCCCAGAGTTTCTAGAACCAGGCCAGTAGCAAGCCACAGCTGTTGATAGAGTAGCTAGCTTCACATCTCTCTGCCCACCCAGGAGCAGGAAGGCACTCCGCACCTTTATCTCAAAAATGCTATCGATACTTGTCAAGCCCACACTTGGGAGGATCCTCAAAATAGAGGACCGACTTCATGTGAGTCTACACCTAGTGACAGAGGATGCTAATTCCGTCCTGGTCCTCAGCTTGTATTTCCCATCTCGCTCCTACTTTTGCTTTCGTCCTAAATTTGGAATAGTCCACTCAGTGCCTCCTTCCAGTAATAGATCATAGATCTGCTTCTTGGATTCTCAGTTCCCAAAGGACTTAAAGTTTTCAAGAAAGAATCTGGGGGGCCCCACATGGTCTTTGCAGAAGTAGTGTCAGGGATACTCACTGATCGGAGGTCATTAAATATGTCAATATGAAAGTGTTTGGGGGCCACTTGGGTGGCTCAGTTGGTTAAGCATCTGATTCTTATTTTCAGCTCAGGTCATGATCTCACAGTTCATGAGATCGAGCCCCATGGTGGACAGCAGAGAGCCTGCTTGGGATTCTCTCTCTCTCTCTCTCTCTCTCTCTCTTTCTGCCCCCCCCCCCCAACTCTCTCTAAATAAATAAACATTTTAAAAAAGAGAAAAGAGAGGGTTTGGAATGTTTACCACCTGATAAAGAGGATCACCATAAGAACAGGAAATTTAGGGACACTGGGGTGGCTCAGTCGGTTAAGTGTCCAACTTCGGCTCGGGTCATGATCTCATGGTTCATGAGTTTGAGTCCCACGTTGGGCTCAGTGCTGACAGCTCAGAGCCTGGAGCCTGCTTCCAATTCTGGGTCCCCTTCTGTCTCTGCCCTCCCCTACTCACACTCTGTCTCTCTCTCTCTCTCTCTCTCTTTCTCAAAAATAAATAAACATTAAAAAAAAAAAAAGAACAGGATATTTACATGGCACCCAAGTATCACCACACACCTTGTTAACTGACTTCAAAGGGAAACATACCAAGTCAGTGGGAAGGTCTGGCTGTCAGCACCTTTTACCAAATCAACATTACTAATAGTGAGACAGTTCACTGTTATATGCCCTGTGGCATGGTGTAGTGTGAAATACCCAACATCGACTCTGAATATATTTATCAAAATGTTAAATCTAAATGAAATCCGGGTCTCTAGAGCTAACATCTAGAGGGACTAGAGCCAGTTAAATTACAACATCAGGAAATAATCAGAAAAGTCCAGAATGTGAGATAACTGGCATAGACATTCCACAAAGTCAAAGTTTTAGGGGAAAAAAAGCGGGGAGGGGGGGTTGCCTGTAATTCTGGGAAAAAAGACATATACTCAAATGCAATCTGTGAACCTTGATTGGATCTTGACTTGAACAAAAACAGCTCTAAAAGACATTCTTGGAACAAATGGGCAAATTTGACCATAATTGAAGATTAGACGATGTTATAAAATTATCGTTAATTTCCTCCGCTGTAGTAATGACATATTGATCACGTAGAGGATGTCAGATGATCCCCTTGAGTCCGGTCAAGGCCTTTCTCTCTCCAGGTAGGGCGAGGAATCTACTTTTGGACACCTGGCATCCTTGTCGGCCGGGCCCAGAAAACTCAACCAGTGTGATTCTGTATGGGTGGCCCAGATGCTGATCCGAAGCCTATCCAGAAACTGGGAATCCTTCGCAATGGTACAGGCTGAAAAAGCCCTGTGCCAAAGGAACCTGTTTAGTGAGC
This sequence comes from Herpailurus yagouaroundi, assembly GCF_014898765.1. NCBI lineage: Eukaryota > Metazoa > Chordata > Mammalia > Carnivora > Felidae > Herpailurus > Herpailurus yagouaroundi. The sequence goes on from NW_024412412.1 coordinate 14,268,663, forward strand.
AAACCTCGAGGTGACTTGGCCGGAGAACCCTGGGTGTCCTAATCCTCATCCGAGCTGGCTGTAAGCCGTAACTGAGAGCTGAAGTGTCCTCCCTGTAGGCAGATGAGTTTCTGCTCTGGTGTCAGTGACCCCGCCTCTCAGAGGAGGAGGGCGACAAGGAGAACTTTGCGGAAGGCTTGTGATCTGTGTTTTCCCTCCTTAGGCTCTGCTCCAAATAGGCTGCAACCACTAGAGACCAAATGTAAGTCTGGGGAAAGTAGGTTATCAGGCACAGGACGGAGATAATGAGTCTATTGTGTTCTGCTTACAGCACGATTCTTTTACCGTGTTGTCCTCCCCAAATGCTCCGTTTCGTGGAAATTAGTGTAGTGTTGGCATAGCATCTAATAATGAAGCCAGGAGATGAGGAGAATTCCAGCAAGCGCCTGACCTAAGCAGGTGGACAGAGTCACGCTCCCAATTCCTTTGTACCCACCACTTGCTTTGCTCATATCCCATTTCTCATGCTGCTGCTGGTAGTTTAGCTGTCTCAGCCCAATTGGAGTTAAAAAAAAAAAAAATGTTGGCTATTCTAAGTGCAGCTCCAGGCAAGTGACATTTACAACTCGTAGTTTCTTCCCTCCACCCTGTTTTTTTCCAGGGTTTTTTTGGTGTGTGAAACTGTACTTGTTTCCGGATAGGGCCATGACGTGGCACATTGCTAGAAGAAAGTAGTGCAGGGTGGGGGGACCAAACTCTGTGTCTACTCTCTTAGGGTATCCAGATGGGCCTGAGAATGAAGTCAATGGAAGACAGATTGACAAGAGAAAAAACACAGATTTCACATGTGCGCGAGGACCCCCAGAGGAAAGCGCAGACCCAAAGAAGTAGTTGGAACGGAATGTTCATATACTAAGTTGGACAAAGAGTGGTGAGTGGTAGAGATGTGACAAGATCAAGGGACTTGGGCTAGGACAGTTAACCATGACCAGGAAGACAAGGATTCATTTAACAAGGCTTGTTTTGTTTGTACAGAATCTCCTTGGCTGTGACTCCCGTCTCTGGTGATAAGGATGTTTGTTTCCTCCTGGTGTAAGAGGACATCTTTCATGGGGGGGGCTTCATCTCTTTCTTTCAGGAACAAAATGGAAGGTCAGAGAATCCTTCTTCTTCTTCTTCTTCTTCTTCTTCTTCTTCTTCTTGTTTGTTGTTGTTGTTGTTGTTGTTTTTCTTCCTCTCTCTCTTTCTCTCCAGCTATTCGCTCCAGGATCAGGGCTCCCTCCCCACTGTGGCATCCACGGCTCTTTTCTCCCACAAATTAATTCTCTGCAGTTCCCACCTTCCACGGGTCATTTTTTAGTGTTTGTGGATGTGCAGCTTTGTTTTCTAAGATTTCCAATTGATTTCTTGGATGTTCAGAATGATTTGATATTTATCTAGCTGTTCGGGGGAGAAGGCAGGCTTGGGGTCACCCTACTCCTCCGCCATCTTAACCTCCCGCCCGGCATGTGCTTCTTGCATTTGTTGTTTTTCCAGCACCTTTAAACTCAAAATAATCCTTAAGCCAAAGTGGCACATTTTGGGGTGGTGTAATTTGCCACCCTTCAGTAGTACATCGGTTGAATTAAATAAGCCCTCACCATGCGAGTCTTCGGGTTTGCATTATGTCGGTACTGAGGGAAGTAGGGAGAGGGGCGACAGAGAAAAATGCCCTTTCAGAGCTTATACCCTAACGGGGGAGACGGATGCACACACATCTGTGGAGAAGTAATCAGATACGTCCTCATCTTCCCATCACCCAAACCACCCGACTAGCCATGCCTTTGGCCACACTCTCCATCCTGCTCCCTGTTGGCTCATGTCTCAAGTCAACCTCTCTTATTTTTTTTAAAGTATTTTTATTATTATTATTTTAAAGTTTTCATCCAAGTTAATTAACATGTAGTGTAATAATGATTTCAGGAATAGAATTTAGTGATTCGTCACTTACATATAACACCCAGTGCTTGCCCCAACAAGTGTCCTCCTTAATGCCCCGTGCCCATGTAGCCCATCCCCCCACCCAAAACCCCTCCAACAGCCCTCAGTTTGTTCTCTGTACTTAAGAGTCTCTTCTTGTTTGTCCCCCTCACTGTTTTTATATTATTTTTGCTTCCCTTCCCTTCCCTTGTGTTTATCTGTTTTGTATCTTAAACTCCACAGATGGGTGAAGTCATATGGTGTTTGTCTTTCTCTGACTGACTTATTTCACTTAGCATAATACACTCTAGTTCCATCCACGTAGTTCCAAATGGCAAGATTTCATTCTTTTTGATTGCTGAGTAATATTCCATTGTATATGTGTACTACATCTTCTTTATCCATTTATTCATCGATGGACACTTGGGCTCTTTCCATACTTTGGCTATTGTCGATAGTGCTGCTATAAACATGGGGGTGCACGTGCCCCTTCGAAACAGCACAGTGGTTCCCGTGGATAAATGCCTAGTAGTGGAATCGCTGGGTCGTAGGGCAGTTCTATTTTTAATTTTTTGAGGAACCTCCATACTGTTTTCCAGAATGGCTGTACCAGTTTGCATTCCCACCAACAGTGCAAATTGTTGCTCTTTCTCCACATCCTCGCCAACATCTGTGGCTGCCTGAGGTGTTAATGTTGGCCAATCTGACAGGTATGAGGTGGTATCTCATGGTGGCTTTGATTTGTATTTCCTGACGATGAGTGATGTTGAACGTTTTTTCATGTGTCTGTCGGCCCTCTGGGTAGCCAACCTCTCTTCTCGTGTCCAGTCCCATCTCTTGCCCTGTTAACGACTCGCTTCAAGCACCCCTCTCTCATGTCTGGTTCACCACTCTTCCCCTGCCATAGCATTCTTCTCTAAGGGCACACCTGTTCAGAAATAACTTTACCTCTACCCCCCAGTGAGCCAATCCTCTCTTCTCCTCGATGCCCTCCAGCTCTTGTCCCGTTTCGGGGCCGCTCATCTCGCACTTTGGAAGGCTTGTGCGTTGAGGCCACCTCTACTTCCTCTCTACTCCTTCATCACATCCCTTTAGATGAGCTTCCATCCTCCAGACCCCCCCAGGGAGCACCTTGGTCACTGTTTCTGGTGACCTCCAGGTTGCCAACTTCAATGGTAACGTCTTTGTATTTATCTCCTTTGATTTCCCAGCAGGTTTTCGTTCAGTTCACCACCCTCCTCCTTCTTGAAACAATTTCCTCTCGTATTTCTTGACACGAGGCCCTTCTGGTTTTCCCTCTACCTTAGGGGATGCCAACTCTTATTCTTTGCTTGTTCTCCCTTCTCCATTTGACCTTTTGATGACCCGGGCTCCCTTCTTGTGCTTTCCTTTTCTGGGTGACCTCATCCAACCCCATGGCTTTTGACATCTCTACATGTCGATGACTCCCAAGTCTGCATCTCCAGCCCTGATGTCTCCCTGGAGTTCCACATTTTTATAATCAACTGTCTAATTGATTCATCGCTTGATAGGTTTATTAACTCCACTAAGATTTATTGATCATCTATATATGCCAGCTGCTGTTCTAGGTGTGGAGACCATTAGCAACACACATAAGTAAATTAAGTGCTATCTCAGAAGCCGGGAAGCATGGAGCATGGGAGATGGATGGTGAATGTCAAGACGAAGGAGACGGTGTTGTAGTTTTAAGTAAGATGGTTATGGATGTCGTACTGAAGAGGGAACAACCGAGCAAAGACTTGAAGGAGGGAAGGGGTGAGCCATGTGGATATCTTGGGAAAATAACAATTGAGGAAGAAGGAAAAGCAACTGGGGCAGGGGTGTGCCTTTTTGTATTCAAGAAACATCAGGGAGGGTTAGTACAGCCGAAGCAAGGTAGAAGAGAAAGTCAGAGAAGAAATGGAAGCGATGCATTGGGAGCAGGTCCCATGGCGCTTGGTTGGCCATCATGAGGACCTTGGGTTTTATACTGACTGAGATGAAAATCTATTGGCAGTTTTGAGCAGAAGGCTGACATAATTTGATTTACTTTTTAAAAGATCCCTTGTTTGCTGTATTGAGAATAGACTCTAAGGGACGATGGGAGAAGAGCTGGAAGGCTATGTCAGTTCTTGAAGTGGTGAGTCATGTCTTGGACCAGAGCGGCAGCAGTGAAGTTGGTAAAACGCTTCAGATTATGGATATATTTTGAAGGTAGAGCCAATGGGATTTGCTGACAGATTGGATATGGGATGTGAAAGGAAGAGAAGAATGAAGGATGATGCCAGTATCTTTGGGCTGAGCTGTTGGAAGGATGGAGTGGCTGTCAATTAGGGTGGAGAAGACAGTGGGTTGAACACATTTTCAGATCCAGGTGCCAGATTTAACAAATGAAAATGCAAGATGTCTGGTTAAATTTGATTTCAGCTAAACAACAGATTCGTCTTTAGTTTAAGTACATCCCATGCAATGCTGTTTAAACCTACACTAAAAAGTTATTTGCTGTTCTTCTAACTGAACTCGGTGTCCTTTATTTTATCTGGTACCCCTGGATTGGAGGGAAGTCTGTGTTGTCTGTTAAAGAGAGCGATGTTGAATAGGCGGCGGGACAAATGGGGCTGGACTTCAGGGGCGGATTCTGGGATGGAGATTAAAGTTGGGGAAGCATCAGCATATAGGTAGCTGGAGGAAGTCACTAAGGCAGTGAGGTTGGATAGAGAGAAGGTCCAAAGATGGAGCTTATGGCCGTCCAATGCAGAGAGAAGAGATGAACCAGCAGAGAAGTCTGAGCAGCAGGCACCAGGATGGAAATCAGCACATCTAGAAGGTGTCTAAGGTTTAGGATGGCCCAAGTGCACTCTTGGCTTCTCCACACACCCCTTCTCCATTCTGCTTCCTTCCGTATTCTATCCCAATTCAGGGTAGAACAGCATCCATCCAATTGCAAAGGCCAAATACAGTAAAACCTTGGTTTTCAAGCGTAATTTGTTCTGGTAACATGCTTGTAATCCAAAGCACTTGTATATCAAAGCGAATTTCCCCATAAGAAATAATGGAAACTCAGATGATTCGTTCCACAACCCAAAAATAGTCATATAAAAGTGATTACAATACTGTCATATAATACAAAATAATAAAGAAAATACCAAATACGAAGAAAAACAAACAAATTAAGCTGCTCTTCCCTTTGAAAACTTTTGTGGCTGATGTGATGGAGACAAGAGAGAGGAGGGTTATTGTGTAGGACGACTTTCACTCTCACCAACGGAATCACTGCTATCTGTTGGCTCAATGGAATCTTTTTCTGCATGGGGACCATTGTATACGCTCGAACGGATGTTGACTACAGTTCAGAGTTAATAAACTTGTCGTTTACTGTGTTTCATGTAACTGGCCATTAGCCAGCAGAGGAAAGGGTCTATATCTGCAGGCAACCTGACCTAGAAGGAAGCAAAGCATTACCTAAGCTCACTCTTGGATGGAGAAACAAGGGACTGTCCATAGGCGCTTGGAAGTGACATAAAATACACAGGTGCCAGTTGTGGGCACCTTCCAGTGTTTTGAAAAATCACTGATTTCTCCCAAGCACTGTGGCCTGAGACCAAGCATCCAAGCATGGGGGACGATCACCCACAGTCCCACAGTGAGAGAGAGAGAGAGAGAGGGAGGGAGGGAGAAGAACCATTGGCCCAGTTGTGGTCATGTGACGTTCAGCATCACGTACTACTCGTATTGCAAGACATCGTTCATTTATCAAGTTAAAACTTCTTAGACTTGTTTGCTCATCTTGCAGAACACTCACAGAACAAGTTACTCGCAATCCAAGATTTTACTGTATCTAGGAATTATCTTTAATTTCTCTTTCCTTTACCCTGCCTATGTTTAGTCTAACAGCAAGTTCTGCCTCCTTTGTTTCCAAGCCACGCTCTGAATCCATCAAGGTCTCTCCATGTGATGACCACAGCCCAGCCTCCGTCACTGCTCAGCTATGCTCCTGCAAGCCTCTTGCAGGACTCAGTATGTGGTGTGTGTGCGTGTGTGTGTGTGTGTGTGTGTGTGTCTGTAAATCCAGGGCTTCAAATCTGGCATCTCATTGTCAGGGCCGGCACAATGAAATCTAAACTCATGATGACACCTGGGCCCTGTTACTTCTGACTTCCCTCTGTGACCTTTTCCTGCTCATGGGATTCAGCCCCAGTGACTGGATTATGCAGGGTCAACAGGAGGGAGTCAATTTTAATAGTCCCGGCAAAGAAAAAGGGCTTGACCTGCAGTGGTGAGGTTGGGTTTGGGGGTAGGGTGTGCACGTGCATAGATATTAGAGCAATCTCAGAAGGAGACGTAAGAAGGTTTGTCCTTGATTTCTGCCTTTCATTTAATTCTTTGTGGATCGTGATTTTAGATCACAGATAATGAAGAATGATCTGAAAGGTATGGTTGTCTACTTTTGTCTCTCAGAAATAAAAAAACTGGCTTTCTGTTGGTTATTTTAAATCTGGGCAATGGGCCACTGTTGTGAGCTGTTTATTTTGGGTGTCCCTTTGTTTGTGGACACAGGAACTCTAGGAGAAAAATATAGATGTTAAGGACAAAATACCAAGAGAACACCACAAGCAGGCAGCAACCGACTTTCCCCTCCAAACTTTCAAATCCTCTCGTTTGTCAATGTTTAGCCTTCATGAGAAATCGCCTGGCAACGAGTATGCATTATTCTGATTGCTAAGGCAAAAAATGACACAAGCACATTCAAAATCCTTAGAAAAGATTGCCATCTTTTTTGATGCTTTGTTGAAAAGCACGCACGAGAAACTAGCATCACTGGTTGCCTCTAGGCAAGGGGACCAAGGGTCTGGAGATCCGGACTGGGAGATGTGTTTTTCCTGTGCACTCTTTTATATATTTTGAATCTTGTGCTGTGTTCCTGTACTATCTACTGCCGCAGAACTCATTTTTGTAAAAACGACAGCTTAAGAGGGCCAGAAAAACGAAGTCTGATTGGTTGCTGATTACTGTGATTTCATATGCAAATTTTAAACATGTATTCCCCGCATGGGCAAATATTTTGCGGACTGTTGAATCCGTGCCTGGTCCTGGATGTAGCAAAGAGAGCTGGGGCACCTCGTGCACAGACGGACGGACACCCTGGGAGCTCCCCAGACTTGGGCAGTTCCCAGTGCTACTGTGTGTTCTGCTTCCTGGACTGTCAAATGTGGGGCCACCTGGGGATGGCCTCTCCACTCCCTTTCAACTTGGATAGCCTTTATGCGTACTCATTTCACAGAGTGAGAAAGCATCTCCTGGCCTTTCTATCGCAGATTTTTTATGGGCATTGCCTGTGAAATTTCATCTCAAAGACAGGCTGAGTGCTTGCCTGTAGAGCGGTGCCCATGGATCCCCACCAGCAGCTCACACCTGGGAAGTTGGTGGGTTTGCTGAACGGCTAAGACTCATGCCTGCAGCTGGCTGGTGCTTCCCAATCCATGTGGGCTGAATCTGAATCTGAATACTAATTCCACCCTCAGGAGCCAACACATATGGAAAATATTCATGCTTCCTTCACATGGAAATCTTTTTTTTTTTTTCTTTTTGGAAAAAAAAAGATTTTTAAAGAAGATTCTAGTTACAGTGCTGCAAGGAAAAAAAAAAAAAATCATCTTTCCAAATGCCCATAGAGTCATCGTTCTATCAGAAGTAAAGAGAAAATGGGGGATTATTTGAAGGGAAGAATAAAAATCAAGTCGGGCTTTTTCCTTCAACAGCTACAGGTCATTAGCCCTAAAAATTGGAACTTTCCATTTCCTGGAAACAAACCCAAGAACATCGATGTCAGCTGTGTTCCTGTGTTGTTTAATCTCTGTAGAGCCTGCTGGACTGAGTTCTCTCTGACCCTTACAGAAGGTTTCAGTACGTGAATTGTAAGTGTTGAACCTGGGTCTGAGTAACCACGGGGACCTGCCCTTCTTGGTCTCAGAGATTTTGTGTTTACATTTTTAATTTTTTTTAATGTTCATTTAGTTTTCAGCGAAAGAGACAGAGTGTGAGCAGGGGAGGAACAGAGATAGAGGGAGACACAGAATCCCGAGCAGTTTCCAGACTCTGAGCCATCAGCACAGAGCCCAATGCGGGGCCCAAACTCACGAACCATGAGATCATGACCTGAGCCAGAGTCGACGCTTAACCGACCGAGCCACCCAGGCGCCCCTACATTTTTGACGTGATACAGCTTCTGGTAAGTTCTTAATTGCCATTGCTCACAGTAATGTGGAATGGACGTGAGGGAGAGCTTTTGATAAGAGGAGGTCTTTCTAGGGGCCTTTTAGGGCATTTAAACATAAAATGTTTATGTTTATACAATCATATCTAATTTTTCTGTTTCTTGTAGCCTGAAATCTAATCATCTAACAAACTTGTTCACATATTTAAGTAACTGGTCCCTGTGTTCTCTCGTGCAGCACGAGGTCAGTTTGTGCTGAGTTAGACTCCCTGGGGGCGCGGAGAGGTTTGGTGTGAAGGGAAGGAGGATTTACTCCGGTAAGATTGAGCTAGTTAGGAGAAACCTCCGGATGTCCCCAATGAGAGGATTTCTGGGAGGTTGGATTAGTGGCAAACTTCAGGAATTACAGTTCAGTCTTCTGCACGTCCCTCCCCCAGGTGCTGCAGGAAGAACCAAGCGGGGCGTGGGGAGGGTGGGTATGGAAAACAGTAGCTCAGAGCTGTGCTCCTTCCTGTCAAAGCCCAGACTAGGCTTGCTGGCTCACAAAGGAATGGGGGCAGAGAGAATGAGGGTGCCTGGGAAAGGAATGTTGAGAGGGGAAAATATATTTATATAAGAACACAAGGACTCAAACTATGGCTGGTGCTTTCTCACTGCTCTTGATACTGAAGACATCCTTGGGGGCGGTGAGAACCGCGGGACCCTGCCTGACCACGCTAACAGTCCTCCAATTCCTCTCCTTGAAATAGATAGATAAAATTCCAGTTCTTTCTACTCCTGGAGACCCCATGCTCTGTGAGAGGGATTCCAGAAATCTGGGTTTGGGGCGATACCTTTTCCTATGTCTTTTTGCATGCCATCACGGGAGAGACCCTTTTCACTTTCTGAGCAGAGGAACAGGTCCGTTTTCCCACAGCTCTGGTGCTTCTACCGTGATAGGTAGCAAAGCCTTGTTTTCTGTATCAAAAGGTATTTTGCCACGGTGCTGACTTCGTGGTGTGCGCAGCGTGTGTTATAAATTATGAGCTGATTATATGGCTGACTTCATTCTCCCTCTTCTGAAACTATGCAGTCTGTCCCAAACAATTAGCACTTAATTATGTTTCTATATTGTTTCTTAATTGTTCCATATGTTGGGGTTGCACTCTTCAACCAGACTACATGCCTCTGGATGACAGACATCAGAACTGAAACTTCTTCGAACCTGCAACACAGCAGTACTTTCTGTCCTGATTAACACGGTCACTGGCAGAGTTGGGGTTTTAAGAAAGGGACGGTAGCATGAGTGTAACTGAGTCATTTGTTTGCGAGCAGGGTGGGCAAAGCCAAAACCAAGATTTAAAAGAAAAAAGCTCGACGGACATTTACTGAAGTCGTTTGTTGTTCACGTTCCCAGACGGCAGGGATCGTATGTTTGCATTACTGCTGCCTTCCCAGAGCCCAGCCTCCGGTTTGGCAAGTAGCAGACACTAAATGATTATTTTTATTTTTGTTATTTTTTAAAGATTTTACTCTTTCTTCAGTAATCTCTACCCCCAGCGTGGGGCTCGAATCCATAACCCGGAGATTAAGAATTGCACGCTCTACCGACAGAGCCAGCCTGGCGCCTCTAAATGACTATTTCCAATGACCCAACAAATGAATGGCTTGAGCTCCTGTAGTTTCTAGGTCCTGTGCTACAATAGGAAGACACAAAGACAAATGGCATCTTCTTTCTTCAAAAGCTCACGGTCTGGGGAAGGGGAGGAATGGCGGAATTGAAAATGATGGACTCCCACCTACAAAAGAAGCTGTTAGACTTCCATACAAAGGGCTTTGCAACCAGAGAAAGGAGTTGCTCACTGTCCAGGGGTGGTCAGAGAACTTAAAACAAACAAACAAACAAACAAACAAAAATTTGATGGATTTTGGAGGGAGAAAAAGATTTTGCCAGGTGGAAGATGTGGAGACATTCTGGGCAGAGGGAATAATTGGACCCAGTTCAGAGGGCAGAGAAGTCTGTGTTTTCTGGGAAACCTGTGGTTCTTCTGAAGGCTAAGGGATGAGGTCTCTTGAGGGGGGTGGAAGAAATAAGACAAGTGAGTTGAGACCTGTTTCTGAGAGTTTCAGCGTTGCTCTTGCTGGCAATGGGGGCCAGCGAAAGTGAGCAGAGAATCACCGCAAGGAGGTTTGGATTTGGGGGGATCGCTGTGGACAGCGTGGAGAGCACATCGGGAGCGGGAGAAACGAGTCAGAAAGCCCTCCACGAAGGTGATCGTGGCCCTTTGATTAGAGATTATGGAGGCAGGAAACGAGGGAGTGGAACTGGGGATGGAGAGAAACTGACTCATTTGAGAGCTTTTCAGAAAGTAGAGTTACGGGAGGACTGAATGTCAAGTGGGTGTAGGGAGATGGGAAACGGAAAGACAGGAGTCCAGAGTGATTTTTATATTTATTTATTTATTTATTTATTTTTAATGTTTTATTTATCTTTGAGAGAGTGCAAGCAGGGGAGGGGCAGAGAGAGGGGGAAAGAGGATCCCAAGCAGGCCCTGCACTGACCGCGGGGAACCCCATGCCACTTGGACTCATAAACTGTGAGATCGTGACATGAGCCAAAGTCCCCGGCGCAACTGACTGAGCCACCCAGGTGCCCCAGGGTGATTTTTAGTTTCTAGTTTAAGAAAATGGAGAACCCAGGAACAGTAGTGGGATGGGTGTGTTGGGGAAAAGCAGGTCTCATTTTGGACTGTAATGCAACAACCTCTTCTATGTGTCGACGACTTCATTATTATTACGATTATTTTTAATGTTTTTATTTACTTTTGAGACAGAGAGAGAGAGAGAGACAGAAGCGCGGGCGGGGGAGGGGCAGAGAGAGGGAGACACAGAACCTGAAGCTGGTTCCAGGCTCTGAGCTGTCAGCACAGAGCCCGATGCAATGCGGGGCAGGGCTCGGGGCTCGAACTCATGGACCGTGAGATCATGGCCTGAAGTCATAACCTGAGCTAAAGTTGGATGCTTAACCGGCTCACCCACCCAGATGCTTAACCGGTTCACCCACCCAGTCTGTGTCAACGACTTCAGACTGTTTTCCTGTTGAGGCGACAGGGAGCCTCCCCTTTGTAGGGAAGGAGAAGAGGCTTCCGTGAGGAGGTCAGGACATGGGCCCCAGTGTCAGCCATCTTGACAGGAGGACATTTCTCAGCCAACCAGCTATAACTCCAAATGTGGTCTTGAGCTCTCTCTCGATTCTAGATTCCAAGAAGCCGTGGCCCCTTAGCTACAAATCAGGCTGCAAGTAGCCTACAGCCTACGAGACTCAGAGAAGGACGTATTTTGTGAGTCAAAGAATTTAGTTATATGCTGTCATGTGCTTTTTTCATTTTTCTTATCCTCGAGCATAGTCGTCTACAAATAATCTAGTCTTATGGTAACTGTCCTGTAATGGCTTCAAGAACATAAAAGGAACAGTACCGCCCTTGCCTCCTTCGGAATAGGAATGATATTCAGGAGGAAACCCCTGAGGGGATGGGTGACACCTGCAAGGTTCAGGGACTTACCCCTTGCAGACAGTCCCCCTCGGTTGCCAACGTGGAAGAATGGTGCTTTATTTTGTTAAGGTGGACAGATGTTTCCTTAATGGCTATGTTGTCGTTTGAGGTGCCTACCCTATGTCACTTCTAGTATGTCTACTAGAAAATGACATCTCCTCCCCGGCTCCCCCAAGAAGAGGTAAATACCCACATCCTTTTGTTGATCCTGCCCCAGCTCCAAAGACTGACACGCTTGTAGTAAATGAGTGTCAAATGGGTTGGTGGCCATTCGGGGAAAGGTGTTTGTAGTCTATCACGAGAACCCTTATCTAATAATCGTACCGGAAGAAGACACCCCTCCATGCTAACATTGTCTACCCTTTCTTAAAATATTATTGTCAATTGTGGTAAAATACCGCGTGAAATTGACCATCTTAGCCATTTTTAAGTGTGCGGTTCAAGCACGTTCACGTTGTTGGGCAACTATCACTACCAACCAACTCTAGAACTTTTTCATCTTCCCCGACTAACACTCTGTACTCATTAAGCTCATAATAAACCCCATTTCTCCCTCCCCACAGCCCCTGAAAAACCACTATTCGGTTTTCTGTCCCTATGAATTTGACTCCTCTAGGGATTCTCAGTAATGTCCATGGAATCATGCAGTACGTGTTCTTTTGTAACTGGCTTGCTTCACGGAGCATGATGTCGTTGGTGTTTATTGGTACTGTAGCCCGTGTCAGACTTTCCTTTCTTCGTAAGGCTGAATAATATTCTTTTGTGCTTACCTACCACATTTTGTTGCTCCATTCACCCCTCATGGGGCACTTGGGTGGCTTCTATCTTTGGCTGTTGTGGGTGAGGCTGCCATGAACATGGGTGTTCGCGTCCCTCCTTCCTTTTTTTTTTTTTTAAGTTTATTTACTTTTTTTTTTTTTTTTTGAGAGAGAGAGTGTGAGTGGGGGGAGAGGAGCAGAGGAAGAGAGAGAGAGGGAGAGAATCTCAACCAGCATCTTGTCAGCATGGAGCCCCACACAAGTCTCAATCTCACGAACTGTGAGATCACAACCTGAGCCAAAATCAAGAGTTGGGAGGCTGAACTGACTGAGCCACCAGGCGCCCCAGCACTTCTCGTCTTATTCACAGCTATACCCCCAAAACTCAGAGCAGAGTTTAGCAGATGGTAGGTGCTCAATACTGTCTGCTGGATGAATAGATAAATAAACTAACAGTTTTGACTCAAGAAGAATTTCTATACTGAGTTCTCTTCAGTTCTGTTGCTGAATGTAGAAGGGGAATTTTGAACAAAGCTTTCAGTTAGATAGTGCCTCACATTCCTTACCTCTAAACTGGGCATTAGTCTTGCTTTTAGCAATACTTGTGAGCCTCCCCTGTGTGACAGGGAGCAATGGAAGGGTCATTGTATTTTCTGGCAGAACTCTGGCCAGCCCTCTAGAATGATAAGCAAACTCCCTGAGGGTGGCGTCTGAGGATTTTCTCTCTGGTTTTCGTCTACTGGAAGAGTGACAGCTTTGTTTCTTGAGCTACGTTAACTTAAATTAAAAAAACAGTGTATCCTGAACTATCCATTCAATGACATAGATATTGTCTCAAAGTATGCTAAGCTGTAATTAAAGGAAGTTGTAATTATACCAAACTTGAGTTACACCCGTTACTACTTTCAAGCACTATTTTATGTATAAACTTCCAATAAAAAAGTTTAGATACAGGGGCGCCTGGGTGGCTCAGTCAGTTGAGCGTCCAATTCCTGATTTTGGCTCAGGTCATCATCTCACGGCTCGGGGGTTCGAGCCCCTCGTCGGGCTCACTGCTCTCAGCACAGAGCCTGCTTCAGATCCTCAGTCTCCCTCTCCCTCTGCTCCTCCCCAGCTTTTACTCTCTCTCCCTCTCTCTCTCTCTCTCAAAAAAAAAAAAAAAAAAGAAAAAAGTTCATATACATTTCACTCAATATGATGAATTATTGTATTCAATTTGAATGTTATTTTTACAACTTTATTATAACATGTCACTTTCAGAAGGCTTTAGGATGGGCTCAAAAGTAGTATGACTTGTTCAATTTGCTTATTTTCAGTATTTCATATTTGTGTCCCAGAGTTAGTCAGTTTATGAGACCAGACCTCTAGAAGAGGAGACTCTCATCAAACCTATAAGCAGGGAGGGGCGCCTGAGTGGCTCAGTCGGTTGAGGGTCCGACTTCAGCTCAGGTCATGATCTCACAGGTCGTGAGTTTGAGCCCCGCGTGGGTCTCTGTGCTGCTGGCTCAGAGCCTGGAGCCTGCTTCCAGTTGTGTCTCCCTCTCTCTTTCTGCCCCTCCCCCGCTCATACTCTGTCTCTCTCTCTCAAAAATAAATATTCAAAAAATTTAAAAACTAATAAAAATTAAAAAAAAACCTTATAAGCAGGGAGCAGTTAGAAGGGATTCCCTAGAAGGAAATTTAGTTTTCTTAATGTTTTTTTAAAATGTGTATTTATGTTGAGAGAGAGCGAGAGAGAGAGATGAGACGGAGAGGGGCAGAGGGAGAGAGAGAATCTCAAGCAGGTTCCACTCTCAGTACAGAGCCTGATGCGGGCTCAATCCCACAACCCTGAGATCATGACCTGAGCTGAGATCAAGAGTCGGATGCTCAGTCGACTAAGCCACCAGGTGCCCTTTGTGGTTGTTTTTTTTTTTAAGATTTTTTTTTTAAAGTGATCTCCACACCCAGGTGGGGCTTGAACTCACAGCCCTGAGATCAAGAGTCTCACACTGCACGGACTGAGCCACCCAGGCACCCCTTAACCTTCTTGACTAAAGAAGAAGGTTAAATAAATATCTTCCTTACCTTCTGGTCGACAGGCTTCCACTTAGTACTTTGTATTCGTGCTCTGGGTGGGCACATCACAAAGGCCATCCTTACATATTTCTTTTCTCCAGGGCTAAACGCTAGTAATTTCTGAGAATTATAAAAGAGAACAACTTGTAAATTATTATATATTTAAAGACTGAAACATAGTGTTAGTGATTTGGTGATGGGCAGATTGGAAGAAAAGGCACTGCCTCTACACTCTGTCCACCCTGGTCCTCTGCATCCCCTGTCCCAGGTCACAGCTCCACTCAAGGTGGCTGCACACGACACCCTCCTTTTTATTCCGGCAAATGCTCTTCTCGTCACCTGCTCAGCCCAGAAGCGGTGCTGCTCTACATCTCAGCCACGCTTTTGTACGTGGTCTCTTCTCTTCTCCCTCCTCAGCTGACAGTATTTGGAACGCACCCTCTTTTCTCTGATCGCGTCTATTTGATCCATAGGGTTTAAGTCACCGAAAGGAAAAATGACTTCTGTGACGAAGACAAGATTTAATTAAAAAGTGCACAATACGCAGAGTTGCTCTGAACTACAGGCAATCCAATGCCAAAGAGGTGGAGAGTGTGAGAGAGAGAGAGAGTGGAGTCAGGGAAGAGGGGGAAGGAGAGGCGGAAAGGAAAGTGAGTGCTACAAGTCTTGGCTTTTGCAGAACTAGAGGGACTCTGAAGTCCCACACCAACTGATGAAGGTGAAGGGTGTAGTATGCAGTAGAAATGACAATGACAGCTATATCACTTACTGAATGGTTTATGCGCATAATTTGCTCCGGAAACATGCTTGTCATCCAAAGCACTTCTGTATCAAAGCGAATCTCAAGAACCATTGGCTCAGTTGTGATCATGCGACGTTTGGTGTCACATACTACTCGTATTGCAAGATACCGCTCGTTTGTCAAGTTAAAATTTATGAGAAATGTTTGCTCGCCTCGGGGAACACTCGCGGAACGAGTTCCTCGCAATCCAAGGTTTTACCGAGTATGTTAGATGCCCGTCTGAGTTAGCCTGCTTGGGCTGCCGCAGCGAAAGGTCACAGGCTGGGTGGCCTAACCAGCAGAAATTTATTTCCCACAGTTCTGAAAGCTAGAAGTTCAAGATCCAGGTGCTAGCAAAGTCGATTTCATTCTGAGGTTTCTTCTCTTGGCTAGTCAACAGCCGCCATCTTGCTGTGCCTCACAAGGCCTTTCCTCCCTGCGTTCGCTATGCAGAGAGGGGGAGAGCAAGTCTCTTCTCATAAGGACACTCGTTCAGTCTGATCAGGCCCCGCCATTATGTCCTCATTTAACCTTGCTTACTTCCCTAGAGGGCCCATCTCCAAATACATAACACACTGGGGGTTAGGGCTTCAGTGTATGAATTTGGGGGGCACACGAACATTCAGCCTAGAGCACCTTAGTCCGTGTGCTACTGCTTTCTCCAGAGTACAACCACAGGGAACCAGAAAGAGGTTAAGGAGTGAGGCAGGGAAGGGGGACAGCCATTGTGAAGGCCAGTTTCCAAGCTGGCCGGTACTTCATATCAAACTTGATGTCAGGGACCATCTTGGGAGATGCTGAACAAGCACTTCCTGAGACTCGCTCAGGGAAGGAAGGGGGTTAATGTGTCTACTGAGTCTGAGCCCGTGTGAAGTTGGCAGGAGCCCACACAGAACTGATGGCTGCAGTGGCGACTGGGCCGGAGACCCTGGAGACAAGAAGGCAGGAAAGCAGAAGGGGCAGGAAGGAGGAATAGTATTCCCTACCATATTAAGTGCTTTAAGGACGTTAACTCGAAGCCTCATAATAACCCTCTGAGTAGATGGAGTGCCCGGTGCCCCTTTGGGAGGGAAGCGTAAATTCCCTGGAACCAGGGATTTGAACGATGCGGAGACCCTCTGTGCCCCTCCTACTGCTCTCAGAAGGGTTTCCCCTCCTTTCAGAATCAAGACCACCAGCCTCTCTGGCCCCACCCCTCTACAGGGCTGCCACTTGAAACGAAAGGAAAGGGTTTCTCTTTCTCTTACATAGATTGAAAGCATCACAGGGAAGGGCTCTGCGGGCTTTCGGTCACGTGGTGACTCCTTGGGCCAATCGCTGCAGAGGGAGCTGGGGGCCCAGTCACTTGGCTATTCCTTGGACCAATCGTTGCAGCGGGAGCTGGAGGCCGTGCTGTGATTGGCTACTGTCTGGTAGTGTGCCCTGCCGGGGGGCTGGAATCTCGGCATGTTAACAGAGCAAGGGAGCAGACCAGGAAAGACGCTCAGTGTGCAGTACAAAGAGCCTAAGGTGGTCACCGTCACCTAGGTGGTGAGGGCCTGAGGTGGGTCCTTCCATTAAATCTCACTCCTACAAACAAGGGCTAGCCATACACCAAGAACACCAGATACCTTGTTTGCATGTGCACCCAAGGTCAGCCCCGTCTCTCTTGTCCAGAAGGATATTTATAGGGAACGTGTTTGGCGCGATTTCACCTTCGGCCCCCGACATGTAATTAATTGTGAATTTTTGTCAGTCCTGCCTCTTGAATGTCTTAAACACTCCCTTTCCTTTCTGCTCTCATGTGGCACCATACCTTGTCCCTTGGCCATTTGCAATCGCCACCATTTGCCTGTCTCATCTTGTTCACCCTACGCTATCACCAGATAAACCAGAGTTTGTCGCCGTGAAACAAATCTCAATTAACTACTCTGCTTAGCAGTTTTTGATGACCCACTCTTCCTTCTATGTTGCGTATCAGCTCTGTGAAACCTTCCCAGGAGAGAAAAATGGAAGAATTGACTTTTCTTCTTGAATGCCTCACCTAGCACAAGTATAAATACTTTTTTATTTATATAAACACTCTTAGGGTATTGACCATGGTGTGTGTGTGTGTGTGTGTGTGTGTGTATGCATGGGTATGCATGAGTATTAGTTTCCTCCACTAGATAGGAGCTTATTCAAATGGGTGGAGTGTTCTCATCTGTTATTCTATCCACAGGACTTGTCATGTAATAGGTGTTCAATAACTGCTGAATAAATACTTACTGTTTAGTCTTTGGTATTATTCCCTAGTTTCTGGAAAGGGTAAAGAGATAAAGAGGAAAAGAACAACAGGGAAAGGAATGGAAAGGAAAGAAAAAAAATACAAAATGACATTTAATGCCTAGCTCTTGTATCAAGTCAATTTTGGAATGAGGTGAGGTTATAAACAAGTCAACAAAATCATCACATTTTATATTAACTTATTTATTTATTTATTTATTTATTAAAGTTTATGTATTTATTTTGAGAGCGAGAGGGAACCAGGAGGGGAGGGGCAGAGAGAGAGATGGGGGGACAGAGGATCCGAAGTGGGCTCTGTGCTGTCAGCAGAGAGCCCGAGGTGAGGCTCGAACTCATGAACCCTGAGATCATGACCTGAGCAAAAGTCAGACGCTTAACGGACTGAGCCAACCGGGCTCCCTTAACAACATATATTCTTATCTCCAGAAAATACTCTGGCCTGGTGTTTGTGATGTACCT
This sequence comes from Herpailurus yagouaroundi, assembly GCF_014898765.1. Classification (NCBI taxonomy): domain Eukaryota; kingdom Metazoa; phylum Chordata; class Mammalia; order Carnivora; family Felidae; genus Herpailurus; species Herpailurus yagouaroundi. Next base: position 14,286,669 of record NW_024412412.1, read on the forward strand.
CTTGGTTGGAAGACACGATATTATTGCAATTGAGGCTGGGGGTGACACCGATTTGGGGACAGGTGCTTGAGGATCAATCCAGGAATGCAGCGATGAAGATAGTAGGTTAAGTCACGTGGCAACAGCCCTTCAAACTCCTGACAAAGCTCAGTGGAAAACCCCCCAAAGATTCTGTGGTAGAGTGTTTTATTGTTTACAACTGCTCACTCCTCCTTTCTATAACAGCAGATTAGACATTCCTGCTCGTTGCATGTGACATCATAGTAACTCCCCACCAGCAGGGGCAGGGTGTCCTCCACACCCTGTTGTCGTGTGGCCGGTGACACATGAGCAGACGTGGCCTGCACCTCTAGAGCAGGCGCAGTAAATGTGACTGCTTGCTTCTGCACCAGACTCCTGTTTCTGCCCTTCGCCATAGGATAGCGTGTTCCAGATCGGGGCCGCTCTCATAGCCGAGATCCAGGGTTGAGAAAACACAGAAAGCAGACAGCTCCGGATCAGAGCCACAGCCTGGAGCTGACTGTACAGACCCACGTGGAACACGAAGAAAGCCATAAAAATGATTTATATTATAAGAAACGGAGATTTTTTTTTTGTAGTTGCTTGTTTCTGCAACAAAGCTGACTATATAGAGAAGTCAATCAAAATTCTTTTTTTTTTTTTTAATTTTTTTAAATTTATTTTTGAGAGAGAGAGCACAAGCTGGGGAAGAGCGGGGCGGGGGGGGGGGGAGCGCAGAGGATCTGAAGTGGGCTCTGAGCTGACAGCAGCGAGCCCGATGTGGGGCTCAAACTCACAAACTCGTCCTTTGACCTGAGCCAAAGTTGGGTGCTCAACCGACGGAGCCACCCAGGCACCCCTCAAAATTCTTTAAACTGAAATATACTCTTTATGAGCACTCTGGACTCTGAAATATACTCTTTAATATGAGCCATTAAATCCAATACTAATAGAAGTAACAGGGAATTTATTGCAGAGGGAAAAAAAATTGCTTTGATTTTTGGTAGGAATAGAATCTCCAATTACACAAACAAATGAGCAAATATTCACACCCCATGTCGTTATTTGCTGCCCTTCCGGTGAAAGATTAGACTTCCACACATCATTGACATCAGGTACGGCCATGGGACTTGCTTTGACCTGTAAACTGTGAGTGAAACGGACATAGGACCCTTCTAAGCAGAAACCTTAATGAGGATCATTTGAACAGAAAAGGTTATCAGGAAGTGGAAACACAGTAAGAGATCTAAACTGATAAGTAACAGGGACTCCCTTTGTTGATCTTTCATTGTTATTTTTTAAAGTTTATTTTGGGAGAGAGAGGGAGAGAGAGAAGGCATAAGCAGGGGAGGGGCAGAGAGGGAGGGAGAGGATCCCAAGCAGGCTCTGCACTATTAGCACAGAGCCGGACGCAGGGTTCCATGCCACGAACTATGAGACCATGACCCGAGCTGAAATCAAGAGTCAGACGTTTAACCGACGGAGCCCCGCAGCTGCCCCTCTTTTGATCTTTTAAAGGAGAGGTGTCACCAGACGTAAATCTTCTGGCTGGTCAGCAGCAGCCTCACTGGTGGTATTTCCTTTAGGAATTCTTGTCTTGGTTGTACATGTCCAGAAACTTCATCCTAGTGTGACAGACAGATTAGCTACGTGGAGAAAATGGCTGACGCTAATACAATCCACAAGGGGTCAGGTCTAAATCAGATCCTTGGTGTCTTGATCTATGAAGTACAGTAGCCTTTCCGGCGCCCCAAATCTTCCTTTCCAGTTCCTCTCCAGCACGAAGCGTATGCACTCATCTCTAACAAGGGATCCGGAAATGTAGGGAGGAAATCTCTGGGTACGTGTGGAAAAGACGAGGCAAACAGCATCAAGTGTGTTTAAAGGAAGCCGCTTGGTGGTGTGTACCAGCCAGAGTCCCAGAAGTTTCCGCCAAATTCTGAGGCTCCCTTTCTTTCTGTGCTCCAGAGTTGGACATTCTCCCTTCTCACTGACACTTTTCTGTAGGTGCGTTCATAACACTAATCATTTCTCAAGTACACAGTTGCTTTTCCAGTTCCTAGCGGGTCCTTTATTTCCCAGTTCGGAGACAGAGTAGAGAAAGCATGGGTGTTGGAGCCAGACAGACACGGGTTCCAATGTAGCCTCTCCCATTGATTGGCTGTGTGTTTCTTCGCCAGTCTGAGCCTGTATCTTCAACCGCAAAAAATTAGGGTATTACTATCTTAATCTCAGGGTTATTGTATAGGAGTCCAGCCTAGCTGGTGCACACAAATGCAAGGTTTCCTTTCTTTCTATCTGTATTAAAACGTAATGCAAAATCATCTCACAGTGATGATCACAGCAATAACACTAACCCTTCCCGAGTCCCACTGTGTTACTCATGCCATGCCGGACACTTTTGTTAACTATGCTCTGTGTAACTCAAAATGATCATTTAATCCTCTTTTCCTTTTCTTCTCCGTGCTACTGTCGTATGCCTCCGTTTTCTCTAGAAGCTAGAGATTTTTTGTAGCTCAAATAGCTCTTAATGCTGATGAAAACCTCCATGCTCTGTCCTATCTTTTATTTATTTATTTATTTTTTAATTTATTTTTTATTTTTATTTTTGAGACAGAGAGAGACAGCATGAACAGGGGAGGGGCAGAGAGAGAGGGAGACACAGAATCTGAAACAGGCTCCAGGCTCAGAGCTGTCAGCACAGAGCCCGACGCGGGGCTCGAACTCACAGACGGTGAGATCATGACCTGAGCCGAAGTCGGACGCTTAACCGACCAAGCCACCCAGGCGCCCCTCTGTCCTGTCTTTTAATTACAAAGCCTCTTATCTCCACAATTGGATTCTTTGCGAAGCACCCTTTCTTTTTTTTTTTTTTTTTAATTTTTTTTTTTCAACGTTTTTTATTTATTTTTGGGACAGACAGAGACAGAGCATGAACGGGGGAGGGGCAGAGAGAGAGGGAGACACAGAATCGGAAACAGGCTCCAGGCTCTGAGCCATCAGCCCAGAGCCCGACGCGGGGATCGAACTCACGGACCGCGAGATCGTGACCTGGCTGAAGTCGGACGCTTAACCCACTGCGCCACCCAGGCGCCCCTCGAAGCACCCTTTCTATGATCTCACGGCTCTGGCCAAGAGTTTACAATGGCTCCTGAGTGTATATGTATCAGGCTGAGAGACAAACTCCGGACTCCCCAGCCCCACCGTCACTCCTTGAACATTCCCAACTTTCCGCCTAAGGGTTCCATGCCATCCACCTCCCCGCACGAACACACCCGCATCTCACTACTGATTTCCTTTATGTGAACTCTCTTTATGCTCTTCCTCTGCCTCCAATAAGGTTTCTTTCCGTATTTCCCTTCTTTGAAATCTTGCACTTTCTTTCAAGTCAAATTCGAAGTCACAGAACTTTCTAAGGGTAACCGAACCTCAACCTACATAATTAATATTTGTTTTGCTTTGAAAAATCTCCCCCTGTCCCTCTCAGGTAGACAGGTTACACAGCTCCTCAGTCACCGAAGATTATAGCCCCCCAAGGAGAAGGAAATTGTATTCTATTACTTTAGTGGGTTTATTTCCCCCATCTCTGAGCCTAATCAGAACTAGAGAAAACAGTAGGTAGGTACTTAATAAGTGCAGGAATGAATCACTAGTGTAGTGATCAGTGAGCCATGGAACTGTTTACCACAAAAACTTCTTGAATACCAAAAGAGTTCAACTCAGATTTGTGAATAAAGTTTTGCTCAATTTATACATGCTATGTATAGGGTTAATTTTGTTTTAAAATTCATGCATAGTTTTTAAAATGCATGTGTTTTTAAGAGCCAGCCTACTTAAAAAGATTCTAAGAAATCGCAATCAAGCCACATAAAGAATGATTAAAATGTGAATCGTTTAATAAGAATCATGTAGGGAAGGAGGGAGATAATTGTATAGCTTCATCTCCAGACTGTTGAAGGGTTGCCTTCCTGAATGTGACCTTTTGGTCTCTTGGAACCTAACGTAATTATGCATATGAATATATACTTTGCACAAGATAAGAGAATGACACCCAGTCAAGATGTTTTTTCCACCATTGTTCGTCGTATCTTTAAAAAGCATGTATAAGGGCAAATAAGTTATATAGCTTATTTTTCAATATAATTGTAAGGCACAGCATCCCATCCGTAACCTTCTTCTATGTGCTGACTTGTGTGAATGCAGGGGATAGCTGTAAACAACTTTCCACGAGAGACTGTGGAAAACAAAATAGCTGTGGCTTGGAACCTTCCTGGCGCTTACTGGGGGACAAAAGCAATGGCATGAGTAAAATATTCATCGCTTACACCCTTCTCTGATTTTAGTATGGGCGTTATGGACATACCAGCATGTGGTCTGACTACTTCTAGCTCACGGATTCCTGGGCCAAGGTCTAGGCTGAGGACAACGTAAATGAAGCCCAACTTTAGCTCTGAGCTTCATGGCAGCCGAGGAAGGATGAAGATTTGGGTGTCTTTTGTGATTTGACATTGAAAAAAACCACCAGGTCTTTAAGGGATGAACTTCTTTTCCATATCAAACTTAGAAAAGCTGGTCCTGGGACCCCGAGCCGCGAAGGCAGGGAGTTCAATGAAGATTTCAAGAACAGATGGCCTTTCTTGTGAACAGACGAGAGCCTAATGTGCCAAAATAATTCTGAGAAATATTTTGACAGGGAGTTCAAGTGAGTTAATCCTTTAAAGCCATATCCTGATATAGCCATAATAAGAGGAAGTCATTAAGAGGGACTTAGTGGGTTATTTGGTTTTGTTTTTTAAAGCTGAAAATGGGGTGAAAGCGATTGAAAACAGAGTTTCACGAAGTCCAGGTAGCAGAGCGTTCTTTTTTTGAATTTTTCTTCTCCTTTGTTCTATTTTGGCTGATTTGTGTATTGGAAAGTAAATTATTTATGTCACACTTTGTTACCAGAAATGAGTGAAACACGTTTGACTACCGAATGCTTCTGCGGCGTTTGCTTCCCGGGATGGGTCAGGTGTCTCTTCCTACCTATATGGCCACGGGGGCACTTGTAAGGGAGCCCACCTCAAGTCAGTACAAAACACGGGCTCCAGCCCAGCAGAGCCCTGGAAGATGACCTTTGGTCTGGGCTGAGTTGTTTCTGTAAGTTGCCTTCTCTTTCCTCCCGGGGCTTTGCTCTCCCAGTGGACTCTCACCATCTCCTCGCCTCTGCGTCTCCCAATCCAGACCGCGGGACGGGCCGTTCCACTTTGGGACTCTACCCCAAACTTGGCCGAAATAATCTTCCCTTGGCTCCCCAGAGCATCCATGCATTCATTGGACGATAATTAATTCAGCATGATCGCTGTGCTGGATCCTCTCCTAGGTCTTGAGCCGCAGGGATGAACGAAGCAGAAAGAGTTTCTCCCTAATGGAGCTGCCCTTTTAGCAGGAGAAGGTACACTAAGCGTATAAATAGAAAAGACATTGATTGTTAGTCATAAGTACCATTAAGAGCCTGTGCAGTGTTTACACGAAGAACTTGCATATATTAAGGGAGAATAAGAAGAAAAGATGATAGGAGACACAAATAATGAGGTATTTACATATGAAGTCTTACAAAGCAAAGGTTTTTGTAGTTTTGAAGAGCTGGCACTTTGCCACCCACCTGTCTTTCTAGTATTTGGACTCAGCCACCTTGCTGGTTGAGCCCTCAAATGTTGCTCTGATGCCTGTTTTGTCTCCTAGATTCAACACTTTTCTCTTTTCAAACATCATTGCCAAGAAGCCCTCCGTTTCAAACAAATCAATGACCCGGTAAATTATCTAATCCCGTCCCAAGCTCCACCAATCACTGGTATAGTCTCAGAATGCCCAAGTGGAAAATGTTACGTGGGGCATGTCACCACCAAGGACTTGGAAATGAGGCGAATAGCCAATGAGGAGAAAACAAAAACTTCCAAGGACTGGAACAGAGAGATGCAAAAAGCTCTTTGGTGACTCTTGGGCTGGTTAAAGACGAGTAACACAACAGAAGATGTTGGCTTATCTAAAAATGTGTCACTGTAATCTGGGGGTTTGTTAGTAGAGAGGGCCAGAAAACAGTGGTCAGAAAGGCTGGTGTTGGCAGTGTTGTCCGTGGACAGGATGCAGAGTCTTAACCTGGCAGGTGTACCCATCGGTTACAAAAATGAAGGCACCAAGAATGAAAACTTGTTGAACATTGGAATCATAATCTCCCTTGCTCTAAATCTACGCTCGTCAAAAAATCTTCTGTGGTTTGTTTTCCCAAGTCCACAGAGGAAACAAGATCTTTGTGATCTCTGGGCTCACTTGTTAGTTATATTTTTTTATAGAAATGAATAAATTGGAATTTTTATTAATGTAATTTAATGCCTCGTCAGTCCCCTCTGCCCCTCCACACTCCCCCACCCCATCCCGTCCAAGTCTGATCAAATCTGGAGCGCTGACCAAATCTAGTTGTTTTTTTTTTTTTTAACGTTTTATTTATTTTTGAGACAGAGAGAGATAGAGCATGAACGGGGTGGGTCAGAGAGAGAGGGAGACACAGAATCTGAAACAGGCTCCAGGCTCAGAGCTGTCAGCACAGAGCCCGACGCAGGTCTCGAACCCACAAACTGCAAGATCGTGACCTGAGCCGAAGTCGGACGCTTAGCCGACTGAGCCACCCAGGCGCCCCCAAATGTAGTTTCTAAGTTCCAAAGAGCTCTGGGCTACGTTGGAAATTCATTTGATCATTCCTTCAGTCAACTGAATATTTTTGAAAACGTATAGCTCAAGCACTGTGTTTAGGAATATAGCATAGAGCAAAACAGATATGACCCTGATGGCCAGAGAGCTTTTAGGCCAATAGGTATGATCAAATATGACAAGGATTTCTTGGCCATCAACGTGCAGAAGAAAAGAAAACTTTTGAGTCTAGGAGAAATTATTAGGTTCAGGGGGGCTTTCTGGTGCAAACAGTACCTAAACAGAGACTGGAACCAGGAGTTCGTGCAGCGAACAGGGCAGGAAGGGGAAGAAGACAGCCAAAGAAGTTCAGGGCAGGAGGACAAGATGAGGGTAACAGAGAGAAGCTGTCAGCCTGGCTTTTTTTTTTTTTTTTTTTTTTTAATTTTTTTTTCAACGTTTTATTAATTTATTTTTGGGACAGAGAGACAGAGCATGAACGGGGGAGGGGCAGAGAGAGAGGGAGACACAGAATCGGAAACAGGCTCCAGGCTCTGAGCCATCAGCCCAGAGCCCGACGCGGGGCTCGAACTCACGGACCGCGAGATCGTGACCTGGCTGAAGTCGGACGCTTAACCGACTGCGCCACCCAGGCGCCCCAAACCTGGCTTTTTAAATGTCGGGAGCCCAACCAGGGGGCAGACAAAGGGCTTTGTGCTCAAGGTTTATGGAGTTTGGGCTTTATCCTCGGGAACCACTGCATAACTTAGCAGTGATTAGACTCGCATTTTGGAAAGATCTCTGGCCATGCAGGAATGACACTAGGGAAGAGCGAGGGGTGAGAGTAGACAATCTGAGGCAGGGAAGTCAATCTGAAGTCACCTATTGTCATCTGTGTGAGAAATGATGGTGGTCCAAGGGAGAAATAATGGCATGAAGGGAGAGGTACATGGATTTGAAAGACATTTCAGAGGTAGAGCTGAGTCTGGGCAGGCTGCTGGCTTGGCCAACCGAGTGGATGGTAAGGGAACCCCCGGAGCCGGATGCTGATCTCCTGTTTAGACTTTTCTTAAACATACACACAAGGATGTGTACATATTGACAGAAGGGTCATCTCCCAGTAGAGAACACAGAGGAAGGAACAAAGTTCAAGATGGAAATGACCAGCCCATTTTAGGACTTGCCTAACCGTAAATGGGAAAGCCACTGACGCACCACTGTTCAGTATGGAAGCACCTGGAAAAAGAGCACTCGCTGCTTCTTTCTCTGGGGACCCAAGGAGACAGAAACTTCCTAAAAGTGAGAGGCCAGATGATAAAACTGGGCTCTGTGCTGACAGCTCAGAGCCTGGAGCCCGCTTCGGGTTCTGTGTCTCCCTCTCTCTCTGCCCCTCCCCTGCTCACATTCTGTCTTTCTCTCTCTCAAAAACAAATAAAGATTTAAAAAACATTGTTTTTTAAAAAAAGAGAGAGAGGGGCGCCTGGGTGGCGCAGTCGGTTAAGCGTCCGACTTCAGCCAGGTCACGATCTCGCGGTCCGTGAGTTCGAGCCCCGCGTCGGGCTCTGGGCTGATGGCTCAGAGCCTGGAGCCTGTTTCCGATTCTGTGTCTCCCTCCCTCTCTGCCCCTCCCCTGTTCATGCTCTGTCTCTCTCTGTCCCCAAAATAAATAAACGTTGAAAAAAAAAATTAAAAAAAAAAAAAAAGAGAGAGATTTAATGTCTTAAATTTAATATTTTAAGATCTTCATTCCTATTTTAAGATCTTCATTAATTTAAGATATTGGTGAGTGTAAGATATTTAAGCAAATAAGTATCTTAAGTGTACTTTTGTTCCTTTATATTCCTGTTCCTTCCAAAAGGTTGGGCTTCAACATTCACCATCTTCTCTCTTTGAGTATTTCATTGCCTCTTTTACCATGTCGGCCTTTGGTGGGTCTCATACTGCTCTTTACTGTGTGTCTCATACAATCCTTTTCAAGGTGACATGGCTGCTTGGCTTTTCGACCTTCAAATTCCTGGGTTTATTTACTTTACTGAGCTTGGTTTTGCATACTGTCTCCATTTCATCTTAAAAACTTCCTTTGTTCCTGGTGACTTACTGAATTCTGCACGTTTTTAGCTACCCTACACCCCCCCACCCCCCACCCCACACACACCGCAGTCTTGAAAGGCTGTTGTCTTTAGGCTACGGTTTTATCTGTGTGCCCACATCAGCATTCCAAATACTAACTCCGAGATTAGTATCTTTGCAGGTTTCAAGGATTAGCTTTTCAGCCTCTCTGGTATATGTAGTTTTAATTGTCAAGAAAAAAAATAATTAAAAAAATAATTAGATACTACTACTTTCACTCCTTGTCATGGATTTGAATTTGATGTTCAAGCGTCATGAAAGAAAAATACAGACAATGGAATGTGTGTAGAAGAAAAACAATTGATGGGATGCTTTTGTTAATGGTAATTGTCGGGAAGATACTAGCATTACTTAATAAGCTTCTGGCGGTCTTTCTATGGGGGCGGCGAAAAGGGGCATTTCTAAATCAATGTTGCCAACTTCACGCGGGCTCTCAGAACTGCCTGCAAGTCTTAATGTTTCCTGGTTCACTCCCTTTCCCTCTCCACTCAGCGACTGCTTTGAAAACTGTCCTGCTTTCCTCATACCTCTCATCCCTACACCTCCCTTCTCCTCCTTGGCCTCTGTGAGCAAATTGAAGTAATCTTCCAGGACTTTTCTCAACTTGCAGTAAATTAATTACCTGGCACCCGAATGTAGCCTCCTTGCAACAGTAGCAATTTATTTTCCTTTCTGAAGCTTTCATCCTTTGGACTCTAAATATCAGGATTCTTTAGTGCTTTGTCCTAAACTCTGTTCATCTTCTTTACTTTCCTTGGGAAATAGCAGCTCAGCCAAAAGCTCCAATCGCTCTCTGTATGCTAATGACTCCCAGCCTGACTTCTCCAAACTCTTCTCCCCACTGGATCTTCCTTACTTCTCCACGTGAAAGGTCTGAAAAATTTCTCAAGTTCAATTTGTCCAAGGCTGAATTCATTGTCTCCTTGCTTAAAGCTGGGCCTTTGCCATCATTCCTTAGCTCACGGACAGGAGCCACTATGCTGGTGCACAAGTAGGAACCTAGGTGTCGACCCCAATCTAATTGCTTGTCTTTACCTTCCGAATTTAACACAATATAATTCTGCTGATTTAGCCTCCTAAACAGGTCTTGATTTTTCTTCCACTGTCACATGCAAGTCTAAACAAATCCTAAGGAACTTCAACAAAATCAAGTAACATACAGGTTTTCTGAGGTCCCCTTTCTCTTGAAACTATCCTGCTACCCTCATATTTAACTAGTACGAGTACCAGTGGCCATGGGTTTCCATAGCATCTAATAGTGAACCAGGGGGTAACAGTAAAGTAATTGCCTAATGGCTGTACATTATAAGCAAAATGAATACAGTAAAACCTTGGTTTGTGAGCATAATGCGTTCTGGAAACATGCTTTTAATGCAAAGCACTTGTATCTCAAAGTGAATTTCAAGAGCCACTGGTTCAGTTGTGATCATGTAACATTTGGTGTCACAGACTACCCGTAGTGCAAGACATCGCTCATCTATCAAGTTAAAATTTATTGGAAACGTTTGCTTGTTTTGCAGAATACTCGCGGAACAAGTTACTCACAATCCAAGGTTTTACTGTATTTCTAATACTGTAATCCCCGATTCTTGCATTATTTCATTGGTTACATTTTACTTAAATTGTATTCTGAATAAGGGTGACATTAAAAAAAATTCATTGTGCAATTGACAATAATTAATTATGTAGTGGCGAGAGATGCGGGCTGTAAAAGATTAAAATAGGCTTAGAATTGTACACGGAGCACATTTTTCAAAAGCAACTGCACCAATAAACAAAGCATGAAGGCAAAATTCTATTTTATGTAACCTTAATTTAAAGCTAAGGGAAAGGTAAATACTCAATGAAAACCTAAACAAAGCATGTCCTCTGATGAGGAAATATGTATTATCAAAGGGATCGCAGCAAGCAATGCGGTTCACAATACGCAAGTAATACATGCAATTAAATAGTCTTTTCATATCTTAAAGTGCTCTCTCCGAGAGAGGTCATCAAGTGAGTGGGAGTGGTTGTAACGTGAAAACCTCTCCCTCCCAGCAGTGCAGCCTGGGCACCCAAAAGCTCTTCATTACCACAACGAATGCCCAACCACGAGTAACCATGACAACAGCCTCTACAATGGTTAGCGGTATGCCTGTTAGAAAAAGATACAGTTCAAGGTCAAACTCCACATTTGTGAAGAAGCCTTACCCTGTTCCTCTGCACAAACTTTCCGCTGAACAGCAGCCACAATTTGAGGTTCCCTCTGCCTTGAGGGTGTTGGTCAAATACCCCTGCTGGCTGCCCTCCCGTGGGTCCTACAGGACTTCCTCTTTCTGTCCTTTCTATCTTGGACCATTGGGGTACCTCCATTTCCCGGAAAGCCCTCTGTTGGGGCCAGAGTTGGGATGACAGCCATGAAATCCTTTCACTTAGTCTCTACGGCGTTGAACCCACTGTGCCTGGTGGCTTCCGCTGTGGGCCTCAGCTGTGGACAAGGCCTTGGTTGGATTCCCTCCTCCCAGAGCTGGGATCAAGCCTACCAAGATACCGAGGAGGAATGACAGCCTGGGATCCTTCCAGTTTGTGAAATCTTTATTTCAATTCTTTTGAAATGGAATGAAGCATTTATTTCAATAGATTCCCTTCCCACCTCCTCAAGATTTGGAACCTACCCATGCTTCCTCAACACCACAGGGTTTATTCAACCTACATCATAGCCTATTGCATTTATGACCTTACTGGCAAGTTTGATAAAGGTGGGGATATGCTTTGAACTGAAAGGCATGGTTTAGCAGGGTGAAAAGGGTGAAAAATCTCCTGGTTTGAGAAGATGCTTCACCCCAGCCCAGGGCTGATTTGAAAGATGGCCCATCCTCATTCCTTACCGAACAGTTACGAACTCTGGTGCCAAGACTGAGGGGAAAAAAGGATGTTCCTCTTTCTCTTCTCTGCCTTCTTCCTTTCCATTGTGTTTGGCCACACTGTGGTCAAGTGGCAGTGTTTTTTTTGTTTTTTTTTTGTTTTGTTTTTTTTAACGTTTATTTATTTTTGAGAGAGAGAGACAGAGCACGAAGAAGAGAGGAAGACACAGAATCCGAAGCAGGCTCCAGGCTCTGAGCTGTCAGCACAGAGCCCAATGCGGGGCTCGAACCCACGAACCATGAGATCGTGACCTGAGCTGAAGTGGGACACTCAACCGACTGAGCCACCCAGGCACCCTATTATGTTTATTTTTATGATCTGAAACTTTCCACTAGACCATAAACTCCTAGAGAACAGGGTCTTTCTTTTGCTCACTTTATTTATCGCAAATGTCCAAAATGGTGCCTGGCACGTTGTAGGTCTTCAATAAATATTTAAGCAAGTGAAGAATGAATTGAAATAAAGCCTTCATGAAACTTTTCCTATGTGAAATACCTGCACATATTTTCTCATCTCATCTATCAAAAAAAAAAAAACCAAAAAACCAAAAAACAAAAAAAAAAACCAACTGGCCAAGATCCAGGATGCTTCTGAGACGATGTTACAGAACTTAGCAATAGAAGATGGGCATGAGGGAGTCAGGGGAGAGGGTAGGAGCGGGGGCAAGAGGAGCGTATACAATAAATGTCGTAGTGGTTTGAAAATATATCCTTTTTTTTTTTAAGTTTATTTACACTTTAACTATTACTAGTTCTTTTTCCTCTTACACATTATATATTTACCATGACTCACATTTCCAAGCCTGTATGAACAAGTTTCATCATTCCTGCGGTTATTTATTTATACCCCATGTATAGTCCTCAGACTAAGAGAAGGAGGCTGAGCTCACTTCTAGTGCTGACTAGAGGCAGCCAGCTCATCTCACTGCCCACGAGACGTGAGTGAATATGTAAGAATTTAATATTGGATATTTTCCCCTCCTAATAAAAATATTTAATTTGTACTTGTGTATTGCTGAAGGTTTTCTGGTTGATACGAGAAAGAGAGTGCATACGTGTGAGTGGGGGAGGGGCAGAGAGAGAGAGAGAGAGAGAGAGAGAGAGAATCCCTAGCAGGGTCTGCGCTGTCAGCACCAGAGCTGATGCAGGGCTCGATCCCATGAACTGTGAGATCATGACCTGAGTCAAAATCAAGAGTTGGACACTTAACTGGCTGAGCCACCTATGCGCCCCAGTCTTAGGTTTTCTATATTGATTACATGTAGTGGTGATAATATTTTGGATCTATTGGATTATATACAAAGTATTATTAAAATTAATTTCACCTATTTCTTTTTTTCTTTTTCAAACGTGGCTACTAGGAAATTTAAAATTACGTTTGTGGCTTCCACATATCTATTAGCGCTGAGCTAGAGGCTGGTTTAGAGTCTCTTGGGACTAATTCCATGCCCAGTTACTTCAATTAGCACACTTGATCTCATCCGCACTTGTGTGAGCCCTTCTCTGTGGCTTAACCACCTCCCTTAAACAGCGTCCAAGCAAGCAATTGGGTGTTAGCAGGGATTAGTAGGGCTGGCTTCTGATTACAGCCTTCCCTGACATGGGAGCCGGCTGCAGAGAGGTTACTGGACATGCTGAAAAGTTATCTGCCTTCTACCAGGGGAACAGAATTAAATCCCAGGGCCCGTCCAGGCAGGAGGTCAAGGCCATAGACTACCCAACTGAAATGATAACTCCAGCCTCGAGCAGAAAATGTTCTTGTCAGAAGTAGCAGGATGAGGGGGTCAACAGGAAAAAAAATCAACTAAAAACATTTTAACTTTGTGATTCCAGGGTTAAAATTATATTTCCTTTGTCCCCATTCGGCTACGCAGTTGGTATTTCCTGGGCTCTCAGTGATGGCATATTTTTCATGGCTTGGTCACTGGGAGTTCCTCTATACTATGCCTTCCATTTTAGTCAGAGGGAATTTTGTTTTACTTTAGTCTTTTGGTGACCTGTAGAGTCATGAGTCCCTACCACATTTAAAGCAGCTTGTTAACATCAAATTACTCCCAAAGCAATGCAGAAGAATACAATATAGGGAAATTTATGTTTATTCCTTTCACAATTCATTTTTCTTTAATAAACCATGACTTTTATTTTTTTAATGTTTATTTGTTAGAGAGAGAGAGGGAGCAAGCTTGTGCAGAGCGTGGGGGAGGGGCAGAGAGAGAGAGAGAGAGAGAGAGGAAATCCCAAGCAGGACCCATGCTATCAGCGCAGAGCCCCACTCGGGGCTTGATCTCATGAACTGCAAGATCATGACCTGAGCTAAAATCTAGAGTCAGAGGCTTAATGGATTGAGCCACCCAGGGACTCCAAACCATGTACTTTTATATTCCAATCGACATCGATTCCCAAGGAGGAAAGTTTATTTTATTATTTAACTTATTTATTATGGAATCTTTCAAACATACACAACAGAAAGGAGAGTAGTATGATGAGTCCACATGTGTCTATCATGAAGTTTCAACAATTGTCAAAATAATCCCAATCCTATGTCATTTGTTTCCCCAATATATTTCCTTCTTTTTTCTTGAGCATTTTGAAGCAAATCTCAGATAACACGTCTCTTATAAACACTTCAGTGTGCATGTCTAAGTGATAAGAAGGGCTTTTGAAAGACATAACCACTCTGACATTTACCACTTGAGAAGATTAATACCACTCCTTAGGGGAAAAAAATGTGTAATTATTTGTGGTGACCGATGTTAACTAGACTTGGTAACCACCTCACAATATATGCAAGTATTGAATTAATATGTTGTACACCTGAAACTAACATAATGTTTTATGTCAACTATGCTTCAATTAAAAAAAAAAAAAAAAAAAGCTCATTCCCGGAGCACCTGGGTGGCTCAGTCGGTTAAGCATCTGACTTCGACTCAGGTCATGATCTCACGGTTCATGAGTTCAAGCCCTGCACTGGGCTCACTGCTGTCAGCACAGAGCCCCCTTTGGATCCTCTGTCTCCCACTTTTCTCTGCCCCTCCCCTTCCTGCTCTCTTTCTCTCTCTCAAAAATAAACATTTAAAAACATAAAAACGAAAATAAACTCATTCCTTAATATAACCTAATGTCCGGAGAATATTTGAAATGCTGCGCTTCATCTTAAAAATGCCTTTTTTTTTTTTTAATTTTTTTTTTGTTTGTTTTTCAACGTTTATTTATTTTTGGGACAGAGAGAGACAGAGCATGAACAGGGGAGGGGCAGAGAGAGAGGGAGACACAGAATCGGAAACAGGCTCCAGGCTCTGAGCCATCAGCCCAGAGCCTGACGCGGGGCTCGAACTCCCGGACCGCGAGATCGTGATCTGGCTGAAGTCGGACGCTTAACCGACTGCGCCACCCAGGCGCCCCTAAAAATGCCTTTTATGCAGGTTACTTGCGTGAATCGGGATCCAAACAAGTATCACGAATTGCATTGGGTTGCCATGTCTCTGAAATGCCCTTTATCCTACCACAATCCCTTCTCTACATGCTACCATTCAAGAAGAAAATGAGCCATTTGTCTATAGACTCTCCCACAACCTACTGCTGATCGTTTCCTCGTGGTATCATTCCACTTCTGTCAACTCCTGTATTTCTTGTAATTTGAGAGTTAGACCTAGAGATCTGAATGACAGGCTCAGGTTCAATTTTAAGGTCAAGAATCCTTCGTATGAGGTGCTGTGTCCTTCTTTGGGCATCGCATCATGTGGTACATAATGGTTCATTGTCCCACTGTCACAAAGGCCAGATTGATCGGTATCTACCTTGTGTGTCGGACCGACGCCTCCATTATGAAGTTTCCCGCCAACATTTCATCTAATGGTTTTGGTCTTCATCAAAGAAAGACCATTTTATGCTCAGACTATGAGGATGAGCGGGGCCAGTATTTTTGACACAGGGCAGCCTCAAGAAGTTATAAAGGTGGCTATCGAAACATCCTTGGCTCAGGCACAGGCAATATCCTTTCCTCCATGGCTCCGTTCATTCTGCCTGGAGGGATGTATGCTCGTCAGAGAAGGCCACTTGCCTGTGAGGGTATAACGAAGTTATTCCAGCGTAAGGCCTCACCACAGGTTTCATATGATTTTAAATAAGGACAATAGGGTAGTGCATACGTGTCACACCTGTGTGTGTACAGGTAAAATCGGGAAATACTATCCTTTAGCTTGAAATAGTTCTTCTACTGTTTTGAGGGCTAAATGTTCTTTATTTGATGAAATTATGTTTACTGCCAGTGATAACTGGCCAAAGACAAACTCTGCAACTTTATTCTCCTGATCTGTAAAATCAAAAAGCCTCAGATAACAGGTTAAGATGATTCTCAACCTAGGAGGTATATGAGAGCTTCAGGGGATCATGAGCTTTCAATATTTTTCCAAGTGGAGCATAGGTTAGGAAAGAAAAGATTGAGAAACGCTAGTCTAAGAGACAATGGAATCAGCATGGGGAACATAAACTGTAGCAGATGACAAAGGTGTCCATAATAGGTAAAGTCTTCTTCTTGACCTATGATGGTCCACTTACTTTCAGCAACTCATTCAAAATAGTCACAATCAGATACCATCTCATACCTATTGGGATGGCAGGAATGAAAAAGAAATAGTAAGGAGCGCTGGCCAAGATATGGAGAAACTGGGGCCCTCATATAGCTGCTGGTAGGAATGCAAAATGGCACAGCCACTGTGGAAAATAGACTGGTGGTTGCTCAAAAGGTGAACATAAAGTTACCATATGACCCAAGGTTTCAGTTACCCAAGGTCAAGAGCGGTCTGGAAGCACATGATCCTCTTTCTGACCAAGCGCCAGGAGGTGAATACTATCCTAATGCCAGGTCACGCCTACGTCACTCACCTCACGTCATCTTGTCACGTAAGCATTTTATCCCCTCACATCATCACAAGAAAAAGAAGGGTGAGTACAGAATAATAAGATAGTTTGAGGTGCAAGAGACATAACTTTTATTATGGTATATTGCTATAATTGTTCTAAGTTATTATTAGTTATTAATCTCTAACTGTGCCAAATTTATAAATTAAACTTTATCATAGGTATGTGTATATAGGAAAAAAGATAGTATAGATAGTGTTTGGTATTATCCGTGGTTTCAGGTGTCCACTGGGGGTCTTGGAACGAATCTCAGGTGGGTAAGGGGGGGATGACTGTATACACCCAAGAGAACTGAAAGCGTGTGTTCGCACAAAATCTTGTACACAAATGTTCAAAACGGCATTATAACAATGGCCAAAACGTTTTTCTTTTCTTAAGTGTATTTATTTTTGAGAGAGAGAGAGAGAGAGAGAGTGTGTGTGTGTGTGTGTGTGTGTGTGAGTGTGTGTGTGTGCATGTGTGAACAGGAGTGGGGACAGAGGGTCCAAAGCAGGCTCTGTGCTGACAACAGAGAGCCTGACGTGGGGCTCAAACTCACAAACCATGAGATCATGACCTGAGCTAAAGTCAGATGCTTAACCGACTGAGCCACCCAGGCACCCCATAGCCAAAAAGTTTTAACAACCCAATGTCTATGGATTGGTGAATGGGTTAATAAAATGTGGTACAAGGGAATGCTATTCAGGAATAAAAAGAAATAAAGTACTGATGCATGCTATGACATGAGTGAACCTTGAAAACATTATGCTCAGTAAAAGAAGTCAGTCACAAAGGATCACATATCATATGATTCTATTTAAGTGAAACATCCAGAATAGTCAAATCCATTGAGACACAAAGTAGATTGGTGCCTAGAGCTATGTGCGTGTATGTGGGGGGGGGGGGGGGGTGCTAGTGGATGGGGAATAGGGAATGATGGCTAATGTATATCGGGTTCCTTTGGGGATGAAATGTTCCAAAACTATTTAGTGATGGTTGCACAACTCTGTGCATGTGTGAAAAACCACTGAATCGTGCACTTTAAATGGGTGAATTACACAGCTTTGCAACATATTTTTATTATTATAAAAAACAAATAATAAGGCGCCTGGTGGCTCAGTCGGTTAAGCCTCTGACTTCAGTTCATGACTTTGTCATGAACTCACAGTTTGTGGGTTCGAGCCCCGCGTCAGGCTCTGCAGTGACAGCTGAGAGCCTGAAGCCTGCTTCATATTCTGTGTCTCCCTCCCTCTCTCTGCCCTTCCTCCACTTGTGCTCTCTAGCCCTCTTAAAAATAAATAAATAAATTTAAAATCCATACATTAAAAAATGAAAATAAAAAACAATTAACAACCAGCTTTTTGAATAAGGGCTGCTTTAAAGACATGAAACGTTCCACCCACCTCCCTTATAGAATCTTAGGGAATTAGAGAATGCCAAAGTTAGAATTGAGTTTTCACTTGTCTGGTCTTTTAATCTTGGTATTGTCTTTCCTATCGTCTTTTCCATTTCCTAAATTTTAATTAAATTGATGGGAGTGCCCCGTTATTAACTAACAATGAAAGATGAATACCAGGTATGAATAGAGCCACCAAAAAGATCAAATCAGACGAGAAGGCTGTTTAATGAATAAAGATTTAGAATAAATGATGTTAGATCAACCCATCTCCTGAATTAAGAATAGAGAACATAGGGGCACCTGGGTGGTTCAGTTCCTTAAGCATCGCCCGACCCTTGATTTCATCTCGGGTCATTGTCTCATGGTCCTCAGATTCATCAGGCCCCCGAGTCGGGCTCAGTGCTGAGCATGGAACCTGTCTGGGATTCTCTCTCCCTCTGTCTCTGCCCCTCCCCTGTTTATGTGCAGGTATGCATATGCCCCCCCCCCCTCGAAATAAATAAATAAATAAATAAACATTAAAAAAAAAAGAATGGAGAACATAAAATCTCTTAGGGCATAGAACAATGAGTTATATTTTTCATTTTATGACCAGTTTTATTTTATTTTTTTTTAAGAGAAGATGAGAAGGTGAGCTGGGGACAGGAGTGGCCAGAGAGACCCAGAAAAGCCTAGTGTCCGTTTTGAATCTTGGAGACACAGTGTTCCTCGGGCCCGAGAACACCCCTTAAAATATAATCAAGTCAGGTGGAAGGAACATAAATCTGTGAAAAACACCTCTCTTGAATTTTTAGTCAGAGTTAGCATATAAAGAGAGGAGACTGTCCCCCTAAATGACACGATCTAGTGATTAATAACATACGACCATATGACCATAAGCATTTTAAACTACAGAAAGTGAGAATTCGAAATATGGAACGTCACATACTAAGACCTAGGACGGATTCAAAATGCAGAGGGATTGCATGGACAAAAACAGATCTCAGGTTATTATTCAAAACACCAGGTGATTCAGAAGGAAAGATAGGCAGAAGGTTCTGCACAGGCCCTTTCTGATTTAGGCTGAGCTAGTGTTCCTTTGACTCTCGAGTGTCATGAGGGAAGGCAGGGCAGCAGAATGAGATACAAAGTCACTCTAGAGAGAGAACAGGAGTCCTCCCAAAAGTGAACCAAATACATGGGGCACCTGGGTGGCTCAGCTGTCTAAGCATCGGACTTCGGCTCAGGTCATGATCTCACGGTTTGTGGGTTCGAGCCCCGCGTTGGACTCTGTGCTGACAGCTCGGAGCCTGGAGCCTGCTTCGGGTTCTGTCTCCTTCTCTCTCTGCCCCTCCCCCACTCGTGCTCTGTCTCTCTCTTTCAAAAATAAACATTAAAAAAAAAAAAGTGAACCATAAACAAACAAAAAGACCAGACAATGTTGGCTTTTAACTGACCTTGAATGGCTCATCACCTGGAAGGCTCACGTCCCGTTGACCCAGGATCCAGAGGCAAACATTGCTCAGAAAATGGAGATTCCTGAAAGATGGTTGAAGCTCCGGTTATTTCAAGAAGCAGTTTCAGATGCTGCAATTTCCATTAGAGAAACACGAGAAAAAACAGGAGTGATCAAGACGGACATTCACTGGCAGTATTCATTTTTTTGTTTACAGTGTTATTACAGCAGCATTGACTATGTTCCCTGTCATAACTTTCATCCCCGTGCCTGATTCATTCCATCTCGGGAAGCCTGGACCCACCACCCCCCCTGCACTCACTAGCAGTATTCTTAATTTGTGACCTTTTAAGATTATGCTCAAAAGATTTAAAAGCCCCATTGTGCTTTCTTAAGTAAAGGCATATAATGCCTTTGTACAGGTCCTAAAGGCTTAAATGAAGTCAAATTCCGCCCCCAAATTCCCACCACCTTTTGATGGACTCCATGAACTAATTTGTTCAAATCCCTTCCCTTGTTTTGGCCGAAGGCGTGTGTTAGAGAACTTCTTCCATCTTTCCCGCAAGCAGGCAGGAGACCATGTTGTCCAGCCTCTCGAAGGCCTCGTCAAGTCACTGGAGACTCCATTTAAATTTCACACGCTGCAATCAATTCTGCCAAAAGATCGTGCCTGACAGTTTAAACAGTGTTATGTAAGAAGATGGCGCTCAATTTGGTGTTGTATCAATTTACAGTCGAGTTAGCGTATTTTCACATGTGCCATAAATCTTGGGGATCTGCCAGCTTTCAGCCGGATTTCTAAGCCTGTTTCCGGGCACATGCCCCCCCACCCCCACCCCACCCCCCCACTCCCAGGCTTCACCTTTCCCCAGTGCTGGAACAGCCCTCTTTAGACCCTTTCTTCAGAATCTGACGACACATCAGGGAAGAGCCGTAGTAAAGTTACAGAGCAGGAGAAGCATGAGAACCGGGCTATTTATAACCTTGCCCTTCTTAATTGTCACGTTCGGTATTAGGAGCATGGTCTTAACCTAAAGTTATTGGTCTAAATGGCCCAGTTCTGAAGTGAGACTGTTCTAATTTTTAGAGTTACATTATAATTTATAAGAAGCCGTTAATACTTTAAAACCCAAATACGAAAACTTTTTATATCTTTTTTGACAGGATTCACACATCATACAATCCATTCATTTAAAGCCTATGATTCAATGGTTTTTTTCGTACGTTCACTGGGTTGCCCAACCATCATCATACTCTGATTTTAGAATGTTTTTGTCCTTTCTAAAACGAAGATTGTTCTCATTAGATGTTGCTTCCCTACCCCACAACCCCACTCCCACCTCCCTACCAACTCAAGCCCCCAGCAACCATAAATGTACTTTCTGCCTATATACATTTGCCCATCTGTACGTTTCATAGACATGGAATCATACAATATGTGATCTATTGTGACTGACTTCTGTCACTGAACATCATGATTTCTTTTTTTTTTTTTTTCCTTCAACGTTTTTATTTATTTTTGGGACAGAGAGAGACAGAGCATGAACGGGCGAAGGGCAGAGAGAGAGGGAGACACAGAATCAGAAACAGGCTCCAGGCTCCGAGCCATCAGCCCAGAGCCCGACGCGGGGCTCGAACTCACGGACCGCGAGATGGTGACCTGGCTGAAGTCGGACGCTTAACCGACTGCGCCACCCAGGCGCCCCATGAATAACAGTATTTCTTTTATTTTTACTGCCAAATGAATGGCATTCCATTGCGTGAATATACACATCAGATTTGTCCATTCATCGTCTGGTGAACGCTCAATACAAAGAGCTTATATAAGAAAAAAAGCAGGGGCTCGGATATACCCACGGGAATTTATCTCAGATATCTGGTACACATGTTCTGTAAGGATTTCTAAATTCTAGTTGAAGTGTAATTTCCCGGGAAGGCTGGCTCTGAGTTATTGACACAGAGAATGAATTATAGAATGTGTAGCGTTTTATTCAGACCTTTCTGGATTAAGAGAGCCTTTCCTCTGACGTTTGGACACCACACTCCCAACAATCTTTGGTCCTACTTTACTCTAGTGGAGGAGCATGTTCTAAAGAGCACTGCCATGGTCTTGACAAGCCTGTTAGTGACACTTCAGCTAAGTCTGTGTGGTTTTTGCCTGGTGAGGTTTCAACCTGGATGTCCTAAATTGCCAGGAACTTCCAGACGATCCAAGACTAAATCCATTCTCTGGAGTCCGGCCATTTGCCAATTTGTGCAGAGCTGTGTAGCTTACCTGCCAATGATCATTTTCAAAAGTGATGCTCTCTCATTGCCTGAAGATGAGTACTTACAACGCTGGCTATAGCAGCAACTAGCGCAGATGAATCGTCACCATTATAACCGCCAGGTGAACGTTACCAACCACTGCATGAAAGAAATGGCGCCCTCGAAGCAGTTAGAGGCTGATTGGACTAATTGGAAGGACTTACAAATAAAATATAATAGCCTTGGATATGGAGGCGAGGGTGGGGGGCTGCACAGCGCCGCTCAGACACAAGCAACGAATGCCCTGGAAACTCAAGCGTTCCGTTTTTATGCTTGCTCCGCTAATGACACGGTGACACCAAGCTGTCACGTCTGTTTACTCCCCTGTAAATGCAGATGGTGTCATGATCGTCAGAATGGTGAACTGAAATAATGTATGTAAAAGTGCCTGCAATCTGGCAGCGTTCTATAAACCATTAACTGCATCTGACAAGAGCTACATGAGTCCAATTTGGCTTATACTGAATGCCGATACAGCTTCTCTATTTTATAGAAATGAGTTCTAAGTCCTGATGATTGCAGTGGTTTTCAACAGAACAAGGTCTGTACAACATCTTCGTTTAGAGAGACCCGTGAATGTCACTAGATGTTGATATGTATGGAACAGCCAGTTCAACTCAGTGGCACCCTAAGGATACAGAGTAAACCGTGCAGGACACAACTCCTGTTCTCAAGAAGCTTCTGGTCTCATGGAGTCAGGGTTACCCCTACTATGCATGAGCTCTGGGCAAATATTTCTTGCAAGTCCCTCGTCTGTATAAACAATCTGATTGAAAGAATGTACTACAAAATGTATGGACCCATCTGAGATATAGTGATTTACAATTTAGAATAATAGAGAAGAGGTATTAAAGTATTGGTTTATTGTGTGATCAGAGCATGTAAAGATTCTTTCTTTAAAAAAAAAATTTTTTTTAACATTTATTTCTTTTTGAGAGAGAGTGTGAGTGGGGGAGGGTCAGAGAGAGAGGGAGACACAGAATCCGAAGGAGGCTCCAGGCTCTGAGCTGTTAGCACGGAGCTCAACACGGGGCTCGAACTCATAAACCGTGAGATTATCACCTGAGCCGAAATCTGACGCTCAACCGACTGAGCCACCCAGGCGCCCCTGTAAAGATTCTTCTTGGTGTTCAAGCACCACCTCTTTTGTTCACGTCCGGGAATCATCTTTCTGTGTTCTCTATTGCCAGACGCCCCACTCTTGATTACATTTACATCTCCCGTCACAAGACGTACTAGCACTATTAACACTTGCAATATCATTCGTGGCTCTTCAGAACTTGTATGTATTGAAACAACAGAGATCTTCTCGTCTCTGCAGTTCCCCACACTGTTTATTTCACACCAGTGGCATCCTTATTCATGATGCTGTATCATTTGCTGGGTTGCCTGTGAACGCTGGCTTCTGATGACTCAATGTTACTGTGTTTTACGGGCAGTGACCACAAAGGCAAGCCTTACGTGGAATATGCAGGAAAATGGGAACAATAATTTGTTCTCTGGTCAGGTAAGCTCTTCTATTTGGACTGTTATGACTTCATCACACATCATCCAAATATGTCTTCTCTTTGTTCTTCAGACTCTGATCCCTACATTGTTAAAATGGGATCTCTGTGGTCTGTACCCCTCCCTTCCAGACGCTGCCACCAGCAGGGATGCTGGAGGGGCATGGGTAGGAAGAGAAGAGAGGTCCAATTTGTATAAGGAATGTCAGTCCTTTACCTGGCAAAACAGGCCACATATTGATTGGAAACAGGAGAGGACATTGAACAGAAGGGTCCATTGCATTGGAAGGGCCCATTGGCATTGTGGAGTAATGGTTCTGAAAGCCCATGGCGAAGATAGGCACAGCCACTTCTAGAGGGAGGACTTGTGACATGTATCAGGCAGAAGCCTATGGAGAAGATGGGATGACTGCCCTGAGCGACAACCTGGGTGAGGAGGGTGGGGAGGCACACTGGGTGATGGATGACTGTACCATCCCCTGTGGCCCTCAGGTCCTGTTTTTTTTAATGTTTATTTATTTTTGAGAGAGAGAGAGAGAGTGAGCTGGGGAGGGGCAAAGAGAGAGGGGGACACAGAATCCGAAACAGGCTCCAGGCTCTGAGCGGTCAGCACAGAGCCCCACACAGGGCTCGAACTCACAGACCGCGAGATCATGACCTGAGCTGAAGTCGGACTCTCAACCGAGCCACCCAGCGCCCCCGTCAGGCCCTATTGATGGCAGTTGGCACCACACTGGGAAACAGGCAAGTGAAAGCCGGGACTAGATTCCTGAGCTTGTGAGTTGGTTTCATATAAATGAAACCACATGACAAGCGGTCTTTCATGACTGGCTTCTGTCATGTAGAGTGAGTGGGTTAATTTTCTTCTGTCTCTATCTTAAAAATCTTTTTTTTTTCCTGTGTAATTATCTTAAAATTCTTACTAATTTTATCTGTGGGCGTGGCTGCGTGGCTCAGTCAGCTGAGCATCTGACTTTTGATTTTAGCTCAGGTCACGATCTCACGGTTCATGGGATGGAGCCCTGTGTCCGGCTCTGCTCTGAACATGGAGTCTGCTTGGGATTCTCTTCTCCTCACTCTCTGCCCCTCCCGGGCTCGCATGCATGCTCCCCCCCCCAAATAAATAAGCTTAATAATAATAATAAATAATAATAATTTTGTCTGTGAATTTACGTTTTGTAAGTGAAGTCCTATGGAACAACGGAGTATGCATGCGAGCAGCAGAAATATGCCAGGGCCAGCCGCTATTGGCTTGATGGCCAGGCACACGTGTGTGTAGGAATGCCTTGAGGACAGTTGGGGCACCATGAGGGTCTCCGGGGGGGGCCAGGACAGGCCCTGGGCCCCGATCGGTGGTGATGACAGCTGCAGTCACAGGAGAAAAGTGGCTCCATGGTGGGGAGGGGGTGCGTGCCAGGACCCGGGTGGGAGGCAGCCGGACCCTCCGTCTCCAGAGCCCGTCCCTGCAATGTCTGCACAAATATTAACTCTCCAGCCTGAGCACCAGGACAGGAACCTCAGGTGCCCGGGCAGTAAAGTATGTCGGTAAACTACTGCAAAAGAAAAGCATAAACATGGGAATTGCCATAAAGCATATCAGGAAGTTATTAGAATTCACAGAGAGTTTCCGATCTCCAGTTTTTTAGACTGCTGAAACACTGCAAAGCAAAGCAAATATCCACGGGCTTGGAAATTAAATTTAAAGGTCATTGCTCTCAACTGAAAAGAACACTGCTTTCATAAGAAGCTTCAAATGAACCAATTATTAATGAGGAAGAAAATTTTTAAATTAAATTTTCCTTGTAATTGAAGATACAATTATAGAATGCATAAATAAGTGTTTTAAGTTGTGTAAGAATCATGAAGCCAATTTCAAACACCTCCACGAGTTAGAGGACGTGCCAGAGAAAAACCTTTAAATGCCAGTGTGTAAATTTAATATTTAATATTTAAAATAGAATTCAGATTTGTACGAGATTGATTTGTAGGAAGAGTTAAGTCTTTTTTAGAAAAAAATACTCTGTGAGAATCACCTCTAGATGTGCTAAACTTTATATTTCAAAATAATTTAGCAGAAATTGATCCCAACATTGTCACACGCCATAAATGCTCTTAAAGGAACTCCAGAAGTAGTTCAACCTTCTCAAAATTGTTTGTGATCTTACATTTGCCAAGAGGGGCTGATACTGCTTTTGATTATATCGATTGAAAATGAAATTGCTGGGGCGCCTGGGTGGCGCAGTGGGTTAAGCGTCCGACTTCAGCCAGGTCACGATCTCGCAGTCCGTGAGTTCGAGCCCTGCGTCGGGCTCTGGGCTGATGGCTCAGAGCCTGGAGCCTGTTTCCAATTCTGTGTCTCCCTCTCTCTCTGCCCCTCCCCCGTTCATGCTCTTTCTCTCTCTGTCCCAAAAATAAATAAACGTTGAAAAAAAAAAATTTAAAAAAAAATCCTCTGTTTAAAAAAAAAAAAGAAAGAAAATGAAATTGCTATAAGTATAACTTCTGGTGGTCTAATCAGTGGATATACAGAAAAGGAAGCGAGAAAAATCTTACGTTAAGTCAACAGTTAGCGTACTATGTAAAATTATGTCAGACAATGGGATGTTATTCAGCACTGAAAATAAATGAGCCATTAAGCCATGAAAAGGCGTAGAGGAAACTTACATGCATATTTACAAAGTGGAAGAGGCTGATCTGAAAGGCTGTATATATCCTGTGAGTCTGAAACTGCCTAAAAAATAAAGTCTCTTTAAAAAAAGAGGGGCGGGTCGCCTGGGTAGCTCAGTCGTTGAGCTTCTGACTTTGGCTTAGGTCATGACCTCACTGCTTGTGAGTTCAAGCCCTGCATTGGATTCACTGCTGTCAATGCAGAGCCTACTTCAGATTCTTTGTCTCCCTCTCTCCCTGCCCCTCCCCCACTCATGCTCCGTATCTGTCTCTCTCTCAAAATAAATAAACATTAAAAAAAAAAAAAGAGTTGGACACTTAACCGACTGAGCCACCCAGGCGCCTCTGGGACAGTCTGTCTTTAAGGGACTCAAACAAATAGTTAAAAAGCCAAAATGATCTCTTAGTAGCTTTAATTAATTTTGTTTCATTAGTTCTGCACTCTTCATGCTCCTTCCTGTCGCATAATTATTTGTAAATTATAGTCATAACTGCTTCTTAATTTGTAGTAATTTTATCACTCAGAGGGTAATTGTTAATTATTTTCCCTATGATTATCATGGAAGAAAAACAAGACTTCTAAAAACTGTGAAATTAAATCGGAAGAGAATTTCAAACAGGCACAATCCCCTTTGCTCTGACATCCCAGATGGTGTCTGTGGTTTATATGCATAGTTATGCAAAATGACAGATGTCAGGAGCAAATATTTTCAGCATATTAATAAGAGCCATGCACCGGCCCCTTCTGTATTAGCAGGTATGACACTGATAAACGCTGAGAACTCTCAGATACAGCAGGGAAAAAAGGCTCAGGCACTGTCTTCAATTTGTTTAGTATCTGGATCTGTAAATGGACAATCAAAAAATTGAAGCAGTGCCCTCTCCTTCCCCAGAGACTTCCTGTGTGACTCTGGCTATGTTCCTTTTGGAATGAGCGAGGGTTTGAATTAACAAGTGCACTCTTGAGTCTGATAATAGTAACAGCTTGTGCATTAGGCATAATAATCAGGGAATGAGCTGGTACACACAATTTTCCAAGTATCTCAAGTTTATTTCTTCAAGCTCTGAAATGTCGATTGTATCAATTTGTAAGGAAATCCCGGGAAGCCTTATGGTGCAGATAAAGTCTGAAGGCAGTTTGCTTGGATAATTCTCTCTTACCTGGAAGGAAGAGGGCTGATCTTTTTGTTCTGTCTGGGGCTTCAACTGATTGGATGAGGCCCACCCACATTGTGGAGGGCAATCTGCTTTACTCTAATGTTACTCTCTAATGACAGTAACAGAACAATGTTCTGGAACATTGGGTGTTCCAGAAACACCCAGAATAATGTTTGACCAAATATCTGGGCACCCCATGGCCCAGTCCAGTTGACACATAAAATTAACCATCACAAAAACATATGAAACAGATGGAACAAATAGAAAAGTAGCTTTAAATGCAAATACATTGGTAATTACATTACCCATATATGGACTATGTATTGTAGTGAAAGGAGATCCACAGTGGCCCAGAACTCCCTTCCTATCTTGACCACGTCCAAGGAGACCTCCGTCTGTTGCAGGAGCATCTATTCATGCTAGAGAAGCCTCCAGCCCCACTTCTCTCCCATAGGGGTGAGACTCAGTATGAATCTTGCTCCTGCAAGTCCCTTCTGGAATGTGCTGCTGGATGAGATAGGCTTTCTCAACACATGAAAGCAATGCTTCAGTTCCAGCACCTTTTTTTTTTTTTTTTGAGAGAGAGAAAGAAGCAAGGGTGCGTGGGGGAGGAGCAGAGGGAGAGGGAGAGAGAGAGAATCCCAAGCAGACTCCACACTGTCAGCGAGACGCCCCATGTGGGGCTCGAACTCACGAACCGTGAGATCATAACCTGAGCCGAAATCAAGTCAGATGCTTGACCGACTGAGCGCCCAGGTGCCCCATCCAGCACCTTGTTTTAACTAGTGTGACTGTCCCCTGTTCCCTGTTTCTAATGGGAGGGAAAACGAACAGGACTGGTTTTCAAATACGTTGTGCCTTGGAAGCATCAGACAATAGCAGCGACCTCTGTTCATTCATTTGAGCTCCCTCTGCTGTTCCAGCAACATAGATCATTAAAAAAAAAAACCAAAACAACAACAACAACAAAAGAAACCCACAATAACAAAAAAATCATACCACACACACACACACACACACACACACACACGTAAAACCTAAGAACTCTTACGAAGAGGAGAGGGACAGGAAATGATTTGGGGATTGCTATGGTCTGAATGTGCCTTCCCCTCACATTCAGATGTTTAGATCCTAACCCCCAAGGTGATGATATGTGGAGTGAGCAGGTCATCCTGGCAGGTGAACTGTGTCCTCACGATGGGATTAGCGCCTTTATAAAAATGGCCCAAGAGAGACCCTTCACCCTTTCCACCATGTGAAGACATAAAGGCTTTCTCTGTCACCAGACACCCAGTCTGCCAGGACCATGATCTTGGACTTCCAGACTCCAGAACTATGAGAAGTAAATATCTGTTGTCTATAAGCCCCTCAGCCTATGGTATTTTTTTTTTTTTTTATAGCCATCTGGACAGCGAAGGAATGGTAAGGAATATCCCTTAGATTTAGATTTTAAAAAGAAGCAATCTTCATGTGAAAGACTAAACAAGAAGTACGAGATGTGCTTTTTAAAAATAGCTACTTTTTTCTTCCACTATTTCTTCGTTCTCATCATAACCAAACATCATGTGAGCAGCAATCAATATGGCCAATGTGATCATTGTAATTCATGGCTTGGGGTTATTTATTCTTCAACAAATATTACTGGAATTCCCATCATGCATGTGGTGCTGGCTGCTGAGGATACAGCAGTGAGGAAGAGAGTTGTTTTTATAATGGCCTTTTATCTTATAAATCTTCAAGTCTTTGTTCTTAATACCTCCCACTGTCATACCCATTCCCTGCCTAATATAGAAAATCTTTAATGAATATTAATGTCATTTGCTCTGGGTTTAGTTTTAAAAATAAGGCCCTCTAAAAGTCTTGTCTCCATGTGATCTTCAAACCCATCATTATGGTCAGTAGTGAGAGCAGCTTAAGAGCACGGATTTGGGCAGAGGACTTAAACCTTATGTGCCTCAGTTTCCCCACAGTATCATTGCGATGATGATAAGAATATCACTACTTCAAATAGGACTGTTGGAAATAATAAGTGAGTTCATACATGTGAAGTGCTTAGGATAGTGCCTGACATATAGAAAACACAAAATAGGGGTGCCTGGGTGGCTCAGTTGGTTAAGCGTCCGATTTCGGCTCAGGTCACGATCTCATGGTATGTGAGTTCGAGCCCTGCGTCGGGCTCTGTGCTGACTGCTCAGAGCCTGGAGCCTGTTTCAGATTCTGTGTCTCCCTCTCTCTCTGACCCTCCCCCGTTCATGCTCTGTCTCTGTCTCAAAAATAAACGTTAAAAAAAAAATTAAAAAAAAAGAAAACACAAAATAGATGCGAGCCATTAGTTTCGTTTGTACACGAAATAACTGAGCACCTACCATGGGTTTGCTCTCCCTCCAAGCAAACAGAGAAACAAAGGTTTTATACTTTGCTAATATCTTGTTGTTTCCATACCGTAGGAGTGCTAACAATACTGACTCCATCTTTGGCCCGCCATCTTGTTCATGCCTGTGAGATGATGTCCCTCAGGGCTATTACATGTTCCAGGTCCTGTTAATGTGTGCCCTGACAGGAATTCGGGAATTTGAGGATGTGGGAAGGCTTGTTCCGAACTTCCCTAAAGTTGTTTAGATAATAACTTTAGATCACTTGAGAGTAGAAATAACTAGTAGAGATAACTCTAGAGTAGAGATAACAGTTTCTTCCCACTCCCTCTGGTGCATAGATGGCGCCATGAGGTCTGTTAAGTATTAGACCCTTTGTCCTCCCGCAGTGACCTCTGCTCATCCCCTCGCTCTATAAAATCTGCGGACTAAGGTCCAGACTTTGCAGACAAAGGCTGTGCAGTTCTGGATTGTCGCACACCTGATCCCTGCCCCACTCGCCATCAGTAAGTTACCCTGAATAAAACTGTGTAAACTGTATGAAGTCACCTGCTTCATTTTTTTGGTCTCAAAGTGCCTTTTCAGTTTGGGCGATACTTTACTGCTGTCTCCCTTCTACCTTAAAACACTCTACCCCTTTCTCATTCTTTTCACCAGCAAACTGTTTGAAAGACAAGCCTTCCCATCAATGCCGCCTCTGTTTCCTCACTGTTGGTCACGCCCGAATTCTCTGCCCTGTGGATCCTGACTCTGGTTCTCTTCAGGACTTGTATTTCTGAGTCACTAATATCCCCAACGTTCAGTACAAAGTTCCCATGGAGCTTCTCCTTCTTGAAGTCTTGGAGGCATTTGGCCCTTGATGTGTATTGTTCTTGCTTTTCTGACCCTGTGTTTCGAAGTTCTCCAATCTTTTTGGCCTTTTCCCTGTCTCTCTTGCTCTTTGTTGACTTCCAAGTACAAAGATCTGTACCCAGCTTCAAAGTTCTGTACCCAACTAACTTCTCTTCTTCTTTCTCTATTGCTCCCTTGGGACATGCCATCCATGTTCACAGGATTGACCATTACCACCAGGAAAGGGGTAATGGAAGCTTAAAACACCACCAACCCATCCTCTAGACACCAATGGGGTGTCCAACAATTCAATTCAATTTGGACATGAACTACCTGGAGTTAGTATCAGATTCCACAGATGTAAGGTTTCGGTCCCACAAGACTGCTCTCCCTTCAGTTGCTGGTCACAGTTCCTGGCCACCCATAATCTGACCAACCACTGTAAAGCAGGGGTTCCTATGACCCTCTCTTCTGGTCCAATAATTTGTTAGAATAGTTCACAGAACTAAAAAAAAAAAAAAACACTTTACTTAGGTTTACTGGTGTATTATAAGGGGTACAACTCAGAACGGCAGATGAAAGGCATGCGGAAGGCAAGGCGTGGGGGCGGGTAACCCAGAGTTTCTGGGCCGCCTTGGATGCACCACCCTCCCAGCACCAACTAGGAAGTGTAGCAAATCTTGTTATTTAGGAGTTTTTCTAGAGCTTCATCCCTAGCCTCCCTTCCCTTCCCAGAGGCTGGCAGGTGGGGCCAAAAGTTCCACCTTCTGGTGGTCCTTCTGGTGATCAGCCCCACCTGAGCCTGTGTAGGGGCTCTACCCTAAGTCCCCTCAGTAGCATAAGCTCAGATGTGGTCAAAAGGGGCTCATCACGAGTCAAAAAAGACATCCCTGTCACTCAGGAAATTCCAAGGGTTTCAGGAGCTCTGTGCCAGGAACCAGGGACAAAGGCCAAATATATTTCCTATTACACCACATCTATAGGGCCAGACTGCCTGGATTGAACCCAGGCAGGGTCATTTGTGAGCTGTGTGATTTGGATGCATTAAGCAATCTCCATGTACTCCTGTTTCTTTGTCTGTTCAATGGTGAGAATAATAAAAGAACCTACCTAATAGGTTCGTTGTGAGGTTTAAATGAATTAACAAAAGCACTTAGAATGGTAGCTGATGCCCAGTAAGCAATCTGAAAATATTTAACCACTATTCACTCCCAGGATCACCCGATGGTAACTCTTCTGTTATCTGCAGATTAAATTTCAAACAGCATTCAAGGCTACCTCTTTTGTAAAAACATCAAATCTGTATTATTCACAGTACATAGTTTTAATAAGTGTTAGACGGCGGTGAGTTTGGTTAGATGTGTCTTTTATTCTAAATGGGGACCTTGGGGAATGTTGGCTGTGTGTGTGTGTGTGTGTGCGCGCGTGTATGTATACAAGTGCATGAGTGACATTTCGAGAACTCTACTCCCTGGAGTGCAAATATTTAGAAAAAGAACATTTAGGCTTTGAGTTATAACTATTGGATAAGTTTCAAACCGCTGCCCTTGATAAGAATGAAGACAAAAAAATCACTCCAAATCAGAAGTTGAGGAGTAATTTTTTGGTTAAGATATTTTTTTAAATTATTGCGGCACCTGGGTGGCTCAGTCGGGTAGGCGTCTGACTTCAGCTCAGGTCATGATCTCACCGTTTGTGAGTTTGAGCCCTGTGTCGGGCTCTGTGCTCACAGCTCGGAGCCTGAAGCCTGCTTTGGATACTGTGTCTTCCTCTCTCTCGGCCCCTTTCCCACTCATGCTCTGTCTCGCAATAATAAATAACTGTTAAAAAAAATTAAAATTATGGCAGAATGTCAGTTATTTCCATTATAATATGTTAATTCAAATCCAGATACTATAGGGTAGAGTTCACTGTGTTGCCCTATAACCTTTGAATTCAAGGGTGCATGTGCCCTGATTCCTCTCAGGGCATTACACAATTTTCATTGAAACAGGGATGAAATTGGTTGATTCACTACACGGATCATGAAATGAGAGCATGTAATAAATTCACAGACAAATCCATATAGGAAAAGTCGATTTGCAAATCCAACTCATACACCCAAGTATTTTTCCTTTGCAGCTATTTTTGGGTGTATCTAAGAAGGCTCATAGAATCTTTATTTTTTTTAAGTTTATTTATATATTTTGAGAGAGAGAGAGAGAGAGCACGAGTGGGGTAGGGGCAGAGAGAGAGAGAGAGAGAGAGAGAATCTCAGTCAGGCTCTGCACTGTCAGCACAGAGCCCCATGTGGGGCTCGAACCCACAAAACCATGAGAACTCACAAAACCTGAGCCGAAACTAAGAGTTGGACATTCAACCGAATGAGCCACCCAGGTGCCCCGAGGACTGATAGAATCTTTAAAAATCTGCTTGGAATTCACTCCTTCGGCCAAAAGAGTCTTATGCTCCCCCCAGGACCCACTTTAAGTCACACCTGTGATGCATCTTGTCCAAAAACTTTAGTTAGCACTACCCCACTATTCCTACTGGCTTATCATCATAATCACCCAAAGACTTTTGGGGGGAACAAACGTCTCAGGCCATACTTGTTGAAATTCCCGTTAGGCAGATTTGGGGTAGGATCCCACAAACTACAATTGTGTAAGTTTCCTTGGGATTATGCTTATCAGACAGAATTAGAAGCCAGTGGTCTATCTCAGTGACCTGTTACTTGATATAAGTGCAGTAGATGAGGTTTGGAAATATCCAGGCTCCCCGAGACCCGCCCCCCCATCCCTTTTCTGAGAACTTTCCCGCTATCCACAAGGGGTGGGGCCTGACAGGGCCCGACTCTCTCCCATGCCACCGTGATTTGGTCAAGGGAAGTCATCTGGCATAAACTGGGCCAGATTTTTTTTTTCTCCCGCCTTATTTCAATTGAGAGACACGGTCTGGCACAGAGGAGCTGAGGGACACAGAGGAGCGTCATACCGAAGGTCCACACGCCGGCCGCCAGGTCCCTGGGGCTACCCTAGTTCCCCCCTTTCCTCGGGCCCACTGTGTCCATTCAACTAGTTGAATTCTGCAGGACTTTCTGTTGGTTTCCTAGGACTGCCGTGATGAACGACCGCCCAACGGGGGGCTTCGAACGATGCGAATCTATTCTCTGGCGGTTCTGCCATCCAGAAGTGGAAAATCAGGTGTCAGTCAGGTTCGTGCCTTCTGCGGGCTCTGAGGGAGAAACCATCCCTGCGTCTCCTCGCTCCTGGTGGCTGCTGGTAGGCGATCCTTGGTGTTTCCTCGTGTGTCCGTGTGTCCCTCCAAGGTCTGCCTCTTCTCTGTGTCTCTGTGTCCTCTCCTCTTCCTTTTCGGACACCGGTCACTCGATGTAGGGCCCACCCTAAATCCAGGAGGATTGCATCTCAAGATTTTTAACCAATGTTACCTGCAAAGACCCTATTTCCAATTAAGGTTGCATGCTGAGGTTGTGGGTGCACCTGAAGCTGGGGGGCGGGGGACGCTCTTCGACTCACAACACACACATTTGCTAAGAAACCAAAGACAAAATGCTCACAGTCACAAAGAAGAGAAGACCTCTCTTCTCTTCCTCAGGGCTGACATCAGGGCCACAGAGAAGGTCCGGAGTCAGTTTAGGTCACATGACCTCTCCTGGACCAGTCACTGGGGCAAGGGAGGTGGGTGTTCTGATTGGCCAGCCCAGGCCACTCACTTGCCTGCACTGGAGAAAAGGGGTCCATGTGACTGATAGCCTCTCACTCCAGTGCAGTCTAGGCGCTCAGAACGGAAGGAAAGGTCCCAACAGGGGGTCCATCTGCTGTGTTCCTCCAGCAACTCAGCATCACTGCTGTTCTTTCCGGCTCCACATCCGAAACAAAAATAAACATTGAAATCAACACTTCCAGGGTTCGTAAAATCGATCGCCGGGGATCTGCCAAGGCCGTCTCTGTACAGGGCGTTAGCAAGTGTTAGAGTCCCCGCTGCCTGTGAGTTAAAGATTAAAATGATCAGGTAGGTGACCTTAGTTCTCCAATTTCAGTATTATCTTGTTGCTAGAAACAGCTGTCTCTGTCCAAAGAAATGATAGTTATTCACGTTTACGTGGCCCTTGGCACATTTATGTATATTATCAAAATTAAGAAGCACAGTAA
Source organism: Herpailurus yagouaroundi (assembly GCF_014898765.1). Classification (NCBI taxonomy): domain Eukaryota; kingdom Metazoa; phylum Chordata; class Mammalia; order Carnivora; family Felidae; genus Herpailurus; species Herpailurus yagouaroundi. Next base: position 14,321,092 of record NW_024412412.1, read on the forward strand.
CTCTGGGAGGGAGGCGTGTATTATTATCTCCATCTTAAAGATCTGGAAAACTGAGGGAGAGAACACTGAAGCGATTTGCCTGAGGTCACATGATCAGTTAGTGGCAGCTGCAGAATTAGTATCCGGGTGCACGTGATTCCTGATCTAGGGGTTTCTGCACTTGTTGTAACGGCCCATTTCGGGTATTCCCCCTTAACGCTAGGACAGCACTGGGACGAACCTCACACCTTCCCTTCAACCAGCCTCTCCAGGACACATAATTACTTTTCTGCCGGGACGCTCTCTATTGCAAACGTCTGAGCTCACAAATAAATTTTTTCTTCCCCAGAGGCGTAGATTTTCATGCGAAAGAGATGTAAAACTCAGAGGTTTTGGAGAGATCAACCTGTGCTCTCTCCTGGGAAAATGGAAAAATAGCTTTGATATTTTCTTTTCTCCTTGTGATGAGAACAACAAAATAAAGAACGGCCCTTCCTCCTCTGGAAGTTTGAGAACCGAGGCTTGAGGGTGACGGGCTTCAATCATGACAGGAGGGATCTGTCAGGAATCTGAACAGCATCTGCGTGTAGACTGGGCACATTCATGGTGTATGGCATCAGGTAATAATGTCAAAATTTTCACAACATGATCACTTCCCGGTGTTTGTTCTTTTTTTTTTAATTTTTTTTTTAACGTTTATTTATTATTGAGAGACAGAGAGACACAGAGCGTGAGCAGGGGAGGGGTAGACAGAGGGGAAGACACAGAATCTGAAGTAGGTTCCAGGCTCCGAGCTGTCAGCACAGAGCCCGGCGTGGGGCTCGAACTCACGAACCATGAGATCATGACCTGAGCCAAAGTCAGTCGCCTAACCAACTGAGCCACCCAGGCACCCCCCCCCACACACCGTGTTCGTTCTAATGCAGGTTTTCCTCAGACCCAGGCGACAGTGGCAGAAACCAAATGGCATTTCTTCACTGCCTTTGAAACCACCGGAAATCCAGCCCTCCCCATCATCCCAGACCTCCTGACCAGTTGAGGGAGAACCGAGCAGAAAGGTGTGTATGATGGTTAATTTCATATGTCACCTTGGCTAGGCCACGGTATCTAGATATTCATTTAAACACCAGTCTAGATGGTGCTGTGCAGGTATTTTTAGATCGTATCAACATTTAATTCGGTAGATTTTGAGTAAAGTGCATTAATCTCCATGATATGGTGGGCCTCGTCCAATCAGTTGAAGGCTTTAAGAGTAAACAGACTGAGGTCCCGTGAAGAAGAAGGAATTCTGCCAGCCAGCTACCTCTGGACTTGAACTGCAACATCAACTCTACTCTGGGTCTCCAGACTGCCAGCCTACCCTGCAGGCTTTGGACTTGCCAGCCTCCCACAATTGGGTGGATCAATTCCTTGAAACAAATCTCTTTGTAGATATCTCCATGCACATCCCATTGGTTCTGTGTCTCTGGAGAGCCTGACGGACGCAGTGAGCACTGGGCGGCCTCGGTGTCCTACCGCAGGCACTTGCACGTGCTCTTCCGGCTGCGACGTGACAGCTACCCAACCCCGTTTCTTGTGGCTGGTTTTGTTTTCCCTGCCGTCCCATACGTGTGCAGCCTGCGGGCTGGTCCTGCGGGCTGGACAGATCATTCTCACATGTGCCGCTGTTCTCTCTCGTGTCTCTCTGTCCCCTGCTCTGACACGCTCCACGCCTGGGCCCACCTCCCTTGTCCCCAACACCATCAAGCTGTGCTGACTTACCCGGGGCTGTAAGGGACATTGATGTCCCGGCTCCTGCAGGATTCCCGTCTCCTCTTCCAGGGCTTTGGGACACATTTCTAAGGGAAACCATTGTGTCTAATTACTTTCAGAGGTATCATGAGGCTCTTATTATTGGAAAAATGACTACATTTTTATGTTCAAATAAATTCTCTAAGACACAGATATAAAGGCTCCATAGTGTAAATTCTCCTCATCGAGTTATTTCCTGAACTCCTGAACAGACTTTCAGTCATGTGCCTTAGTTTTAATTTTTGACATTCTAATCCCGATGTCAAATTCAACATCATTTGCAAATTTAAGCACTGAATCCTCTATCAGCAGCCCAGGGATGTTCACATTTAATTAAAAACGACTGGGGAAGACATTTTTTTAAATAACTTATTAGTCTATTATTAGTCACTTGAACATATGGGGACTCTAGCCTTTAGGAATTAAATGACTTTTATCTTCACTCTTTTCTGAAAAATCCGCAAATTTTCATTAGCTCTTCTTGGTATTTGAACTACTTTCCTTTGGGGAATGGGGACGGGGGCAACATTCTATTCTTTTACTACTCTACTGGAAAGCTTATCCTTGACAATGACCCCAGAGACCAGTGGGAAATGCAGAAGGAGCTTCTTCCGCAGACGACATAGTCACTATCGGTCTTGATCTCCCCTCCCTGTGTCCTAAAATTCGATTAAAATGATACACAATATAGGCGCGCCTGGGTGGCTCAGTCGGTTAAGCGTCCAACTTCAGCTCAGGTCATGATCTCAGGGCTCATGGGTTCAAGCCCCATGTTAGGCTCTGAGCTGTCAGCACAGAGAAGAGCCTGCTTCTGATTCTGTGCCTCCCTCGCTCTCTGCCCCTCCCCCGCTCCCGCTCTGTCTCTCTCTCTGTCTCTCTCTCTCTGTCTCTGTCTCAAAAAGAAATAAACATAAAAAAATGATACACAATATGTTTCTTAAAAGAACAAATCCATAACTGAGCTGGAAAAGAAGAAAGGGTGTCACCCATGAATCAGAATTTTTAGGGGGGATTCTGGAATATTGAAAGCAAACAGCATCAGATTTATGAAGAAGGCAGAGGCAGACTCCACTCAACACAGAGGGCTGAGAGGACGGTTAGCAAAGAAGCCATTCTCCAGAGGGAGCCCCAGAGAAACTCCAAGTTTAGGATACACTGTAGCAAAGGCGGACATTAGCCTAAAGACTGCTTGCAGGGTGGAAAGACTGTTGGCAGACTGTCCCGCCTCCTCTTTGTCGCTTAACACATATAAGCCTCCTGCACATCACCAGGAAGAGGATAAAAATCGAGCAGAAATATATGCAAAGGATACTAATAGCCAAAAGAAATACAAATGGCCTTCAAGTACATGAAGAGGTGCTCAAAGTCGCTAGGCGGGGGGGGGGTCTGGTAAATGCAGATGAGAATGACAACAGCACAGCATACTTTACTCATCTAAAAGCTGACACTATTCTGTTTATGTGAGCGCATGGGTGAACGGGCTCTGAATTCTGTCGGAAGGAAGACTTTGAAGGTATGGTTTATCAGCATCTAGCAAAATGTCTTACCACCCGTGGCCTCTGGTACAGCAACTCTTCTTCCAGGATTCTCCTACAGAAATGTTGACACACGTGGGAAGATGTACTATGAGAATATACCAGGCGGCACCACTTGCAATGTCTGATGACTAGAAACAGTCAGTAGCGGAGTGGATAGATTGTGGTTTCTTCATGCTCTGAAATACTGTGCTTACCAGAACTGACATGGAAACATCCTTAAGACATATTGTTAAATAAAACATTAAAGGGGCACCTGGGTGGCTCAGTCGAGTAAGCGTCCGACTTTGGCTCAGGCCATGATCTCGTGGGTTGTGGGATCGAGCCCCGCATCGGTCTCCATGCTGACAGTGCAGAGCCTGCTTGGGGTTCTCTCTCTCCCTCTCTCTGCTCCTGCCCTGATTATGCTCTCTCTCTCTTTCTCAAAATAAACATTAAAAAAAAAAAAAAAAAAAAAAGGCAAGCAAGCAAGCAAAAGCTTTCCACAAGTCCTCAGCTTCTATCTTTTTGCCCAGAACCGAGCCCCCCTCTGCAAACGAGTCTGGGCTACAATACAGGTCTCCACTCTAAACACCCCCAGGGTTCTGTTGGGAAGGAAGAGAGGGAAACAAACACGAGGCGAGGGGGTGCACAAACGTGTCTCCTGCGGAAAGAAAATATTAAGTGTGTCCCCAGGGAGAGTGTTATCTCTGGGGAAGGGGGTACATTTCCCTCTTATTTGACATACTTCTTTTGTTGTTGATTTTAAAATAATTCTGAACATATGGAAAACTTTCAAGAATAGTAGAAGAAACTTTCCTGAACCATTTGAGAATAAGTTGCTGATATAATGCTCCGTCATCCCTGAATGTTTTAGTTTGTAATTCTTAAAAACAAGGACACTCTCCTCCCTAAGCGAAACGAGCACCATCAAAATCAGGACATTAGCAACGAAATTCTTTCTTACCATTTAATCCACAGATCTCAAAGGGCATTCTTTTCTCTAGGGCAATATATTGAGTCCCCGTTGATGATTTTCCTCGATGTCAGCTACTTGGGAATAAATATGGATTGTTTTGATTAAAACTGTGTCCTTCGAAGGGCTTGAGCACCCAATGGTGAGAGTCTTTCGGTAATAGGCTGGAACCAAGAGCAGAGGTTGAACAGGTGCACGGTGTCTGATCTCAGCACTCTGTGGACGAGCGCTCGGGCCAGGGTGGCTGGGACTCATGTGGATCTAGACTCCAAGGGGACTCAAGTCCCCCACCCCCCACTCAGTTGCTTTCCCATTTTAGAGAGTAAGCATGAGAGTGGCCTTGCCAACCGGGACATAGTGTCTGCTTGGGCATCGGGCAGTCTGAGGTTTAGGTGGCAGCTGTTGAGGGAGTTAGATGCCTGGAGTGCCTGTCGCCAGCACCTGTTGGCCTGGCAGGAAGTCCTATTTGGGCACAGCCCCTCCTGCTGGGAGAGGGAGGCTCTGTTCTCACTCAGAGTGTTGCCGGGCAACCTCAGTCTTCAGGGTCAGACCCTCCTGCTTGTCTTTCCACAAAGTATATAAACAAGTGTATAAATAAAATACACTGAAGTAAAATTTAGATGGTTGAAGTAACAGAAAATAAGATTTTTTTTTGTTGCCTTCCTCCTTTCGTCACTGCCCCCAGATATTACTGATTTGAAATAACTTTTTGATGATGTGTGTACATGGTCCCTGAACGAAAGCAAACAGGGATAAATATAGATGTCCCATAAGCTGATGCTTTGATGATGTGTCACAAATTAGGAGTCGCCTGGGTAGAGCATAGGGATTTTATAAGCTGCTATGTAAATAATGCCTAAATACAGCTATTCTTATGGTCTGAGTTCAATACCTCCACAAAATTCTTTAATTGTTAACTCACTTAGGGCTGTGTTTGATCACTTCTCCTCTAGTATATTTAAATCTATTCTCTAGACCTGTGTGTCCAATAGGGTAGCCACCAGCCATGTGTGGTTATACAAATTAAAATTACAACGAACTGATTTAAATGAAGAATTAGGTTCTCCGTCACCCTAGCCACACTTCAAACGCTCCACAGCCACACATGGCTAGCGGCTGCCTTATTGGATAATGCGCATATAGAACATGTCCATCGTTGCGGAAAGTTATATTGGACAATGCTATTGACCTTTGCCAGGAAACAAAATGTGGGATCGTCTGATGTCCAAATCTTATCAAAAGCTGGTTTAGAAGACGCAGTGTTTATTGGAGATTGGTGGAAGACTGCCCATTCCTATGGTTTCTTTGAGTTTTAGCCTTGAATCAAGCAAGACCAGCTACAGTGTTTTTGGATCACAGCATCTTGGCTGTCTATAGAACTGCTTTCATTGAGCCACATTTTGGGGTTTTGTCCAAGAACTCATTAAGAAATAACCTCGTGAATATTGCTGGGCCAGAAAATAAAGACTTGCTGGAGTATAATGGGGATCTGTCAAAAGGATATGGGTGCCAATTTGGTGGGGTGTTTGCTGGCCAAATCTGAGAGTAAATTGAGCAGCACAGAATAAATCCAGCATGGAAATGTTTCCATGCTGATATAAGTTCATGTGTGGAGGAGAATGCCGGACCATAGAATGCCAACAAATAAATGCAGAAGGCCTGATGGAACTAGAACATCACCCCTTGGCCCTCTCTAGAGTCATAGTTGTTTCGAGCAAGAATCAGCAAGAGAAACTATGGGTAAAGGCTGGATATGGAACAAAACACTTTCATAATAGGAAAGTATCTCTTTACAAAATACTTGTTGATTATAAAGGTAAAAACTAGAAGCTTCACAGTGGAGGCACCTGGCAGACCCTACCTTCGTCCAGTGTTCAAAGTTGATGTCACCAGGCATGGGAAGAGTGGCTATCATGTGCCTCCTGACTGCACACGCTGAGGACACAATATTATTACTTCTGAGATACTCTTGCCAAAAAATACATGCCCCGGGGGCACCTGGGTGGCTCAGTCAGTTAAGTATCTGACTCTTGATCTCGGCTCAGGTCATGATCTCACGGTTTTGGAGTTCAAGCCCCATGTCAGGCGTTGCGCTGACCGTGCAGAGCTTGCTTGGGATCCTCCCCCTCTCCCTCTCTCTTTGCCCCTCCCCCACACGCACTGCCCCGCCCCAGCGCAAGAATAAATAAATAAACATTAAAAAAAAGAATAAATAAATTAAATTTTTAAAAACTTAAAAAAAAAAAAAAAAACCTGACCTGAATCTAAATCATAAGGAAACACTGGACAACCTCAAATTGCGGGACGTTGTACAACTATCTGGCCCATACTGTTAAAAAATGTCAAGGTCTTGTGAGACAAAAAAAGACTACACAAGTGTTCTAGATCAAAGAGCAAAGAGACATGATAACAAAGTGCAAGTGTGATTCTAGGCCGGATCCTGGAAGAGAAAAAAAAAATTTTTTTTTTTGTTTTGTTGCTAGAAAGGACATTTGAGAAAAATGATAAAATCTGAAAGGGGATTAATACAGAAATACATTATATGCATATAGAAACATATGCATATGTTTACATATGCATATGTAAACATATATATGCATATGGAAATATACAATAAAATATATACAAAAATATATATTTTTTGTATAAAAATATATATACAAAAAATATATTTTTTTTATATGTTTACATATACATGCATATGGAAATATACAATAAGAGAGAATTTTAATTTTCGCAACATAAAGGGTATTTCCCTGAAACTTTTATATAAATCGTTCGAGCCAATTAGAGTCATTGATGACGTTTTCATGAGTATAATGTTGGAGAAGAACTGGGTCAGGCTAGAAAAAAATCACTAGAGAGTCACAAACGTGGCGACAGATGTCATGGTGGTAGAATGGGTGGTCTGAAATGTTTTACCCCTTGTTGCTGGTTGGGGGAATAGAGAATGATTACTTAAAACCATCTATCCGTCAGGCGAGAGGCTAAGTAGAGACATGTGATGTGTGGGCCAACCATTGGTAGCTACCAATGAAAATTGAAAAAGCAGATATATTTACTAGCCCCAGGCTAGCCTACAGAGGAGGCTGTCTTCCGAGAGCAAGGATGGGTGGGCTGCCTCAATGCACCTGTTCTCTCTTCCCAGAATGCAGTTTCCCCATTGCCTCTCACCAAACAAGAGCGGGTCGCCCCTCTGTCGATCTCATAAAACCCTGTTTTTTCCTTTCATGAGATTTACTGTAAATTGTGAAAGTACTTTCACATAACTCTCAACAGCAGAGCCGCACCGATGTAAACAGAACTATGCTCAGAACACCCCGGACCGAGGCCGGGCACAGTCCCATAGAGGGCGCCCGACACGTAAATCTTCTGGTTTGATCACTGAAAGTCCCGTGGCTCAGAAGCTCTGCTGGTACATACAGGCGCTTGGTGCAAATTAGAAAACAGGCGCCCTTCCTTTCGACAGACTAAGCAGGAAACAGATTTCCTTCTTCTCGCTGAGGTTGTCTCAAACTTGGGCATGTAGCTTGGCAATTAGCGGGTGACACGGCTTGTAGTCTACACCTGAGGCCCTTGTGCAAGGCACAAACTCATGACCCAGGGGCCTACTCCATGGCTAGGTTTATTTGGCTCATTTAAAGACTATTTTTGGGGCGCCTGGGTGGCTCAGTCGATGAGGTGTCCGACTTAGGCTCAGATCACCACCTTGCAGGTCGTGAGTTCGAGCCCTGTCTCCGGCTCTCTGCTGTCAGCGTGGAGCCTGCTTTGGATCCTCTGCGCCCCTCTCTGCCCCTCCGGGGGCACATGCGCCCGCCCTCTCTCTCAAAATTAACATAGACGTTTAAAAGAAATAAATAAAAAATAAGTAACAGTATTGTTTAATTGCCAGTGTTTTAAATTCAGGGAAGCCTGCATAAAGGGACGGACCTCTGGCTTTGCTTTAAAGCTAACATTCCGCCTTCCTTCCTCCATGGCAACGACAGGAGGCAGTCAGGCGGCGGTGCTAACTTTGCGCTCTGCAGACCTCGCGCTCCCGGTCACCCCAATTATCCTGGACTCGGAGGCTGAGGAGAAACTTGTCCTTCCTTCATGCCCCGTGTTTTTTTTCCTAAACCCAACCCGCTTTACTCTGCTGGCTTTTTGTGATCGCCTCGCGCCCGGAGGCTTTTAAGCATTCAGTCTCCGCTACGGTCTGACTCTCCTTTGACACCGCACCACGCGAAACCCAGCAGCCTGTTGGCTGTAAGCAGAAAGGCCAGAGCATCTCTCCGAGTCTTGCCGAAGCTCCCTGCCCACGACTGTCTCTTCGAAGGGCGGGCCACACCTCGCAGCGCGTGAACGCTGCATTTCTGGGCTTTGCATCTGTTTGCAAGCTCGCACTTTCCATGCCCGTGTGGTTATGGTGGGTTGCAGGAAAGACAATGGATTTCTGTTGCGTTAAGATTGGGGGGAGGGCAAGGCTTGTGGGAAGGCATGTACTTTGGGGAAGGTGGAGGAACCCCAGCAGCTGGATAGATGCTGCAGATTGAGGGGGCTGGAGGAGGGAGAACAAACAGCACACAGGGGGAGGAAGAAGGAGCCGCCCGCACTCCTTAGGACTCTCCTGGCTAGGTTTTTCTCCCCCTTTCTATAGCAGCTGATGCTATTTGTGATGTGGATCTTTTATACGCCGTCAGCCAGAAACGCTTGCTGGAAGGAAGGCCATCTGTCCTGGAGGCTGAATGCCAAGTTGTGGGGATCTCCCAAGGAATGTAAAGCCAAAAAAAAAAAAAAAAAAAAAATTGGAACTTATTGCAGAGAAGGAAGATCTGACTTTGACAGGTAGGGGCTGTAGGGGCTTTGACACCCCTTGGCCTTCAGTGAACTTCCAGAAGCCAGGGAGGGCAGGGTTCCTCCACGGTATTCCAACGTTCCCAGCAGAGGAGAGCTGTCTAGTCAGTACAGGCCCTACTGTGTATGTTGATGTGTCTCTTCTGCAGCAAAGAAGCCACCTGCTTGTCAGCCCCGTGCAGTGAGCACCCAGTGAAGTGAGACAGTAGGTGTTCAGAGGGACCCAGTGCCACCAGTTTGTAATGCCCGGCAGACACCCTGGCCTGGGCAAGTGAGAGGCAACTTGGAGCAAATAGAACCACTGCAGAGGGGGAGGCTAGGGGTTTCTACCCTCTATGGAGAGGGACTGGGCTGGCACTTACCCAGCACTCAACAAAGCTCAGTTATTGAGGAGAAGCTGTGGTGTGCAGGTAAGGAGACAGAACGGGCAGTAAGTGGAGTGGGTGGGAGGTTTTTCCTCCCGTTTGACAGGAGACACTGGAGCATGTTGGGAAGCTGAAGGGAAAGATCTAGTAGATAGCAACTGATGATGCAAGAGAGCAAGGGGTAATGTCAGAGTCCTTGAGACCAGGGGAGGCAATGGGGCTCGGAGCTCAAGGGGAGAGGTGGGCAGAGCCAATGGGGTTTAGAGCCCAAGGGGAGAGGTGGCTAGAGCCATTGGGGCTTAAAACAACTCCTCCTCCCATCAGTGCAGCTAGCACCCTGGCTGCAGACGCACTCATGTCACTGCTTTTGCTGGATGCACCGAGTACCCTCTTCGCACCCAGGCCCACCTCTCCCCTTGGGCTCTGAGCCCCAGTGGCTCTAACCACCTCTCCCCTTCAGCGCAAGTAGTATTCCTCCAACCTGAAGAGAGGCATTTAAGCAGAGGCATTAATATGAGTTTTCACGGCAGAGAGGAACTTGGGATGGAGTTCCCAACATGGAACTTGGGATATGACTGAGGGGCCACTGGTAAGAGGATGGGCCAGGAAGTGGCAGCTTCAGGGTTTCACGACAGCATGTAGACTCAGTGTCTGTGGAATGGGAGAGCGGAGAAAGGGAAAGGGGAACACCGGAAGAGAGCGGGTTCTTACTCTTCTGTAGTCTTACTTGGGCTGTAAAAAAAAAAAAAAGCGTCGTGCTCCAAAGAAGACATCCAGATGGCCCACAGGTACGCCAAAAGGTGCTCAACATCACTAATTATCAGGGAAATGCAAGTTAAAGCCACGAGGAGATAGCACTTCCCCTATGTTAGCATGGTTATTTTCAAGAAGACGAGAGATAAGAGTCATCAGGGACTCGGAGAAGAGTGCCCAGACCAACCTTGGGCGCTGTTGGTGAGAATGGAAATTGGCGGAGCCGCTCTGGAAAACCGTACAATGAAAAATGAAAAATGAAAAATGAAAAATTACAACTACCATGGGATCCAGCAATCTCACCTCCGGGTATCCATCCAAAGGAAATTAAAACAAGATATCAAAAATAGGATCCCTGCACTCCCATGTCGACTGTAGCCATCTTCACAATAGCCAAGCTCTGCAAACCATATAAGCGTCTGTCAGTGGCTGAGCAGATAAGGAAAATGGTGTCATTATTCAGCCGTGGGAAGGAGGGAGGTCCTGCCATTTGCGACTACATGGATGGCTATTGAGGACATTATACCTAGTGAGATAAGCCAGACAGAGAAAAACAAACACTGTATGATACTATTTACATGTGGAGTCTAAAAGAAGCCAAGCTTGTAGACACGGAGAGTAGAACAGTACTTACCAGGGGCAGCGTGGGGACGCGGGGAGATACACACAAACTTGCAACTAGAAAATGACGAAGTTTTAGAAATCTTTTTTTTTTTAAATGTTTTTATTTATTTTTGAAGGAGAGAGAGACAGAGCATGAGCCAGGGAGGAGCAGAGAGAGAGGGAGACACAGAATTCGAAGCAGGCTCCAGGCTCTGAGCTGCCAGCACAGAGCCCGATGAGGGGCTCAAACTCACGGACTGTGAGATCGTGACCTGAGCCGAAATCGGACGCTCAACCGACTGAGCCACCCAGGCGCCCCTAGAAATCTAACACCCAGTATAGTGACTCAGTCAACAGTACTGCATTACATACTTCAACTGCTAAGAGACTAGATCTTACTGGTTCTCACTAGAGAAAAGAAACGATCATTGTATGGCATGATGGAGGTGTTAGCAAACACTAGGGGGGTAATCATATTCCAATATATAAATATCAAATCAACATTTTATTTTTTAAAAAAATTTTAATGTTTATTTCTTTTTGAGAGCGAAAGAGAGAGTGTGCACAGCAGGGGAGGTGCAGAGGTGGGGGAGCGGGAGAGACACAGAATCTGAAAGCAGATTCCAGGCTCTGAGCTGTCAGCGTCCCACGTGGGGCTCGAACCCACGAACCGTGAGATCATGACCTGAGCCGAAGTCCGACGCTCAACCGACTGAGCCACCCAGGCGCCCCTCGAATCAACACTTTAAAACCTACACACTATGTCAATGATATCTCAGTAAAAAAATTTTAAAGCTCTAGTAATCTTTTAAAAAGAAAAAAAAAAGCAGAGTACGCACCAGAGAGCAAAGTAAAGAAGCTGTTCGGGAAGCTGCCTTGGCCCGTTGGCCTAAGGAAGAGGGGCGGGAGTCCGTGGGGCCAGATGCAGACACAGGTTCTCACACAAAGTGCTCACTTTGCAGCCCTCGGCCCATTGTCTACGTGGAGATGCCTGACAGGTCTTTCCTGCGAAAACCCTGTCACTCAGCATTTCTTTCAATACTAAATAAAATGACTGAATATGGAAAAGGGGAACATTGTGTAAGGGTTAAGTGTAGGAAGATGGAGGAAGAAATTTGAAACTGATCATCAGTCGCTCCAGAAGGACGTCCTCCTTCTGCTTGAAGAATCACAAGGTGGGGGTCAAATTGGAGTATTTTTTGTTTTTAAGGACTGACTCAACACAGTAGTAAGTCGAATTCCTGCCATACAGCCTGGTGTGTTAGGGTGACTCACAGGGACAGCTCAGGTGCCAAAACAAACAGGTTCTGCAGCTTACATTAAAAAAAAAAATAGGAGGTTTGAAGAAAATGCATGATTCTGCTCTAAATTAGAAGAGAACTAAAATGTTAAAGCAAAACTCCACGTGCTGCCAATAAAGTCTGTAGAATTCGGTCCTTGCGGTCTCTCAAAGTGAACTCTGGAGGGCTCTGTGAGATGGCTTGGGGTCAGGGATAAAGCGTCCTTGACGCTCTCTGGCTGGCTGACTTTTAGAATTCACCCCCTCTGACTTCCCGCAATCTTTGGTCCCATCTAACGACTGTTCTGGTTAAATCCAAGATCGTTTGATGTGATTCTACTGAAACCCTCACAAATGTTCGAGGCAAGTGGCAATTTAGAATTTAGAAAAGGAGTTTTCAGTTGTCTCAGAAATAGAACACACAGTACCTTTTATACCTCGACCAAGTACATAAACACACTGGTTCTAACAAACAAGCTGAAAATGTTTCACAGAATGGCGTCTACTCTAGAATTTATATTGTATTCGGATCTTTTTTTATTCTACTCTGTTCACTTTTTAAAAATGCTGCTAAAAGCCCACTAAATTGAATTTATATCCGCTAACAGGTTATGCACCAGTATGAACAACACAGGTTTAGGAAATGCATTTTTCTCTATTTTAGTTACTTAGAGTGGAATGATAGAGAGCTAAGATTATAAGCTAAAAAAAGCTAAAAAGCACCTGATGTTGACATTCAGGGACATCTGATTTAAAGAACAGAGGGGACAAGGATATTTATTTAAAAAAACAGTGGGGCACCTGGGTGGCTCAGTCAGTTGAGTGTCTGACTTCGGCTTGGGTCACGAACTCCGCAGTTGGAGAGTTCGAGCCCCACATTGGGCTCGCTGCTGTCAGTGCAAAGCCTGCTTCAGATCCTCTGCGCCCCTCTCTCTGCTCCTCTCTCTCTCTCTCTCTTAAAAATAAATAAACGTTAAAAAAATAAAAAAAATAAAAAAACAACGATCCAGTAGCTACCACTTACTTCCTGCTCTGTACCCATTGCACCATCAGGCTCTTGGCGAACACTTTCTCTCATTTTCCCAACAACCTGGTAATTCAAGGTACTATTATTCTTGTCCAGGGAAGAGCCCCGGTCTCCTTATCGCTGAAGTAGAGGCCGGGAGATGTCATTTCCTTACATTCACACACATGGTGCGGAAGGCTGATTCCGGGACGGGTGCTCTTGTCACAGCTTCTGACTGACCCCGGATCCTCCCTGGTGCCTTTCAGTCGGGGTGCACCCGAAGATACCGATACTGGTCAGGGGCAAGTAAGAGTACAGGCTGCTATCCGTGCACATGGATTGTCATGCACACAGACAGGTGTGGAAGTGGGAACGATTTCTCGAAGTGGACTTTCTGGGCCAAAGGCTTTCGTGATTGGGACAGATGTTGCTGGATTGTCTTTCATGAAGGTTGTGTTGATTTACTCAGAAAGCTTTGGAAGAGAGAACCTGTCCCTCACACCTTTGAAAATGGCGTTACCAGACTTTTCAGTCTTTGCCAACCTCATAGAAGAAAAAGAGAATCTCACTGAAGTTTTGGTATCTCTTGTTCTAAGAGTTCACATCATTTCCCCAGTCGTTGATATCGCCTTTCCTCAAACTGTCACTTTCTGGGGCACCTGGGTGGCTCAGTCCGTTGAGCATCTGACTTTGGTTCAGGTCATGACTTCATGGTTCATGAGTTCAAGCCCCACATAGGGCTCACTGTTGTTTCAGCACAGAGCTCGATTTCAGATCCTCTGTCTCTGCCCCTCTCCCATTTGCACTTTCTCTCTCTCTCTCAAAAATGAAAATAAACATTAAAAAAAACCTGTCACAGGGGTGCCTGAGTTGAGCGTCTGACTTCGGCTCAGGTCAGGATCTCCCAGTTTGTGAGTTCGAGCCCTGTGTTGGGCTCTCTGCTGACAGCTCGGAACCTGGAGCCTGCTTTGGATTCTGTGTCTCCCTCTCTCTCTGCCCTCCCCCACTTGTACTCTGTCTAAAAACAACAACAACAACAACAAAAACCTGTCACATTCTTTGCTTCTTTTTCTGTTATGTTTCTTGTTGATAACTTCTAAGAACTTTAGATACCCATATATGCATATTGAAAGCAATTTTTCTTTCAAAAATAAATGTTTCTTTCAAAAGAAAGATAAAGTCCATTATCTTCCTTATGGGAATTTTTCTATGTACAATGTTTTCACTTTTACTTAGCATTTTCTTATGGCTTTAGATTTTTGTGTCTTATTTACAAAAGGCCATCTCATCCTGAAATGACGCATTTAAGAATCTTCAACATGTTCTTTTTTCTTGATATATCTACAAGTCACTAAGATGTGAAATGTGAGATAGAAATGCTTTTCCCAGAGCATCTGGGTGGCTCAATCGGTTGGGTGTCCAACTTTGGCTCAGGTCATGATCTCACAGCTCGTGAGTTCGAGCCCCACATCGGGCTTTGTGCTGACAGCTCAGAGCCTGGAGCCTGCTTCGGATTCTGTGTCTCCCTCTCTCTCTGTCCCTCCCCCGCTTGTGCTCTATCAAAAATAAATATTTAAAAAAATTTTTTTAAATGCTTTTCCCATGGGGTGCCTGGGTGGCTCAGTCAGTTAAGTGTCCGACTTCAGCTCAGGTCATGATCTCACGGTTCGTGGGTTCGAGCCTCCCATCAGGCTGTGTGCCAACAGCTCAGAGACTGGAGCCTGCTTCAGATTCTGTGTCTCCCTCTCTCTCTGCCTCTCCCCTGCTCATGCTCTGTCTCTCTCTCTCTCTCTCTTTCAAAAATAAATACACATTTAAAAAAAGAAGAAATGCTTTTCCCTTTCTTCCCCGTAGGTGGCTGTCTAGTTGTCCTAATGCCATCTATTGGAGAAATTATATTTTCTACAGACCTATCATACATTCAGTTCTTCTATGTGTGTAGGTCTATTTCTGGAGTCTGCTTCATGTCACTGACAGGAGCAGATGCCGCCTCCTTACTGATTTATTTCCTGTTGCTTGAAAGATGCTTAACTGGTAGAACTAATCTCACTTTATTACCCTTCTTTTTCAACGTATCTCCTGGCCATTCTTGTACGCTTGGTTTTCCGTAAGGACCTCAAAATAAGTTTGTTTCTTTCTTTAAAAAAGTCCAGTTGCAATAGCACGGAGATCACCTGAAACTTATAGAATAATTTTAAAAGAATTAATATCTCCATCAATTTTATTGATTGATGGGTTGATTGCAATTGCTCAGCTCAAAAACGTAGAGGGGTCATTTTTGATGCACGTCTGTCTCTCCCACAGCCTTCATCCCATCCAACAGCAAATCTTGGCAGTGGTTCCTTCAATATATATCCAGGAACTGACCACCGCTCACACACTTCCTGCCAGTTCATGCTGTCACCATTTTCCACCCACACTTCTGCCATAGTTTCCGAACCGGTCTCCCTGCCTTCCTTCCATCTCTTTTCAACCCAGAAGCCAGAGCAAACCGTTCAAACCTAAGTCAGATCGCCCCACTCCTCTGTTCAAAACTCTCTGTGCAGCGGTGGAATACTACTTACCCACGAAAAAGGAAATCCTGTCATTTGTGACAACATGGATTGACCCGGACGGAGGACGTTCCATGAAGTGGCAGAAGTCAGACAGAGAAAAGCAAGGAGTGTGTGATCTTACTGGGAGGTGGAACCTAAAAGAGCCAACCTCACAGAAACAGAAAGTAGACTGGTGGTTACGGGGCTGGGGGTGGGGATGTGGGGGTGCTGGTCAGAGGGTACAAACTTCCAGCTAGAAGATGAGCAGGTTCCGGGGACCTGATGTCCAGCATGGTGACTATGGTTAACAACACCGTAATTATATACTTGAAAGTTGCTGAGAGCGTAGATCCTGAATGTTCTCACCCCACACACAAAGATAATTATGTGTGCTGGTGGGGGTGTTGACTGGTCGTACTGTGGTTATCATTTTGCACCAGGTTAAGTGTATTAAATCATCATGTTGTACACTTAAAACTTCTGCAATGTTACATGTCAATTATATCTCAATAAAGCTGGGGGGGGGGGGGAAGACCCCTCTGGAAGCTTTTTGCCTCACTCAAAGCAAAAAACAAACAAACAAACAAACAAAAAACCAAAAACAAAACCAGACTTGGAGCACAGATCTGCAGGTGAATGAGTTCACCACGTGATTATTTGAGGGAAAGAGTCCTAGGCACAGCCAAGAGCCAGAGCAAAGGCCCTAAGGCAGGAACGTGGTGGAGAGTCTTGGAGCTGAGGTTACAACAGCAGCAGACCACGGACCAGGATCTTGTGGGCCAGTTTAAGTCGCAAATTATTGAAAGCAGTTACTTACGTGGGGTGGGAACTGGGGTTGCGGGGGTGCGGCAGGGAAAGTTGACTTTTACATTAAACGCCTTGTGGAACAATTTGACTTCTCAAAATATACGTGTGACATTGATAAAAATAAAAAAAATTAATAAAGGATTTTAAAACACTGACATACAACAGAAAAATATAGAAACGAAGGGAAAATCATAACAGATGGCATTTGCCAGCACGTGGTGGGAGTTGAGCTTTTCTGTTAGCAGATGGATGGACATTCTTGTAGCCAAACTCCACAATTTCTCAGTCATCATGATTTTAAATAACACCCATCGATTTAAATTTTTATCTTTGAGCAGCCCCTGCAAGGTAAGGAATATTTAGTTAGTGTATTCAGCACTTAGCAAGTGACATGTCAAACCGACAAATTCTCTAGATTTTGTGATCTTCAGAGATACAGAAACAAAGGAGAGAAAGGTTTCAACCGTTTTTAATTTCTTTCACTTTCGTGTTAAAAAAATCATATTCTTGGGTAGAGTTTGAAACAGGTGTGATTTCTTAAAAATGTTTTTAACGTTTATTTTTGAGAGACAGAGACAGAGTGTGAGTGGGGGAGGGGCAGAGAGAGAGAGAGAGAAAGACACAGAATCTGAAGAGGATCCAGGCTCTGAGCCGTCAGCACAGAGCCCGACGCGGGGCTTGAACTCACCAACTGTGACTTCATGACCTGAGCGGAAATCAAGAGTCAGACGCTTAACTGACTGAGTCCCCCAGGCGCCCCAGAAGTTTCCTTTTATAAACTGCATTCTCCTTAATTAGCAAAAGGACATAACTAGATACAGAGATTGCTTGTTGCTTAAAATACCACGAATAGTGTCCCAACAGGCCAAATCTTTGTGGAAGCCACAGAAAATGATAGCTCCAGAAGGCCGCGGAGAGGTACACAAGGTTACTTAGAACTTCTCAAGTGCCAGCAGCAACAACGGGAGAAAATGGGTGCTGGGGGTGGTGGGGAGGGGGATGTTTCCCGTCTGTGTTATCACCACCATCAGCCTATTACAACAATTTATTTTATTTAAAAAATTTTTTTAAATGTTTATTTATTTATTTTTGAGACAGAAAGAGAGAGATGGGGCGCCTGGGTGGCTCAATCGGTTAAGTGTCCGACTTCGGCTCAGGTCAAGATCTCATGGTCCGTGAGTTTGAGCCCCACGTCGGGCTCTGTGCTGACAGCTCGGAGCCTGGAGCCTGCATCGGATTCTGTGTCTCCCTCTCTCTCTGCCCCTCCCCTACTCACGCTCTGTCTCTGTCTCTCAAAAAATGACTAAACGTTAAAACAAAAAAAATTTTTTTTTTTTTTATTATTTTTTTTTTCAACGTTTATTTTTGGGACAGAGAGAGACAGAGCATGAACGGGGGAGGAGCAGAGAGAGAGGGAGACACAGAATCGGAACCAGGCTCCAGGCTCTGAGCCATCAGCCCAGAGCCTGATGCGGGGCTCGAACTCACGGACCGCGAGATCGTGACCTGGCTGAAGTCGGACGCTTAACAGACTGCGCCACCCAGGCGCCCCAAAACAAAAAAAATTTTTAAAAAGAAAAAAAAAAAAAAAGAAAGAGAGAGGCAGAGAGAGAGGGAGACAGAGAATCCCAAGCAGGCTCTGCACTGTCAGCACGGAACCGGATGTGGGGCTCGAACTCACAAACCATGAGATCATGACCTGAGCCAAAACTAAGAGTCGGACACTCAACCGGCTGAGCCACCCAGGCGCCCCTACAACAATTTGTTTTAGAGACTAGATTTACACGCGAAACCCAGGAAGAAAATGATTATTCCTCTAGAAATGGTGGGAAACTTAGAACTAATTTCCTTATGTTTGGTTATCAGTGAGAAATGAAAGCCGTTATTTACCCCGATTCAGGCACTCGCTCTTACAGGTGCTCTTCAGTTCCTCATGCAAGTTCTTCAGCTCAAAAGTTGTCATGTCACCATCGCGCTGAGCCAGCTTCGCGGACAGTGTGGAATCACTAGGCGGTACATCTGGAAATAACGCCACATTGTGTGTCAGCTAGACTCGAGTTTAAAAAACAAGTATTGAAAAGTTTTCAACAAGATTTCTGAATGAGAAGGAAAGAAAGAAAGAAAGAAAGAAAGAAAGAAAGAAAGAAAGAGAGAAAGAAAGAGAAAGGCAAGAAAAAAAAAGAGAGAGAGAGAGAGAGAAAGAAAGAAAAGAAAGAAAAGAAAAAGAAAGAAAGAAAGAAAGAAAGAAGGAAGGAAGGAAGGAAGGAAGGAAGGAAGGAAGGAAGGAAGGAAGGAAGATGGAAGCATTAAGCCTATAAAAGACCGGGCCCTAGAACTCCTGACAGGGCAGCTTCTGGAATGGTCTCAGGGCTGGAGGGACTGGTGTGCACCATAGTAAATGTATTTTTGAATCTGAAACTGATTTTAGGTTTTTAAAAAATTTGCTGACATTATAGGCAAGTCCTGCATACTTCTCCCCCAGGTTGCCGTATGGTTAGCATCTCACTTTATTACCTGCTTACTTAATTATAAATCTTCATATAAAATCTGTCCCATATTTTGTATGTGCTGATCAGTGACTTTCATACTTTTTTTTGCCATGACTCACTTTAAGACATACATTTTACCTGGTACTCACACATATATACCCCAAGCCCAAACAACTGTCACACGCACTCAAATACCCTTGTGTGTGTGTATATATACATATATGTATACACACACACACACACACACACACACTGGTATTTTCTGTTGCATTCTCTTCTCTTCTATTCCATTAGGAAAATGGCAGGTAAAGACCCTCAATCAGTTTCTTCAGTAAATGGATTGCAAACTGCAGTTTGAAAAACACCTTAGGTCACAAAATTCCTTACTATTTTGTCACCTAATTGGAAACACTGAAATTTAGAGTTATGGATTACCAAGTAATCCCTACCAGATAATGCCTCTTTTCTGTTTTTACTCTGTGGAATATCTGATGACAAAACAAATC
Source organism: Herpailurus yagouaroundi (assembly GCF_014898765.1). NCBI lineage: Eukaryota > Metazoa > Chordata > Mammalia > Carnivora > Felidae > Herpailurus > Herpailurus yagouaroundi. Next base: position 14,340,527 of record NW_024412412.1, read on the forward strand.
TGTTTTTACACAGCTTGATTTTTAAATTTATTATTATTGTTGTTGTTGTTGTTGTCGTTGTTGTTAATTTTTAAGCAGGCTTCGTGCCCAGCCCAGAGCTTAATGTGGGGCTCGAACTCATGACCCCAAGCTCAAGACCTGAGCGGACATCAAGAGTCAGATGCTTAAGTGACTGAGCCACCCAGGCACCCCTAAATTTATTATTTTTAAAGTATCGCTAATAGCCCTCTGGATACCCACTGACCAATTCCTTGTCATAAGGACAAGGTCTTCTGAACCAAGATCCAGGGAGGCACATGTGCGGTGTCAAGCTTCTGGAAAGCTCAAATCACCCAGCTAACCTAAAATGGGGCAGGGGAGGGGCTGTGAAGAAATCATGTGTAGACAGATTCTAATGTTACGATCAAAACGAGACAAAACCCAACAACGCAACTGAGTACCGCTTTCATTCCAAAGGATATTTATACTTCACATTTGCCAAAGCACACTTTGCAAGCAGTACTAGTCTTCATCTATAACTTTAATTCTGTTTTCACTTTTCGAGAAGCTCCATTTGGCTCTTTTTCAAATCTGTTTGACGAGCCTTAATAGTTTCTTAATCCTGATTTAATTCCTCTTAACATGTAAGAGTGTCTGTCTGATCAATACATCCTCGAAGTCCTCATTCCCTCAAATTCCCTGCTGTCACAACATCCTGTTTCCGGGTACTGTGGCTTTTGGCTATGCCTGTACATTTCAAGCACTCTAGGTGTGCAGCTTCTTTAGAGGTCTCTGGACGGTGGGTTCTTTCAGGGCCAATCTGTGGTCATTTCTACCAGTTGCCCAGAGGCTCTACCCCATTGGTAACACTTTTTCCTTTTATTTCTAATGTTTATTTATTTTTGAAAGAGAGAGACAGAGCGAGCGGGGGAGGGGCAGAGAGACAGGGAAACACAGAATCCGAAGCAGGCCCCAGCTCCCAGCTGTCAGCACAGAGCCCGACGTGGGGCTTGAACCCACAAACCCCAAGATCATGACCTGAACCGAAGTCGGACGCCTAACCAACTGAGGCACCCAGGCACCACTAATTCTGCTTTAAGATTTTTTTTTTTTAAGCAATCGCTTCACCCAACATGGGGCTCAAACTCACAACCTCGAGATCAAGAGTCACATGGTCTACTGACTAAGCCAGCTAGGCACCCCAGTTGGTACCACTTCAAAATCCTGGGTTGAGGGATTTTTTTTTTAGATTGCTCATACGGGGAAGAAGTTGGGCTGAAATCCAGGTGTGAGATGATGTGTAAGTCATTAGGAGGGCACATGTTTACATTTCACCCTTCCACCTAGAAAGAACCAAATTTCAAGACAGGAACTTTCCCTCAGGGTCCCCACCTCAGGCATGCTGTGCATACGTGCGTGTGCGTGTGACCCCTTTTACCCTGAGTTGACCCCAGACTTCATGTGTCTTCTAGACCCCCCGACTCTGTAAAAACCAAAGCTGTTCTTAACCTCAAGCTTCCAATCTTCATTTATTGGACTCTGGGTACTCCCTACCTTCTTGTCAGCTCATTACAAGATGTCTTCTTAACCCAGCATTTTTTTTTTTTTAATTTTTTTTTCAACGTTTATTTATTTTTGGGACAGAGAGAGACAGAGCATGAACGGGGGAGGCGCAGAGAGAGAGGGAGGCACAGAATCGGAAACAGGCTCCAGGCTCTGAGCCATCAGCCCAGAGCCCGACGCGGGGCTCGAACCCACGGACCACGAGATCGTGACCTGGCTGAAGTCGGACGCTTAACCGACTGCGCCACCCAGGCGCCCCATCCCAGCATTTTAAACAGTATCTGGTAGGAGGGCACATCTTACACCCTAAGTCTGTGCAAATCTGTAAAATCAACAATTCTCTCGCAATTGATTTGAAATAAAACACATAGAAAAATGAGCGTGTAGTTCAGGTTTTATTGCTTATCAATTATGTCATTCCATACAGTTTCAGGTGAACAGACTTTGAGAAAATATACTGGGGTGTCAAACAGGTGATGGCAATACAGATGAGAAAGTTCAAGTGTTTCACAGAAGGTAGTTAGAGGCACCACTGCCACCATCACCCCCCAAATCTGTACAGTTCGTATAAAAAGAGTAAAAATAGTTCATTGGCATTTAACTAGCATTATTCTTTGTCATCTAGGAGCCACAATGTGAGCCTGAACTATGTCACGGTCTTCAGAGCAAAACACAGTTCGTCCCACTGGCGGATATAGCTGTTTCAGTTTCTTTAAAAATAAGCCAACAAATCAACACAACCAAAACCACGCACGCAAGCCCCCCCAAAAGATGGCATGTTCCAGTGGTCTTGCCAGTGGTCTCGAATTTTACTGTTTCCATTACATGACTTCAAGATATGAAATGTGATTCAGCTTTTGAAAATCAGATTACACTCCTTCACCATGATTGCACAGTATTTACTTTGTAATTCAAACGATTGAACAGAGCCTAATATTAACCCGGGGAAAGCCAGGGATACAACTCAAACTGCTCTTATGCTGAAGACACATCTTTAAAAGTTAATTATTCGTTAAAAACTCAGACCCAAGCTGCACGGGTATAACTTGAGGAAACGACAGTCTACCGTTCCAGACAATACAGCAGCAGTTCTTAGGGTTTTAAAGCCGGGGAGCAAATGCAGTCACTGGAAATCACACACACGCACGCACACACGCACACACGCACACACACACACACATCAGTAACTTCCTGCTTACGCTATACTAATAGTTTCCCTATTTGGAGTTTTGAAAACAATCAAGCATGAACTATGATACAGCATTTGAAAGACTTCTATGTCTCTTATGATAAAGATGCTCAGGCCGAGAATTCCATGTAGATAGTTGAAGGGAAACAAGACTTGAAATGTGGTTTTAAGACCACTTCGAAGACCTCAGTTACCAGACAACTAGAAACACACAGTCGCAGATAAATAGGAATTTATTAAAACCATGGTCTCCAACAATACAAAAATTAACTAGTAAGGCATTTTTACTTCCGTCCTGGCATATGCAGCAAAGAGAGACGTTTTAAATGGGAACCAGCACTTCTAGTCAAACGCTTTCGAGTGTATTTGGCAAATTTATTTTTATATTCTCCTATTCCACACACCACTGAGAACTCTCACGGTCAAACTTCAGGACCCAAACCGAGAGAAAAGCGTAAAACAGAGGCTCATCTACTAAAAGGAAGCAGTACACCCTTGAGAAATAAGAAGAAACTACCAAGAACATTATGTGTAACGTTCAAATGCTAGTATTTCGATTTCCCTGAAGCCATTTGTGCTTCAGTAACTAAGAGAAAGAAGAGATAAAGACACTGTGAAGACGAGAAGTCTACTGGTAAGGACCATGCTGCAGAAACACCGTGGACTCAGCATTCTGCCCCACCGGGCTGAGAGTTTCCAAGGGGCTGCTGCCTCCTCTAAAAAACATCATAGCCACTAGAATAAGATCATATCAATTCACCTTGATTACTTATTTCCCATTTTGTCCATTTACGAAGCTCAACCATCTTTATAAGGTATACGAAACGGTAACATTTCACCTTTTATTAAGGCAAGTTTGTGAAAATAATTTCATACAACCAGATCTCTTCACGAACTTTCAGGTGAAAACATTTCTTCACGTAAGAAACATACAAAAAAAAAAAATTTCTGTTTTTATAAAAAGCCACCTCAATACCAGAAAAGAGTAACGAAGGATTTTGAACCCGAACCCAGTTTACTTTTTAAAGGACGCTCTTCCTTGGTCTCCAATTCCAAGCACTATTCATCATCTTTAGAGCCAGTTTTGCTTAACTACAAAAAAAGATAAAGGACATAGTCAACAAGGTGAAGCTATCGTGTTATCTGATAGTTCATTACTTCCACTCAACATCAGAAATAAGTATTTATAGTTGATAGAACAACACGCAACAAGAGTCACGTAACTGACACCATCTACAGCTTTCACCATATTTAACTAGTTTTCATCTTAAGGCTCAGCTACTTTAAACAGGATTCATTAAAAATATAACCTCGGGGCGCCTGGGTGGCGCAGTCGGTTAAGCGTCCGACTTCGGCCAGGTCACTATCTCGCGGTCCATGAGTTCGAGCCCCGCGTCGGGCTCCGGGCTGATGGCTCGGAGCCTGGAGCCTGTTTCCGATTCTGTGTCTCCCTCTCTCTCTGCCCCTCCCCCGTTCATGCTCTGTCTCTCTCTGTCCCAAAAATAAATAAACGTTGAAAAAAAAAAACCAAAAACCTCAAATAGATCAAGGGCGGGGGGGGGGGGGGGGGTGGGGGGGAATCCCTCAAAGTTTTCCAAGAAATAAATTGGAACCAAAACAGGTGCCATTTATAAAATGAATGATATTCTCCTATTTTTGTTTTCTATCACAAATAATAAACTTTAAAAATTTTTAAAACTGTGGCAAAAAAAAAACCCCATATAAATTAAGTACAGTTTTAAAAAATTGATACAAATCTTAAATTGCAAGTCTTTTCTGTAACAATCCAAGGAAGTTAGCTAGACACGAGGTGTGGGGGGGAGGGGGGATGTCCCCAAAGACTGACACACACACACAACTCTGACCAGAATAAAGACCCAGCCACCAAGAAATCCCCACTGAACTCAAAGCCCGAGGCCCCCAGAGAATGTGAGAGGCTGTGAAAGGCAGAAACTGCTAAGAGTAGCAGTTCTCAAACATTCTGGCCCCAGCTCCTCTTTCCACTTTGAGGATCTTAAAAAGCTTGTTTTTAATGTAGGTTATACCTACTGCATTTGAAATTAAAACTGAGAAATTTCATTCATATAAAAAATAACAATCAACACATTGCATGATAACTGAATAACATTTCTTAAACGAAAAACTGCATTTTCTAAAACAAACTAATGAAACTTAATGTGAAGAATAGTGTTGTATTACATTTTTGTACATTTCTTTTTCATTGAGCTCAACAGAAGACACCTGGGTTTTTGCAAATCTGCTTCTACTGTACGGCAGGTATCATGGAAAATGGCTAACAAGAACACGGTACAAGTATTAAGGACAAACTGACTTCATGTAAAAATGCACACACACACACACTTAGATTCTACACCTACTCACTACCTTAGAAAATTCTGGAAAACACAAGACTCTAAAATCGCACATTCTATTAGTGCTCTAACAGAAGAGTATTAGTGATGGCACCATCACACTTCCCGCAGCCTCCGGTAAATACCACCGTCCACTTGTGAGAGAATGCGGAAAAAGGATGAACAACACTTTAATGTTATGATATAAATAGTTTTGACCTTGCAGACCCCCAGAGAGCCTCTATGACCTCTAAGGGTCCAAAGACCACACTGAGAAACAACTATTCTCCAACACTTGGGCTAATGGCTTCTGAGTCCAAACCATGCCTCGGTGGGAACCTCCCTCTTAAGATGACTGGATTATTTAAATCTTCATTTCTTTTATGTTTCTTGAAATTCTAATTTACATTAATGAGGACTCTCTGAAAAACAAACAAAAAACGTAATTTCCGGAGCTAGGGAAGGAGGGGTACTATCCCCCCCTCTGGGACAATTTTGGATTAATCGGACAATTTTGTCTTCCCAGTTTCCAGGGAGATCTGCTGCCTGAAAAGAGGCACTTCTGTTCTGAGTTAGGAGACAGCTCGTTCTCAGGCATGAAGCATTCTGCAGAGGGAAACGACCGAGCTGGTGAGGTACCTACAAGCACACCTGGGACAGCACACAGTACCCAGCAGGCATCGGTGGAGGGGCCTGGGCAAGTGAGAGGATGCTGGAGAAGCTGCTCCCATACAGGTGTCTTGTGTACGGTCAGTCTCTTGCCCCGGAAGGGGACAAGACATACCGCTTCTTTATTACAATGGCAGCTCATGGTTCCCTACTCCCAGGGACTATTTTTGTACTAGATTCTAGAAGCACAAAGCTTCTTTTCAACAGTTTCTATAGAAAAGGTATCCCACGGCCCAGAGGACTGACTTTCACATAAACTTTAAGAATATACTGCTTATACATTACGTGTATTTGTAGGTGGTCACTAAAATCCTAACCTTTAACTACTCTTGAATCACAGCAATTACTTCTCACAGCAGCAGTGGCACTAATTGTCATGCGAAACTCATTTCACGAAGTCCTACAGAGAGAATTAACTTACTGTGCTAAGTATCACTTTATTTGAAACTACGAGTAACTCGAGAAAAACAATGGAGAGAAGTTGGCAAAAAACTTCAAGGTGAAAAGTGAATGATTTTAAACAAGAAAAACAAAATTCTTGTTGACAATGATGGGAAACCCCATCTAGGGTTTGCTCTAAACAAACAAACAACAACAGACAAACCCTCCAAAACCCAAAAAACTCATTTCTATTAAGAAATCAAAGCATTCCTTTCTATGACTTGTTTCTTCAGCTTCCACACACGCTCCTGCTAGTTCAGAGTCACAGTGAGGCACATTCATTATTCAGAGGTAGTTACGTAAAGTCATACTTTAGCGTGCTCATAACTGAGTTCTTCACATTTTCCGTTATTTAAAAAAAGAAAATCTAAAACTGAAGGTGTAGGAAAGAAAAGAATGCGAAGGATATTTCAAAAATACTTACATGCTGAAGTAAAAAAGGAAACAGCCATCCCAGTAAAATTCAAAGGTGGAGGGGGGAAAGAATGGAAGATATGAGTTTCATTATTTGACGGCATAATCGTAACAACTGTCTGAAGCTTAGATTATACGCGTTACGTACCTTCACCACGTCAACCCAGTTCCATCCTCGGGGAAGCTGTCCTTTGTGATCTAGAAGAGAAAATAGGGACTTTACTTCCAAGACCAAGCAGTAATTTTTAAATTAATTACCATTTGAATAAATCAGCTTTTGCATACTATCCCATGCAACGAATTAAAATTTAAATCACATATTATGAAGTGAGAAAGCTAGTGTATCATCACTGGGAATTGGAAGCACGGCTCTGCCGGGGATACTGGCAAAGCAATTCGATGTACTCCCTTTTCACATTTACCCCATTTCATTCAAGACAAAACCTGATACTAAGGGAGAAAAAATATGGAGGTGAGTTGGAAAAGCCAGAAAGAGGAGCTAATCAATTTATTAGTTTCATGCACTTGCACCATTTTATTTGCTTTCTATAAGGTCACTGCTTATTTAAAGTAAGGAGTTGTGTTACTTTGCTGCTTCGGGTGTGTTTCACACTAGGGAGCTAGGCTCAAGACAAGAGACCTTGTAAACAAACGTCCAGCCCCAAGACTAAGAGGAGGCCCGGGCAACTTCTTTATTAACTTTTGTGGTCTGAGAAAATATGACTTATTTCATCTAACATTGTTTAATCTGACAGGCCTTTAATCTATTGGGAGCACTTGAAAACAAGCTCAAACTTTATGTAAGAATTTATAGTTTACAAAGTGATTTAGTTCTCGTGACAGAATATTTAAACTTGAAGAACAGTTTAATAAATACAATATAAAAGTGTTTTAATTTAACATGGCTTGATTTCCTGTATGCTCGATATATCTATATACATCTCATTTTACGGAATCTTCAAAATCTGCATTCAAAACCAGTACATTAATTTTACACAGGGAAGTAGACACTAACCTCACGATTCTTATAGGACGGAGGCAATATTAGTGGAGCTCAACTTTAGATGCTAATACTTCTTTCCTCCTTCATGTCAGTAAGAATCTTATCCCACTGTTTACTGGTTATACGGGGCATGGGGGCAGGGCACCAATGTGGGTAACTAAAACTTACCCACAGCGCCATGACTGTCCTATTCAAGTTTTATTTAGAATCCAGGTCCCAAACTCCTATACCATAACTATAGAAAGATAATCCCTTTTAGGTGGACGTCACCAAAAAGATGGAGATAGGGAACTATTAATGAAAGGGAATGATCATAGGTCATTATGTATGAAAACAACAGGTGATGAACCAACAGAAATGCTACAGCTTAAAAAAGAGATTAATAACTAAAATTCTAGAGAACAGATTACAACAGCTAACAATCCACTGCTTCGGTTGTTCATGCTTTAATTCTGCTCTGACATTAGGTATAATGGATTCCCTGATTTTTTATTTCACAAACCATTCCAACTTCAAAAATGTATCTTGAGGGCCAGTACAGGGTCGTGATCTTTTCACTCTGTCACGCAGGATGTTAAACAGAGCATCAACAACCAAAAAGCTGCCATCACTTTGTAAAAGAAAGGGCATTATTTTAAACTTCCTCACCAAAGTACAAGGGTCAGTTCCTCTCAATGAAGGTCGACTTGTAACCTTGTATCAATAACACACACACACACACACACACACACACACACACAGTCATATGTACACATGGACACACTTGTATATATGTATACAAATGTTTATATGCATCCACGGTAATGTCCTCATTGTTCTGGACCATAAAAAAGTTTACAGACTGATACCAATTTGCAACCTTTCAGGTTAAATAAAGAGATCAAACATTATTGATGGTATGAGCTAGAATTTAGAACTCTCTTCTAAAGGTGCATACAAAATGACTCTGCTTTAGTAAAAACAGGAATTCTGTTCTTAAATCTTACTGTAGCTGTAAAAAATGATTGAGTACAGACAAAAGCATTAAACCATTTATTTGTGCAAAGACTGAATGGTATACCAAACTTCATTTCAAACGAAAGCTAGAGTTCAAAATAATTTGAGTAATACGCGTGTCTCCCATAGAGATAAGCAAACAGGAAAATCCCAACATGCGGAGAAGGGTACGAGTTGGACCCACTTTGCTATGCTATTCTGCTGTTTCTCAGTCTCAAGACTCATTTGTGGTTATTTTGCCTCTCAGTTACCTTCTCCTCACGTGGTGATGTCTGGTGGTGAATTAGTGGTAAATATTTTCAATATATATCCGTGACCCAAGACAGTGTCTGATCCAAATGTTCCAAGAATGAAGAGACGAGACTTTCTCTTCTAAACCTAGATATACTGATTAAACACTCATATCATATTAAAAAGCAACCTATTTATCTGTGTTATTAAAAAAACAAAAACAAACACAAACCTGTTTTATCTGCCAGCTTACGTTTCTGAGCTTTTGAAAGTTGTTCTTTTTTGTCTTTTTTCTTACTTGATGGGGCTGTATTAGGAGTTTCAACGGAGATGATACTGCTTATGGGTATCTAGAAAAAAAAATAATTCCTATACCAATGCCTTAAAACTTATTGAATTACACTAAATATGGCCACATCCACAAGTGAGTTGACAATTTTTATATTTATGAAGAACCCTGTATTATAATATTCATTTATTAGGGCAGGTGTCATTAGCACATTGATATCACTCTTCCAAAAGTTCACACAGAAGGGCTTACATAAGATTAGCTCAATTATTATAACCAGGTCCCTGAGAAAGAAGATCTGACACCAGTATCACATTGAAGCTCTAAAGTACTAAGGTAACTTCACAATTCAATTGATTTGCTTTATTTGGAAATTTAAATAGGTCTTTAGGAAAATCGCATGTGCCTACCTAGAAAATCCTGATTCTCTGAAGAAATGAAGAAAAAGATTTCAATTTGGATTCATGCAGTCAGAGTGTGATCCACACAATTTAAAATGCTTCCTAGTTGCCAAGCATTGCTGTAAATGATGTATGTATAGTACTCATCTGATCCTTACTGCAATCTTACGAGGTAGATGCCGTTATAATCCCCACTTTTACAAATGAATAAATCGAGCCTAGTGAGGTTAACACATCTGCCTCCTTCCTCCCACCGAGAGAAGTCACATCACATAGCAAGCGGTGCAGGGAGGGTTTTCCAGGCCATGTGGTCTGGCCTGCAGGCCATGAGCTTTGCTGCCCTGCCTGATGGCCTCTCTAGCTGCCCTCCGTGTTTGTTCTTCCGTGTTCTGTTACGTATGTGGAAGCCAGAATTGCTCAAGTAGAAGACACGCAGCCTTTGTTGTCAAACAGCTTACAGTTTGGTTCACCAAACTCGACGGACTCCGACCGCTGAAATTCTTTAAGCACATGACTTGGTGCAAAGGGATCTAATATGTAGATGCCTAAGGTCATGAAAGATGATTATTTCCTAAAATACTCTTAATGAAGTCTCTTTAAGCTTGCACCAACTTCAAAGTGAACTGTGGCAAGACTACCTACAACTAAATTTGCCTCATGAAGAAAGTAATTTCACATGTATCTTAGTGCTACATAAGAATCCTCTATAAGCTTTATGAAAACATTAAATAAATTAAAAAAAATACATGGTTCAACAATGTCTCTCTTTTTTTTTTATAACATTCCTTTTTTTTTTTAAGTTTATTTAGTTTTGGGAGAGACAGAGCAAGAGAGAGAGAATGCAGGAGGGGCAGAGGGAGGAGACATAATCTCAAGCAGACTCTACACTCTCAGGGCAGAGACTGATGTGGGGCTCGAACTCACAAACCGCAAGACCATGACCTGCGCCAAAGTCAAGAGTCAGACGATTAACCGACTGAGCCACCCGGGTGCCCCAACAGTATCTGTTTGGGCAGGCACATGAAGTATTCTAGTCTTATATGAAGGGTAAGATCTAGGGGATACAATTTCATTTTTGAAGTTAAATAAATACCAAGAAATCTGAAGTTCATTATTCTTATTTAACTCAGGTGTAACTCATTTTAAATCTAACACAAAATCGGGGCGCCTGGGTAGCTCAGTCGGTTGGTTAAGCGGCTGACTTTGGCACCGGTCATGATCTCGCCGTTTGTGAGTTCGAGTCCCGCGTCGGGCCCCGTGCCGATAGCTCAGAGCCTGGAGCCTGCTTTGGGTTCTGTGTCTCCCTCTCTCTCTCTGCCCCTCCCCAGCTCGCACTGTGTCTCTGTCTCAAAAATAGATAAAACGTTAAAAAAAATCTAACACAAAATTTCCTTCCAATTAAAAAAAAACAGTAACCGGTAAAGATTAATTAGTAGCAGAGTGAAACCAAAACGACAACAACAAAACCTGACCCAAACTAATCACAAGCTCACCGTAGAATTAATGGGGTGGTGATTCTCCATGAACTGCTCTTTATTGTCCTTGGCATATTCAAACAATGTGTAGGTCATGGCGGTCCCGAGATGAATTTCCACTGCTTCCTGTAACTTGGCTAATATGCTCTGCTTTACAGCTGATGATCTACAACGCACAAGAAATACACTGCTGAGAAAAAAGTAAGGGGGAGTGTTACAAAAAAACAATGAGAACAAAACACTACTCACATGGTGTTGTTAAAAAAAGCGTTCATAGATATAATTGGAGGTGTTTGGGGATATGTTTCTGTCCAGGAAATCTCTATTAAGAAGGCTTTGGGATCGCCATTTTCACCTATCTGAAGAAAAGGGAAATCTTAGGCTTGTAAAAAGTGATACAAAGACAGAATATTTACTATGACTTTTTAAATGATGAATTATTGCCAGTGCTCACGATCAGGTCAGAAATGTAGTATTTTGAAAAGTTCAGGAGTACGGGCTAAGACTCGGAGGAGTTGAGGGCCGTATGAATAGTCTGACTTTTGATGTTCACAGCCTGTCTCTCCAGACAGCCCTTTAGCTTTTCCCAGTACCGAGACTGTCTCACATAATTTTTGTCTCATCAAAACTTTTTGAAGGCAGACATCAACTGTGGGGGACAGGAAGGGAATGGACAAAGATAATAAACCAACCTGAAACCCTTCATCTTTGTCTGAAGTTTTCTAATTGCCAAATCATAAGAGGCATCAAGAACAAGTGAACTGCTACACATTGGCCCAATTCCAAGAGACCAGAAAATGAAATGTAAAACTTAGAGAAAAAAGGCAAAGAGATAAGGTTTAGGAATGCCTTAGGCTGGATGAGAACTTTCAAGATCTACTCTCTTACCAACCTTCGAATATATAATACGATACTATGAACTAGAGTCACCATGCAGAATGTTACATTTCCCTTACTTACTTCTTTCTAACTGGAAGTCTGTAACTTTTGACCCCCTTCACCTGAATAAAGATGTCTTTTTTATTTCTTTTGCTCGCCCCTACTTTTCACTTGGAAAAATGTTAATCTCGCAGAGAAACTAGAATAAGACGACGAGCACTCCTTGACATGTACCTTATTCACCAAATACCTCTGCTTCCATCCATTTCTCTTTCTTCCTTCCCACTACAGAACCAACCCCTGGCCCCAGGCGGGTGGCTTGTTTTCCTTTGTTTTTTGTTGAACTCTTTGAAAGTAAGACATGGTAAAACGTCCTGAAATATTTATTGGGTAGAGTATCCTAAAAACAAGGACATTTTCCTTTATAACCACGCTACCATTATCACACCCAAGAAATTCAACATTGATACAGAAAGTATCATCTAATTCGTAATCCATCTAAAAAGTTCCCCAATCATATCTAAAGTGTCTTTAATGAACCACCTCCTCAACCGGTAAATCTGTAATCCATTAAGAATCATGGATTACATTTGGCTGCCAAATTTCAAATCCTGCTTTAATTTAGAACAGTACCCAGCCACCCTGTCTGCCTTTTAAATATCTTTCATGACAAAAATAACCAAGGGCAGTTTTCTTATATAATGTTCCCAGATCAGGACTGATGTTTCCTCTATTCCAAGTCCGATTAAATATTTTGGTAAGGATACTGTGCAGGTGCTGTGGTATATTCCCATAGCATCACATAAGGAGGCACATAAGATCTTCTGGAATCGTCACTGGTGATACTAAGCTTGATCACTTGGTTAAGGTGATATTCTCCAAATCTCTTCACTGTAAAGGTATCTTTTCCATTCTGTAATTAAGAAGTAATCTGTGGGGTGACACTACAAAACCATGTGAATATATTGTCTCGCAACATCTTCTCACCCAAAGGTTTTAGCATCCATTAATGATCCTTGCCTGAAACCATCATTGTGCTGGCAGCAGCAAAATGGTGATTTTTAAAAATTAATTAACTTATTTATTTGAGAAAGAGAGTGAGTGCACATGTGCACAAGTGGGGGAGAGGGGCAGAGGGAGAGACAGAGAGAATCCCAAGCAGGCTCCATGTTCAGCACAGAGCCCCACACACGGCTCGATCCCACGACCCTGGGATCATGACTTGAGCTGAAATCAAGAGTTGGACACTCAACCAACTAAGCCACCTAGGTGCCCCAAAATGGTGATTTTCTAATACAACTATGGAATAACTCACAAATCAGCATCTCCTTGTGCAAAGCTATGCTAATTTCCACTGTAATACTTTTAGTATATACGTTGGGGGTTTTTTAATATTTATTTTTAGACAATAGCAACAGATTAAAAAAATTTCATCCCAAATTGTTATTTGATTTACCTTTACTCTCTCTGACCACTACATTTTTATTCCCCTCATCCTCAATCACAAGACACAGCAATATAAGGTGAGGCTTAGAAATTATGTCTAACTTAGGGCTCTGTTGATATTCACCTATGTAAGTTGATTACATACTTGGTTTATGCTTGTGTTTCAAATGCAGAGATGATAAAAAAAAAGTGATGAAAATTACTTGCTTTATGCACTGAGTCCTTTTTCAAGGTGCATGTAAACAATGTGCCACATGCCTCCTGCAGCGCTAGGTATGGAAGATGCAAAGATAGAGACAAGACCACGCCTGTCTTCAAGGGGGGGGGCAGATGTTTAGGTAATTCACCAAACTGCATCATGATTAAACGTTTAAGGGGATGGAACAAAGTATGAAGACACGGGGGATGGTCAGTTTGGCTTTAAAGTCAACGGCTAGGAGACATGGCCCAAATACATCACAGAGGAGCCCGAGATAGGGATTAAAGGAGAAGAAGGCTGGATGAGGGATGTGAGGTGAGGGGAAGAGCAAATGATGTGTCCATGGGCACAGTATTAAAAATGCAGGAGGAGCACCTGGGTGGCTCAGTCGGTTAAGCGTCTGACTTCAGCTCAGGTCACGATCTCATGGTTCAAGAGTTCCAGTCCCGCGTTGGGCTGTGTGCTGACAGCTCAGAGCCTGGAGCTTGCTTCGGATTCTGTGTGTGTGTCTCTCTCTGCCCCTCCCTCGCTCGCACTCTGTTTCTGTCTCTCTTTCTCAAGAATAAATAAACATTAAAAAAAATGTTTTTTAACACAGAGAAATGTTCCACAAGCTACTATGGCTAATGGACAGTGGTGGCTGGGAAGATCTGGAGAGGCAGTGTGGGGCAAACAGAAGGGACCTGAGTGTCAAGCTAAGGCATTTAATCCTTATTCTATAGGCAGGAGAAACCTTTTTAAAAGAAGGGCTGGGGTAACTAATCACGTGTCTCAGGGAGCTGACTAGTAGTAGTCTGAGAAAGGACGGGTGGGGAGGTGCTGAGGGAAGCTGAGGACACAACCAGAAGGGAAGAACTGCTCAGCAGGCTACTAAACCCGTCTGCACAGGAACTGAGTGAGGGGTCTGACTATAACCCGGCCAGGACTGTGCCCTTGTCCTCCGACTGTCACAACAGACAAGGTTTCTAAACCTCACTTTCTATTCCCTTTAAATCCATCCTGTAGGACACACGCACGTTCTACTACATTCCGTACACTGCTCAACGAGTAGCTGCTGTTGTTAATACGGATATTTAGGAAAGGATGGGGCAATTCTCAGTCTCCCATTTGCTAAGGGGAGAGTGGCAGTTATTGGGGAAGTCTGGGCAGGCAGGCGGATTCAAATTGAAGGTCTAGGACTTAACTCCATTGTTAACCTTGGCTATTCAAAGTCTTTCATCTTCGTATCCCTGGAGTGGCCTAAGAATTACTGAGCTTGAAAGGGAATCAAGAGGAGTGGAGCAGAGGGGAGAATATCTAAAGAAAGTAATTATAGATAATCTATTTCCTGTGATGTCTAGAATTATGTATGTATCGTCTAACTTACTTTAGATGATGACATAAATAACTGTAAATCTTTTACAAAAAAACTTTCTCATATTACTACCATTTATAATCATCTGGATAAGTGGTTTTTACATTATTTATTTACAAAATAAGATACTGGTACTGTTTCATGTTGAAAACAGTTATAAGCAAACTCCCTTTTAGAGAAAAATTGACATAACACGTAATGTAAAAAATATTCACACATATTGATTATATGGAATTAGGAAAATATCAACTTTTCTTGACTATATCATAAGGTAGTAAAAATAATTCTAGATTTGGATTAGAGACCTGGATTTTAAATCTAGTATTTACCAGGATCATCTTGGAAAGCTTAGGAAGCTATGACTGAGAAAAATTATCTTTAAGATTAGAAGGCAAAATTATATAATTTCCAAGGTTTCTTCCATTTCTAACATTTGATGATTCTGTCACAATAAAAACAAATTTATCTTGATTTTTAAAAGTTTCTGAATTGGGGGCGCCTGGTTCACACAGTTGGTTAAGCCTCCAACTCTTGATTCTGGCTCAGGTCATGACCTCAGATTCGTGGGTTCGAGCCCCTTGTGGGGCTCTGCGCTGACAGCATGGAGCTTGCTTGGGATTCTCTCTCTCTCTCTCTCTCTCTCTGCCCTCTCCCACTCATTCTCTCTCTCTCTCTCTCTCTCAAAATAAATAAACTTGAAAAAATAAAAAAAATTTAAAAATTCAGAAAAAGTTTCTGAATTGTTTTTAAAAGTTACAAATAACTGATGTCACGGTGTGAAGCTTTCATTCAAATGCTTTGGAAAACCCAAAGATGTAATAAATTTAAACCACTAAATTCAAAATACAAAATCATTTAAAAAAAAAAACACAGCATTTTTAGCAACCTTCAATCTTTTATTAAAAAAAAATTTTTTTTTTAGTGTTTATTTATTTTTGAGAGACAAAGAGACAGAGTGTGAGCAGGGGAGGGGCAGAGAGAGAGGGAGACACAGAATCCGAAACAGGCTCCGGGCTCCGAGCTGCCAGCAGAGAGCCCGACGCGGGGCTGGAACTCACGAACTGCAAGATCATGACCTGAGCTGAAGTGGGAAGCTTAACTGACTGAGACACCCAGGTGCCCTTAGCTTCATCCTTTTCTGGGACAGTCGCAAGGGCTCCTGTCTGTGCTGCGTCTTACCCTGTACTGGAATGAAACTGGACTCAATTCCCGGAAGCTTTCGTCTCCTTCATAAATAGAACGTAATGCTTCCAGTTCCATCTGAAAAAAAAATGAATCAAGTGAGTTTTGCTTAGTGGTATAAATGGATTAGTTTCCATTCAAGACCACTCCACTGTGTAAAACTTAGCTACCTTTTACCGTCTTCCATGTTTATAACATTTGTATACAAGGTATATAGTCCATGTGCAACATAGTAACACAATATTAATACTAATAGTTACTTTAATCCTTCCCCCAGAATACCAAACTTGAAAAAACATTAATGGACAACAGAAAGAACTTAAAAAAAAAAAAAAAAAGATGGTTAGAAACAGGTTGACAAGGATCTACCCAAGACGCAAAAGGGACTGCAAAAGAAAATGTCACTAATAATCCTTGCCTGGAAATATTTCTGAGAGCACTGTGGGCTGACGGATGAGGACTCCATCACACTTGTGATGACTGATGAACGCCCGAGAAGAGAAGCAAGGAAAGACATCACTTGGGTATGTATTTTACTTTTCAAAAAGATGCGTGTCATGAATTCTACAGACTAAGATAGACAAAATTTGAGAACAGATTATATTAAAGAAACGGTTCGTGGGGTCCCAGGGGAATAAAGAGTAGAAGTCCCTGAGCATTGGCAAGCGGACGAACAGCAAGATAAACGGAAGCACCCTTTCCTAGAGACGGTGACTTGGCTGGCACATCAGGAAAAGGCCCACATGAGTTTCGGCAAGGCACCTCTTGCTACCTTCACAGGAAAACAAATAACAGGAGTTCAAACTGGATTCAAGAGCAACTGAGATTAGATCAGAAACAACAACCTTATTTCAGATCTAGTACTCCTCCTGCCCTTAATCCTTTCACATATTTTAACTAAGGAGTAGGACGGGAACAAAAATCGAAGGCAGGCTTGGCAAGTTTACGAATGACAATTTGATGGGACAGTGAATCGCGCTGGTAGCAGAAGAATTCAGAACACCCTTGCAAAACCATCTAACCACATGAGATTTTACAGGGTGGGAGGAAGAATTTATCTCAGATACCTAAACAAACGAACAGAGGATGAAGAGCTAATTGCTCTGTACACGGCACTTAAAGGGTTGTAGTTGACAGGAACTACCCGTAGAAAACAGGACACAAATAAACATAATCTGTGCACAGACACGATTCCAGGAGAGTGAAAGAACAAAAAGAATGGACATATGGAGAAAAGCTAAAAGGAACCACTGCGTATGAGGACAGGACATCGGAAAAACTGGGCAGAAAACTGTCTTCAAAGATGTGGAAGTCAGTCATGTGGAAGAAGCATGGAATTCTATTATTAAAATAGAGATCTCTGGGCTCCCCAGGAATTCCAGGTCCGTAAATTCCAGGCAAAGTACAGGCTTCCGTTTGTCTAACAACCACCCCAAAGGTTCTAAGCCTTGCTCCCTGGGCCAGACTTGGAGAAACGTTACATTTTATGCTCCATGGTTCACAGTACCAACTTGTTCATGCCTCCGCTTAGAAACTCACCAGGCAAGAACGGTTTCGAAAGGATTCACATATCAATTAGCTTGTTGGACATTGGGGTCCTTTACAGGTAACTTCCAGTCCAGAGAGACTACCACATCTATCATGGAAAGTGCCACCTTT
Organism: Herpailurus yagouaroundi; assembly: GCF_014898765.1. Classification (NCBI taxonomy): domain Eukaryota; kingdom Metazoa; phylum Chordata; class Mammalia; order Carnivora; family Felidae; genus Herpailurus; species Herpailurus yagouaroundi. The sequence goes on from NW_024412412.1 coordinate 14,358,247, forward strand.
CAAGAAATATATTCTAAATGAAGAGTGAATTGCGTACCTGGGAGACTCGGATTCCAGTCCTGAGTCTACCCACAAGCTCACTGCGCAGCCCTGGGGCGTTCACTTTGCCCCCGCCAACTCTTTTCCATCTGTACACACGACACCGCTAGAGAAGGTTCCCCTAGAGATGACCTGTGTTACTCCCTGATCATATGATTCAACGTCAACGTGGCATTTCACGAGAGAATATCTGAGCACAAACCCTACGATTCAGGTGGCACGTGTGTGCTCAAAATAGACTTCGTTTCCACTGGACAACCACCAGATGGATAAATGATGCCACCAAACAGTAAGGCCAGAAACCAGTGTCATTGTCTTCCTCCACCAGAAATTTAACTCAGGGAAGCCTCTCCCTACCGGCCAATAGACTTGAAAGTTTAAAAGTGATCAGATTCCAAACAATGTAACTCAGTACACAAGCGCTACAACAAGAACCTTGAGGACTGAAGGTGAGCCGAGAGCACTGGCTCGCCAACCAAGGACACTCATCCTTGTTATTAAGGAGGCGTGGGGCCACCCCCCCGGGCTTGCAAAACTGAGATGGGGTTGGGGGAGCGGAGGCAGAAGCTAACCCTTCCCCTTCCCGCGCGCCTGCACCCCCCCAATCCCCCCACCAGGACACCGGTCAACTTGGGGCACCCCAGCCAGGCTCTGTGCGCTGCAGAGGGGCGAAGGCACGTGCGGGGGCGCTCGTCCCGGAACCGGGTCGCAGCCGGGCCTCGCGAGGTCAGTCGCCCTCCCTCGGAGCTCGCGAGGCACCGCGCCAGCGCGGGGGAAAGGGGAGCCCGGCCAGGGGGACTCACCTCCTGGTCCTCGTTGGCGCTCATCGCGCCGGTCACGGGACGCCTCCCGGGAGGACGTGCGCGACGACCAGAAACCGAGAGCAGCGGCTCCCAGCCCCGGGCGTCCTCCCGCTTCCGCGCCCTGGGCTGCGGGAGGCACGCCCCTCGCACTGCGGACGAGAGTCACGCGCGCACCCGGCCTTCGGGCAGCGTGAAGCAGCCTGGTGGGGGGGGGGGGGGGGGGCGGGGAGCCCACGGCCGCCGAGGGTGGGGCGCCGGGGACACTGGGGAGCTGCTGCAGGGCGGTAGCGGCAGAGGCCCCGCCTCCTCCCCCTCCTCGCTTCTCCTATTGGCTCCTTCTCTCCCCGCCCCTATTTCCTGCTCCCGTAGGAAAGGGAGCGTCTTCCTACGTTCCGTGGAGCAGCGTGAAGTTTCCGGACCGCCGTTGGTGTACGGCGCTGTCGCTCAGATTCGGAAAGTGCTTCCTGTGCCTGCGAAGGCAGTGCCGGGAAGTCTCGCTCGCGGGGACAGGCTCTGGGGCGGTGGCGGTAGGGACGGGCCCCGGCGCTCCGTGACACCCGGCCTGCTTCCCCTCGTCCACCCCCGGCCGGCGGCGACCGGCCACAGCTGCTGCGGGCCCGGGGCGTGCGGCCTGGGTGAGTCCGGCCCCGGAGACCTGCGGGGCCAGGCGAGACCGTCGAGGGAGAGAGCTAGCTCTTCACAATGCTAGTTGTGGGGGGCCTGCGTTTTCCTTCGGCGTCTGCGGGTGCAATCCTGGCGTGTCCCTTCTAGCCCCTGAAGACCAGACGCACCTGTTCCTAGGGCCTCCAGGTTTAAAGGGGAGGGGGAGGAGACGGGGAAGACAGCCTCTGCCGTGAGGGCTGCAGCGTTATTTCTCCGCCTATCCTCTGGATCTGCTGGGGCAGAATACTGAGAGCCTTGGGGATGGGAGCTTCTTAAGTCGGGTTGTTGCTTCACGTTTTCAACATCTGCCCCCGCCCCATCCTGGCCCCCAATTGTTATTCCTTTTAGGATCGTTTCGTAATTGGACTTCTCCGAATCTCATCCTTACTAACCTTATGCACTACACCCCGAACCTCCGTAAATTAAAAAATAGTGACCACCTTGGGATATTTTTGTTTTGTTTTGTTTTACCTGCCACTTTGCTGAGGTCGCCTTTCTTTGCAGTATATCATCCTTTTCAAGGCTCTTCCTTATTATTTTCCACGCCAGCTTCCAGATTACTTCCCCTCGCATTACCTGGTCTCCCATCCAGAGTGTTCACATTATGACTTTTGCATCTCCTTCCATGTCACAGTTTATTAGTTGCTTCATTGGCTTCTTCCAGGAGATCTGGAAATTTCTACAAGCTGTCACTGAGATCCAGACAACCTCTGCACCCGTCCTTTGCCAGTGTTGTTCCCAGTCCCATCCCTGTGCGGTAGAATAAGCAGTACCGTCTCAAGTGCCAAAGGCTTTTAAGGTAGCAGGTGGCAAGAATTGTAGCACGGTTTCCAAACGGTAGTTTTTTGGGGGACAAAATTACAACAACATAAGCTGGGCTGTCCATTATGATAGCCAGTAGCCATGTGTGGCTTCTGAGCATTTGAAATAGGCTAGCCTGAACTGAGATGTGCTGTGAGTGTACGATACATTTCAGATAATGAAGACTTAGTTCAAAAAAGTGAAATCCCTCATTAACAATTTACATTAATGTCGAGGTGATAATATTTTGGACATATTGGTTAAATAGAATATTATTAAAATTAATTTCACCTGCTTTCTGTTTTTTTAATATGAGTAGAAAACTTAAAATTATTTATGTGGTTCATGTTCTATTTCTCTTGGACCCACACTGTGATTTCAGAGCTTTCTAACTCATTTCTAGTTCCCCGTAATCCTCCATATTCAAAGACCACAGCCAATTCTCTGGAGGCTCTGGCGATGTTAAAGAAAATGGCCCTTTTAGGGTTCTAATCTAGATTGTTTGGTGCAAAGCAAAGGCCGCCATGTCTCCAGATAGTGTGTTTTGGCCGTCTCTTTATTTTTCACCTCCAAATTCCCTAGAACTAGTTTTTCTTTCTCTGAACTTGGCCCTCATCACTTAAATGCTATCTGGAAAATGTCTGTTTAAATAATTCTAAAACTTCTGTCTCTTGTAGACATTTATCATTTTTGGTAACCTTTCCAAATCATCTATTCAATACCCCTTCTTCCTTCAGTACCTAAATGTGAGAAGCTTCATGATTTTTTTTTTTTATTAACTTTTCAGTTAAAATTATTTGGTTATCAGGTGGTGACGGCTTCTCACTTTCCACAAAAATTGTGTTTGACTTCTGTATGATATACAGGTGAAGATTACCCCTTAAAAGAAACTTTTGATACGGGATTTTGGATATGAGAAATTATCTTTAAAATATAACGGCCATTTTGTTTGGAGTAAATGTGTTTTTATATAATTGGTTTTCTTTTTTTTTCTCTAGATTTAAAATTTTTTCTTTTATTTTTTAAAAATTTTTTAGGGGCGCCTGGGTGGCTCAGTCGGTTGAGCGTCCGACTTCAGCTCAGGTCATGATCTCACAGTTTGTGGGTTCGAGCCCCGCGTCAGGCTCTGGGCTGATGGCTCAGAGCCTGGAGCCTGCTTCCGATTCTGTGTCTCCCTCTCTCTCTGCCCCTCCCCCATTCATGCTCTGTCTCTCTCTCTGTCTCAAAAATAAATAAACATTAAAAAAAAAAATTTTTTTTTAATGTTTTATTTATTTTTGAGACAGAGAGAGAGAGAGAGAGGCAGAGTGTGAGCGGGGGAAGGGACAGAGAGAGAGGGAGACACAGAATCTGAAGCTGAGCTGTCAGCTTGGAGCTCGATACCGGGCTTGAACTCATGAACCATGACCTGAGCTGAAGTCGGTTGCTTAACCTACTGATCCACCCAGGTGCCCCTAAATTTTTCATTTTAGAGAGAGCATGCACGAGCAGGGAAGAAGGACAGAGGGAGAGAGAGAGAGAGAGACAGGGAATCTTAAGCAGGATCCGTGCTCAGTGCAGGGCCCGATGTGCGGCTCAATCCCACAACTCTGGGATCATGACCTGAGCTGAAATCAAGAGTCAGGTGTTTAACCGACTGAGCCACCCAGGCGCCCCTATATAATTGCTTTTCTAAAGTTAGTGCATGGTAGGATTCATAGACTGATTCTCAGCTGAAAGATGCAGTAGAAACGTACCCTCCTAGAGGTTTTCACTCATTGTTTTTCCCTTCTAGATATTCCTTTAAATAATACATTTTATATTAATTGTGGAAAAGTGTGAAAGCATAGCTATTTATATAACTGGCATATTATTTTAATCATTTCCCAGGAATTCAGAAATTAGATGTTAGCAGTTACAGAGAAATTAGAGTCGTATTTATCGTGTATGTAAGTCAGCAGTTATTTTTCTTCATGTCAAAAATCGCTCATGAAACTGATTTTAATTTGATCACCTTCCTGCTTTCTTTGTCTGCTCATCCCAAAGTTCTGTGTGCATTTTGAGATGTTACTGAAAACACCGATTTGTCATGAAGTTGACTACAACCTTTGTAATAGGAAAGATTTTCTAAAAAACATGGTACCACTCGTTATTCAGGAATTGAAGTTTTCCCTTTTGTTCTCCTATTTGGTATTTGCTTGACAGTTTGCAGACACTTGAAAAGACTCAAAGTCTTTGGCCTTTTTGTAACATTTTTTAAATGGTGGAGGCTCCTATATTAGATATGGGTGTGGACTTTTAAAACATTTTGAGTGTATTTACATTTGTATTTCAGATTTTTTGTGACACCTTGAACATGAGCCCCACACAGTGGGACTTCCCTGTGGAATTATGTTGTCGGCCTATGGCTTTCGTTACTCTTACGGGCCTGGATGTGGTTTATAATGCTGTCCATCGAGCTGTCTGGGACGCTTTCTGTGCCAACCGGAGGGCTGATCGGGTACCGATTTCTTTCAAGGTGCTCCCTGGTGACCATGAGTATCCCAAATGTAGACCTAAGGTAATGACGTTATGATTGAGTGAGGGCTTTCCTTCTCTCCCGCTCTTCCTCTGTGTGTGTGTGTGTGTGTGTGTGTGTGTGTGTGTATCTTTTTTTTGTTCCTGATGTCTGTGCTGGAAAAGCGATGGTTATAGTGATGCGTTAAGAAAACCCAAGGCTTTTTGTATGTATTACATTATAGGTATATTTAATGATATATTTTTTAACCCCAGGGGAATAATTACGTTATCGTTATTAAGCTTTCTATCCTCATTTTTTTTGTTTTGTTTTTGTTTTTACTTGCTTAAAATCACCCCTAGTCTCCATAAAGTCCTCTCTAAAAGTAAGGTCTCACATTCTCCATTTATCATTACCTGTTATCATTATAGAATCCATGGCTTTCACAGTTTGGTTCAATTTCACACACATATTTTTTGAGCACTTGCTTTGTGTTAGGTACTAGGAACTATACAATAGGCTGGTGACAGAAATTTAAGTAAGACATAAAGACATACTTTCTGTCCCTGGAGACTTCTGCATAAAATAAAACAATTTATATAGTATGGAGTGAGAAAAGGCATTAAGTTCAAAACTGACTTTTAGGTTGAATATCGTAGTGGAGACTCTGATTGACCTAGAAAAATAATGGGATGATGTTAATAATAGCAGCTAATAAAAGTACTTACAGTGTCAATTTACTTTTTAAAGAAAATATATATTCACCTGTTATTATAATCTTATGAGTTGGTCTGGTCTGAAAGTCAGTTAACAAGACATCAGAATAAACCACCTGTTCTGTGTGTGTGTGTGTGTGTGTGTGTGTGTGTGTGTGTGTGTGTGCCCTGTTTCTGACAGACTGGTCTATGGACCAAATATATCATCATCATTTGGGGGTGTTGATTAAAACACGAATGTAAGACCTCCTTGATGAAACTGTGGATCTGGTCGCCAGTCAATTCTTTTGCTTATGTGTAGGAGAAGAGTGGAGACACTGTTTTACGTTCCGGGCTGTAGAAGCCGTGAGCTCTCTCTGGACTTGTGCCAGTCACGGCACCCCGGCGCTCACATGTTTGTTCTTAGTTGGTGTTTGTGTCCAGGAGGGCCAGTGCCCAGCACAGCTGTCCCCCGTTTGTCCTGGATCCATTCTCCAGGGCAGGGAGCTTTTCATTTGCCCATTCCTTGTTCCTTCCTGAGTCCCTAAGCTTTTTGTGTTGGGTTTCCTTACTGTCCTCATCTTTCCTCACTTGAAGTGGATGTTGGATCAGCCTGAGTGGAGCAGTCTGAGTCGGCGCGGGCCCTTTGGAAGTCATTGGAGGCTTCCACGAGTTTCTTCAGGGCTAATGTTCACATCTACCACCTCTTTCCCGTGATGTGGCACTTAGCGCTGACCCCCGAGTGACTGCTATGACATTTCTGTATTTAAGAGTTGTCCTGCATTTCTTTCGTCATGCACAGTAAGGCGAAATGCCATCCTGGTAATATGTCTTTGAAACAAGCAGATCCAGGGTTGAGATTCTACCTCCACTGCTTGTTAGCTCTTATTTTATCTCTGTACACCTGAGCTTCCTCATCTTAAAAATGTGTCGTGTGTATGTTGAATGAGATGAAGGCACGTAAAGTGCCCGTCACTCAATAACGGGCTTCTGCTGCTACTTTATCAAAGAAGTCTCTTCAGCTTTTGCCCCTGTTCGCAGAGGACTTCCTACGAATGGTACATTCCTAAGGGGATCTTAAAGACGGGCTGGATGAACAAACATCTGAATCTGGTGCCGGCCCTGGTGGTCGTGTTCTATGAACTGGACTGGGACGAGCCTCAGTGGAAAGAAAAGCAGTCCGAGTGCGCCACCAGAGTGGAAATTGTCAGGTATGGGTTTCCCCGTTTTCCAGACTGACCACGTTAGCTGCACATGTCTGTTATTTACCAGCACTTACCGAAGGCAGCCGAGCGAGAGCTGTTCAGGCTGCACTGCCCTCCAGTGAAACTTGTCCGGTTCCTAATGGGCAGCTTCACATTAACTTGTACAAGGCTAAGCTGTGTGAAGAAATTTAGAAGACACATTAGTCCGAATTTCCAAATGCTTTCCTCTTGCATTTATAATATTTTGGGGAGAGAAAAACTAATTTGCTATTTAGTCTCACAAGACACTTGTTTTATCACCACTGCTGTTTTAAAATCCTTCTTTTGGATGACCAGTCTATGATGTATCGCTATAAAGAGAGAAGTTGTGTTATGACTTTTACACGAAAGTGTTTATTCAACTTTGCTTTTGAAGCAGCTTTTTGTTAGGATTAGAAGCTCGATACAAGAGTATACTTTTAAAACCTCAATCATTGTAGCATAGAGGTTTCTTTGTGTACAGGAAAAGATTTCCTCTAATCATGGGTGTTTTTAGTTGAAATTTATCTTCCTTCACCTGAATCATCAAGCTTGTACTTTATGTAAAGTCTTGAATACATTGTGTAAAAGTTAAAAGTTATGTTTAGTTAACTTTATTATTTTTCCATTGCAGGCAAAGTTTACAAGGGAGAAACACAAAAGTTGCAGTGGTTCTGATTCAGAAGAAAACTCCATTGCCCCCAGGTAACAAAAGATTAATTAGTAACGAATTAATTGCTTTATGTTTCCCATCCATGTTATCAGGAGGTGTAGTTTTTGATGTTAAAATCTTTTATGCGTTCAGTTACGGGAAAGATGGTGTGTTCACTTTAAAAGGTACAAATAATGCATGAATAAATGCTTATTGTAAAAAGAATTAAAATATATTAAAATGTTTTTAAAAATTGATGTTAAAATGTTAAATATTAAAATATTCTCCCCCAGCCCCAGTTCACTTACCTCACCATGTAAGCATATATCTACCAACTGATGAAACAGTTATTCACTTGATCTTTTAAAAAAGAATGTTATCTGAGGTCTGTTTGAAGTTATATTCTTTATGTAATTTTTTTTCTTAACATGCAATGGGACAAAGAAAAATGCCATAGGATTTCTAATTTCTTATAAGAAAATGTCTTAGTTTCAAATGCTTATTTCTTCTACCTTCTAAGACTTTGAGAGGCCAGAATGTTTTTTGTTTCTCTTTTGAAACTTGTGGCATTTTGGAAACCACTTTCCTGGATTATTGCTTCCATTTTTAGTTACGGTTTTTGAAATAGTTATGTGGCATCTCTGTTGGCATAACTTGGCCTGTCTATCTTGGCTCCGTAGAAAATTCCACAGGGTTTTCCTAACAGATATGTACTGTGTAACTTCTGAGGACCCCAGAGAGCCCTCAAGGATCCCAGGAGACCACATGGCATGGTGAAAGGGGGTTTGAGTTTTTCTTCCTAATTCTGTTGTTTAGATTTGGGGAGCCATTCATTTAGAAAAAACGCACCAATCATTTTATTTCTCTATCTTTATGGGATTTGTTAACAGGAGAAGATGTCACGGCATCAGAAAGGGCTGCGGCTTTATGTAATGCGTGTGAACTCTCAGGAAAATCTCTGTTTGTGCTGCCCCACACTGACCACCTGGTGGGTTATATTATAAGGTAAATCAAGATCTTAAAATGTTTCTTCTTTAGATTGTTCATGAAGCATTGAAAAATTGGTTGTGTAGATTCATTTAATTAACAAAAACACGTGTTCATGGGAAAAAATATAAACGGTGCACAAGCTATAAGGTGAAAAGTCCCCATTATTAACGTTTTCCAGTTCCTTAATATAACCACTACAACAGCTTCTTAAGTTTCTGTCCAAACATGGCTTTTAATATGAAAATAGATGTAATTGTACAACACATGCTGAACTGCCACTTAATGTTACCTCATTGACACCATATATACATCTAGGTCAACTGCAGTTTTTTGTTTTAATTTTTTTTTTTTAATTTTTTTTTTCAACGTTTATTTATTTTTGGGACAGAGAGAGACAGAGCATGAACGGGCGAGGGGCAGAGAGAGAGGGAGACACAGAATCGGAAACAGGCTCCAGGCTCTGAGCCATCAGCCCAGAGCCCGACACGGGGCTCGAACTCACGGACCGCGAGATCGTGACCTGGCTGAAGTCGGACGCTTAACCGACTGCGCCACCCAGGCTCCCCTGTTTTAATTTTTTTTAATGTTTTATTTATTCTTGAGAGAGAGTGTGTGTGTGAGCAGGGAAGGGGCAGAGAGAGAGGGGGAGGCACTGAATCTGAAGCAGGATCCATACTCTGAGCTGTCAGCACAGAGCCCGACACGGGGCTCGAACTCACAGACCGCGAGATCATGACCTGCGCCAAAGTCAGACGCTTAGCCGACTGAGCCACCCAGGTGCCCCTCTTAAATATTCTTTATAAATCCCTTGTATCTAAAAGGCATATGACTTGGGGACACAGCAATATCTCACAAAATATGTGACCATTATCTGTTGTTTTCTAGCTTTCAGTGTTGCAGAGAAGTTTTATAATATTACATTTTTGGCCAGGTTGTATTTTAGACTTGAACCTTTTCACTGATTTTGACCATAAGATGGTTTTCCTTTTCATTCTTTGTGAGTGTCCCTCTTAAACTCAGGAACAGTGTAGTTGATCTTTGATTATTACTTCCCTTCTGTTTGTTCCTGTGTCTCAGAAGCAAACTTCTGGAAGTGATGTCCTATAGGAAGTAATAGGTCATTCCCGTTGGTGTGTAAATGACACGACTTTAGGAAAGAGAAGTATAAATTCCACAGTAGAGAGCTTGAAAAGGCAACAAACGAAAGGATGAACTGCGAGAAAACTTAGATGCAGTCAGCAGGTAGAATCTCCGCACAGAAGGTGATAAACAGTAGGTAGCGTGGATACTCAGATCAGCGGTGCTGAGGCTGAAATTGCCATGATTGCCCAGAACGCGGAAGGAGAGGGCGGTGCGTTTTGTGTTTTCAACTGTGAACGTTGACCTCTGGGGAGCAGAGGGGGGCGGATACCTAGGAAACTGGTAGCACACCCGTACTGCTTTTCCTCCACCAAGGCCCATCCCAGCCCCCCAGCTGGCCTCGGACTTCCTCTCCAGGCTTTTGACAGTTCCTGCCCGTATGGTGCAGTATTTCGCTGTTCACAGCGCTGTTTCCTGTCACCGTGCTTTCGTAGGACTCCTGCCTTCCAGCTCCCCTTTCTGGGCTCTCTTACTCCACTTCTGTGGCTGAGTTCGCCTGCAGCCTCCTTTTTTTTTTTTTTTTTAATTTTTTTTTAACATTTATTTATTTTTGGGACAGAGAGAGACAGAGCATGAACGGGGGAGGGTCAGAGAGAGAGGGAGACACAGAATCGGAAACAGGCTCCAGGCTCTGAGCCATCAGCCTAGAGCCCGACGCGGGGCTCGAACTCACAGACCGCGAGATCGTGACCTGGCTGAAGTCGGACACTTAACCGACTGCGCCACCCAGGCGCCCCTCGCCTGCAGCCTCCTTTAGAAAGCCATTGTCCTCCATCCATCCTGCACCTTCATCCACTGATTCCTCACTGTGGGGATTTTGGCCTCCAGGGAACATTTGGGAATGCCTGGAGACATGTATCAGGGCCCCTACTGAGGCTTCCTAATACTGGCATCTAGTGGGTAGAGTTCAGGGGTGCTGCTCTCCACCCTTCCGTGCACAGGAAAGCCCACAACAAAGAATTACCTGGTCCAGAACACCAGTGGTGTTGAGGTTGAGAAACCCCGCCTTAACACCCTCCTCAGCTTTCAATTTGAGTGCTATCGTGGGTGCAAGAGAAACAGAAACTGTGGCTTCTGCTCTTAACCGCTGTGGTCTTACTGGGGATAATGCCACGTTTGAGTAAGGAGGGCTGTATCGAAATTGCTGATATAAAAAGCAAGTGCTCTGGATCCAGGACCTCCAAAATAGAGATGCGAGCGCCAGGGGTAAGACCGTCCACTGGACGCCAGGGAAGACATTATTACACCTTTCCTCATATTGATAGTTCATCTTAAGAGAGAGGGTAATGCTGAATATCGGTAAATCTTCATATTCAGTGTCTGATCCGGGAGGGAGTTAGCAGAGTTCCTGGTGGCATCCTCACTCGTTTGTGTGCTTTCAGAACATTTTGATGTACATATTAAGTATATAGACTACAAGATTAAGTGATTCAGTTAAGTTTTTTTAAATATTCATTTATTTATTTTTTAAAAATGTTTATTTTTGAGAGAGAGAGAGACAGACAGACAGACAGATAGTATGAGCAGGGGAAGGGCAGAGAGAGAGGGAGACACAGAATCTGAAGCAGGATCCAGGCTCCGAGCTGTCAGCACAGAGCCCGACGCGGGGCTTGAACCGTTGAACTCTGAGATCGTGACCTGAGCTGATGTCGGATGCTCAACCGACTGAGCCACCCAGTCCCCCCTGGTTAATGTGTTTTTTTAATGTCAAAGAAACACAATGTGTATAAAACTCCTGTGATGTGTTGAGTGATCAGGAGACTCTTGTGCTTCAGAGGTTCACTGATCATTTCAAGTGAAAATACTTAAAAGAATTGTCAAGCTTCTCATGAGTTAAGCATTTTTCTTTTATAAAAGTGTGTTCTAAGTCCAAAGGCCTTCGTCTTAGGACAATAGACTATCAGTGTCATGCTAACCAGCAGATTTTTTTTTTAATCATATTTTGTCTTTCAAAACAAAGGTTACCCATTTATAAGACTTTATAGTTCAGCTTAGGTTCATATGTTCTTTCAAAGTTAGAACCTAATTTTAATTATTTTCATATTTTAACATTTTAAAAAGTGTAGTTTTAAAAATAGAAAATCTTGCCTTAAAATAGCAAATTTTTAAAGTTTAGGCTTAGCCATTTTTTTTCTTAGCATATTTTCCTCAGATGTACCTAAACTCTTTGAATACAGCTTCAAAATTGTGTTTTATTCCGAGGAGGAAAAGCCTTGAAGTCCAGCCTTTATCCGACTGTGAATTTAGCTTTCTTTCATGCCTTAGGCAGATACTTCTGATACATACTTACTTTCACAAAAGGAGCTTTGAGTTGTTTATCTGTCTGTGGTCAAATTTTCTTTGTTCTTATGTTATCCGAAAGTTAGGGAACAAAGTGGGATTTGAATCCTGTAAATGCTACTCTTCTGTCAGTTGCCAGTTCTCATTTTTGGTCCTTTTTTCCATCAGTTTTCTTATCCTTTAACCTTAAATATTAAAATCAGAAAAAATAGTCGAATGAATATTGTATATCTGTTTCTTTCACTTTTCTTATAAAATTATAAAATAAAAGAGTGGATTATAAATAAATGGTTTTGGGGGTCTTTACATTTTTTATTTAGAAATTAAGGATATTTTGCTTTTTATCTTTATCATGAAGTAAGCTATAGACATTATCTCTGTCATGATTTTACTTTTAGGTCTTACAAATATGACTCTTGAGAATAGTTTGGTTTAAAATAACTTTAGTGTTTGAATGTTGATTTTTTTTTAAACAGATTAGAAAATGCCTTTTATGAACATGCACAGACTTATTACTACACTGAGATCAGAAGAGTAAAATCTCATAAAGAATTTTTGAATAAGACAACACACCAGGTACATTATTTTTCCTAAAGAAGGAAATAATAGAAGCATTCATCATTGATTATTTTAGAGGAGTTTTTAAAATGTCTGTAATACTTTGATGTTTTTAAATAGCTTCTATGCTTTTAAATTTTTTTAAAAGCTTTTAAAAACTAATTTCTCTTTCTACTTTTTGCCCTTAAAGTTCTTAGAGATTTTTATAGCTTCCTTAACTATACTTGTTTGTTGGAGTAATTCTTGATCTTTAATTTTGAATACTTTTGTGTTTTCTCTTAATAAACATTATCGTAATTTTTACATTAGAGTATGTGTAATGATATTTTTTCTATTCTTTTTTTTCAGCTTTTATTTGTTAGACATCAGTTCAAAATAGCTTTCTTCAGTGAATTGAAACAAGATACACAAAATGCCCTGAAGTAAGTTTTTAATGGTTGTCAAACTAAATTTTTCTTATCTTTATGTTAACAGTAACATATTAATGGCAGTGTCTGAATCTCAACAAAAGTTTAATAATTTTAAAATGTTTATGTTGGTTAGATTCGTGTATGTAGTATTTGATTCGTTTAGAGATGAATGGAATATAATATTTTGAGATTTTAAAAGAATTTCCGTTTTATTATCAGAAGTAAATTTCATACTCTCATAAAGCTTTCTGATCTAATTTGATTAAGTTTTGTGATCTAAAGAAACATTAAAATTCTTCCCATCCTGTTGACTACTTATTTGTATAATCAGTAAAATCTTTGTGTTGACTGACTTCCACCGTTAAATATATGTTAAACATTCCTTATCTAATACGATGAATTTCTGAAGATGTATAGTGCATTTAGTTAGTTAATCTATGATTTTACTTATTTAAAAAAATTTTTTTTGGTTTATGTATTTATTTTGAGAAAGAAAGCAAGCAGGGGAGAGGCAAAGAGAAAGGGAGAGAGAGAATCCCAAGCAGGTTCCATGCTGTCAGCAATGAGCCTGATCTGGGACTTGAACCCACAAACTGAGACCGTGACCTGAGCTGCCCAAACTATGAGATCGTGACCTGAGCTGAAACCAAGAGTCAGACGCTTAACCGACTGAGCCACCCAGGGGCCCCTATGATTTTGTTTTTAATTAAATTTTTGTTAAAGTTTATACATCTCAGCATCATTTTTCATTCGAAGGCTCTGCTTAGAGTTTGAAGAGTAGTCGTGTATGTGTTGTTAGTGATTACGCATTTTATTCCTTTGCTTTTACTAAGCACAATTTAGTAAAACATTTTTTTCTAACTTTAACTCAGTTTTTAAAGGTTGAGTGTGGCAGTGTAACATAGGAATAAAAACTGAAGAGAGGCTAAGTGTGCAGGGCAGAAGAATAAGAGAAACAAAAGTCAATCTACTATTCAGAGGAATATTGCAGAAACATCTTTTTTGTTATTGTTGAGGTGGGGAACACCAGATTGTGTTGTGTAAATGTCAGCAACTCCTTGGGATGGTAACTGGCTTTAACGTAGTTCACTTTGTACCCATGGTACCACTTCTAGGCCTTCTCAAAGGTAATTCTGGAAAGACAAATTTTACTGGGGGAAGTTAGGAGCAAAGAGTTGTCTTTGGAGAAGCCTGGAGATTTTCTCATCCCCTTCCATCCTCGGGGGAGGCATTCTTCTAGCAGGCTCTCCTGTCTCAGCCCACTCCCCCTTCTCCAGCCGGAGCCCGAGATCGGCAGTGGCCACTGAACTTGTAGACATACTTGGGTTTAAAAGCTGTTGACCTGTGCCCTGTCTCGATTAGCACCTTCTGTGCTATTACAATTTCTGTTCATTGGAGAAGCTCATAATGGTGCTTTTAAAAAAAAGCTTGTTTTTGTTTTTAATAGAATGCTGACTTTTTAACGTAATTCTGGACAGTTGTCCACTTTCGTTTTCAACTTACTTTCTATCAGTTATTGACAGACGTTAATGACAGAACAATGCACTTGCAATGGTTCTGTTCTTAGTGAAAAGTCATTGATTCCTCCCACATACTATTAATCAACATCATTTTTCAGAAGGATATGTGTAAGTTATTCCTACACTGTTCAGTGCTAAGAAATGTTGAGTAACGATTGTTTCCTTTTTCTAATAATTTGTTCTTGGGAATCTTTTCTTGAGATTTACTTATATCATAATTAACCATGTTCCCCATGTTTGCATTAGGAATTATAGGACCGCCTATAATCTTGTGCATGAATTGAGAGCCCATGAAACTAATATTCTGGAAATTAAGACAATGGCAGGATTTATAAACTACAAGGTAATGGTTCTACTTCCAAATGAAGAAAACATGTCTTTAAATATTAGATTATCTTTTTGAAATTTGGAAATCCATATTAGTTACTTGCTCTGAAAGTGAGTATTTGATTAATTAGGCTCTCCTCTTGCAATGGTTCTGTAGCAGAACCTGCTGTAATGCTTGCTTTTGAGTTTATGGGTCCCAGAGTTCTCCCTTAGGGCAGTTTTATTTTTGTAAGACTCCTTTAGGAGGGGTTTTTTTGTTTTTGTTTTTGTTTTTTACGTTTATTTATTTGTTTTGAGAGAGACAGAGCACAAATGGGGGAGGGACAGAGAGAGAGGGGAGAGAGAAAGAATCCTAAGCAGGCTCCACGCTGTCAGCACAGAGCCCGATTTGGGGCTCAAACTCACAAACCATGAGATCATGACCTGAGCCGAAACGGAAGTCAGACGCTTAACTGACTTAGCCACCCAGGGGCCCCGAGGGGCTTCTGTTTTTCAGTGGGAATAGGTGGGAGGGAGAGAGAAGAAAGCTGCCTATATTTGTGAATTTTTAAAGGTGCAGCACATTCAAACTTTGTAAGCCTCCCTTGGTTTAATGGCACAGCCATAGAAAAGGCGTATCTGTTCACCTCGGAGGAAACTTTTATACCTGTTATTTGAACATTTTCAGATTGTATGTGGTAGAAATAGATGCCTGCAAAAGGCAAGCGAGGGGTTTTTGTTTTGCTTTTAATCTTTCCACATTCATGTTTTAAAGACGGCTAACACCGGGATGGTGACGTGAGGGCGGATAGACACTTTGATTCCTTGTGTAAATGTAAATTGGTACAACATCTATAGAGAATGTTTTCGCAATAACTATATACATTGAAAGGGGGTGTTTCCTTTAACCTAGCAATTCCATGTCAGGAAATTTATCTGATGTATGTGCTAATGATAAGACTTGTAAGTCATGCATGTGAGGATATTTATTCCCTTGTGATAGGAGGAGATTGGGAGCAACCCAGCAATAAGTGAGTGGTTAATATAACTTATAAGTCCAGACAAGGGAATATTCTACAACTATTAAGAATGAGACAGCTCCACTTGTTGACATGGAATATTAGGTAAAAAAAAAAAAAAAAGTGAGTCACTAAACATATTTATTGTGAAACTATTAAAAATGATAAGTTATATATAAATGACCACACACTTATCTGTGCAGAGACTATATTCTGAAACATACTGGGAGCTGGCTGCCTTGGAACAGGAAACTGGATGGCTGAGGGGCAGGGATGGATGAGAGACTTAACTTTTCATGTATTCCTTGTACCTTACAAATAAAACTGATGATAAGCATATGGCAATAAATTGAGGCCGTGTTTCTTCTGTTTTTCCTTTTACCTTATGTCGATGTAGATTATTACTGTTTTGAAATAGCATTCCAAATAAAAAGCTTTCAAGAATTTCTGTGATCCTTATTTGATAGGGAGGCCATTGTGCTGTAATTGTGGTACAGAAAAATCTTTATAGCTTTCTGACAGTTATAGTCTGTGCTTGGGGAGGTAGTATTTAATTTTCACCAATCTTTGTGTTCTTCATTGAGTATAATTTTTGTGTATTCTACACTTTTTTTGTTTTTAATGTTTATTTATTTTGAGAGAGAGAGAGAGATAGGGCGTGAGCAGGGAGGAGCAGAGAGAGAGGGAGATACAGAATCCGAAGCAGGCTCCAGGCTCTGAGCTGTCAGCACAGAGCCCGACTCGGGTCTCGAACCCACAAACTGTGAGATCATGACCTGAGTCAAGTCGGATGCTTAACTGACTGAGCCACCCAGGCGCCCCTATTCTATACTTTTAAGAAGGTTTTCTAAGGTATACGGTGCAAATATGGAATAATTTTATTTCATTTATCAAGGAGATATAACCTCTGGTTTTAGCATAACGATTCTAATAGAGAAAATCAATTCCGTTGCCAAGAACCTGAGAGGAAATTTCATAGTCTTTTTAAAGTGCGTCTAGGGGCGCCTGGGTGGCGCAGTCGGTTAAGCGTCCGACTTCAGCCAGGTCCCGATCTTGCGGTCTGTGAGTTCGAGCCCCGCATCAGGCTCTGGGCTGATGGCTCAGAGCCTGGAGCCTGTTTCCGATTCTGTGTCTTCCTCTCTCTCTGCCCCTCCCCCGTTCATGCTCTGTCTCTCTCTGTCCCAAAAATAAATAAAAACGTTGAAAAAAAAAATTAAAAAAAAAATAAAATGCGTCTCATGTTTTACATATTTTAAATGAATACACCTTTTGACCTTATTTTCTTCTTTATTTTGGGGTTGATTCCACATTTTGCAGATCTGCAGGCTGTGTTTTCAGCACAACACCCCACTGGACGCAATCGCTCAGTTCCGAAAGCACATAGACTTGTGTAAGAAAAAAATCGGAAGCGCAGAGTTGTCTTTTGAGCATGCCGCATGGATGTCTAAACAGTATGTTTTAAATTTTACTTTTGGAAATTTTTTTTTTCTTTCAATACCTGGGATTTGGAGGAATGGAATTAGCATGGACTCTAAGTTCTACATGGAGCTAAGCTTTTTGTCAGTAAGTGGGCTTTTAGAGATCTAGCATAAGTATGTTTCCAGTAATGGTAGATATTGATTCATAGAATTCCTTAGTGGAAATCACTTAATTCATGGCACCATCTCTCTCATTCAACGTGTATTTACGGAGTTTCTGCCACATGTCTAGGTACTGAGCCTATAGCAGGGAATAAAACAAAAGCCCTCCTGACCTGGACCTTGCTATTTGAGAATGATGTTTAACAATCCCCAAATGAAATTGTTCCCAGAAACATGGATGTTTCTGACTGGTGGGAACTATGTTGACATAACACTTTGATGGTATATTTATCAAGGTTTGCCAGTACAGAAGAGTTGACTTAAACGCAGAATTTATCTATAGCCTATAATTAGTGTGTGTTTGTATTTACAAAGAAACCCCCAAAATTTGCAGTTCCTCATTAGCATTATTTTAACACAGTCTGCTGAGGTTATGGTTTGAGAATGAATAATTATTAGAAGTAAGCTTCTTTTTCTTTCCTTTTTCTTTTTCATCTTTTTTTTCCTTGATTTTTTTTTTTCTTTAAGATTCCAGGCCTTTGGAGATTTATTTGATGAAGCTATTAAGTTAGGGTTGACAGCTATTCAAACTCAGAATCCTGGTTTCTATTACCAGCAGGCAGCATACTATGCCCAGGAGCGGAAGCAACTTGCAAAAGCCCTCTGTAACCATGAGGTAAGTTACCAACTCTTGGCTTACGTGGCATTTAGGAAGTGGATTAACCTTCTCTTGAAGGAAGATAAGACTGATTAATGTTGATCATTTTTTTCCAAGCCTTTGAATACCATCAGTTTTTATCTTTAATAGTTTTAGGGATTATGATTATTTTCAGTTTTAGCCTGAAAATAATTTTCACCTGTGGATTAAGCAGAAGTTTTTCTGGTGAAGAACCAGTTTATGATTGACACTAAGTTAGTGATTTAGACAAGAGCATATTACTTTCAAATAAAAGTCACAGTTTAAAAAAAAAAAAAGTCACAGTTGAGTCTGTGCCGTAACATAACTCCATCTTGTTGTTTCCACTGATCACGGCTGTAGGAGTTTGAAGGACTTTGGAGGAATGTGCTTTATTTTGACCCACCAGAGAGGATAACGTTGGACTTCTTTCTCTTCCTGGGGTTTTTCTCTGTGGAAAACTCTTAAGAATCTGTGGCAGAATTTTAATTGCAGTTTCTTAACATTTCATTTTGCCTTTCTCGTGGGTGATTAGAGTTAGATACCAGTTTCCCCAGAAGCACTTTTAAAATAACGTGGCACGTACATGTATAAATACATCTACATTTGTATAGTTGTATCAGTTTTTGTCCTTTAGAATCTGCAGTTTTCTTCTCTGAAGACAGATGAATATTATCAACAGTACTACTTAAAAAACTAGTCCAAAAACAGTTTGCATATTAGTACTTAAAAGGTTGGATTTTTTTTTTCCCTTAAACCATGATATAACCAGACTATTTTCTACCATGTTATTTGCATATGATTTTCATTTTCAGGAAGTCTAAGGCAGATAAGGGATCCTAAGAGATAAATACTAAGATTTAATTATAAAGTTCTTCGGACAGACTTATTAATTATAATGTAAAATATAAATAGCAAAATGAACGATAGGGAATTTGTTAAAATGTAACAGCAGGCAGCCAGGAAAAATAATGTTTTAGAAGAATAGTTAATGATGTGAAATTTACAGAATGTATTTAAAGGAAAAGAGCAGGTTGAAAAATTATTCCAGTTAATAACAAATAAATGTTTGTGTACAAAATCTGGAAGACTAACGTATACGTTGTCAACAGTGGTAATAGGTTTATAAGTAATTTAAATTTTTATTCATTTCCTTTCGGATGTTTTCTGTATTTTTCAACAATGTACTTGCATTATATGTCTGTGCCGTTTCAGAGGGAAAAAATTATTAAAAAAAATTATAAATTTGTAAATTCTGGTGCCAAAAATATCCCTCCCCAGACAATACCAGGATTGAATACACAAGTGATAAGGAAGGAAAATAGTGTCTTCTTTTTAAAACTCCTTGTCACATTACTGTATTTTCATTTGCACAAAAAGCACTTATATGTGTGGAATAAACATCAAGCATAATTTGTAACACATTTTTATTGGTTTATTTTAGCAAAGATGAAAAGGAAATGTAGAAGAGTTAGCTACTATGAAATCATTTGTCACAATCAGACTGATTTATTCAATTTAATTTTTATGATCCTGCCTAAATATTAAGTGAAACATTTATTTCAATTTTTGTGAAAATTTAGTGTATGTTGAAGTATTCACAACTATGATATCTGAACATGTATTTGGTATTTGTATTTTTGGAAATGTTTTTATTCTGTCAAAGACTGAAGAGAGTTGGTTTGCGAGAGGCTACATAAACTCTTATTTAAGGTTGTGTTTTACTTTACAGGCTTCTGTGATGTATCCCAATCCTGATCCGTTAGAAACACAAACAGGTGTTCTTGACTTTTATGGACAAAGATCATGGCGACAAGGAGTACTAAGTAAATAATTTTTCCCTCCTTTCTTTTCTCTCAACCTCAAAAGGCACAGATTGCTATCACAGTTTTTCCATTGGCTATATAGGCCATAACACATTATGTTGAGGTAAAAATGTGTTTTTTAAAGCATCTTCTTAAAGATTTTCAGTTCTTTGGTTTTTAGAATGTTTTATTTATATCACTACATCTTGGAATAACTTCTAATTAAAGATGTGAGTATGATTAAAACATTCGGACCTCTCTTAAAGTCACAATTAATAAGCCACTTTAGGCTATTTAAATATTTTAATTCCAGTTAACTTTAATGATTTCTTAGATTTGATATTTTAAAACAGTATTAACTTGTATCTCCTTAAAAATTTCTCTGTATCTTTTTTGCGTTTGATAGATACTTAATTTAGCAATTTTTGTGGCAATCACACTTTAAGTGTTAAGCAATTATATACCTTAACCTCCAGAAAGTATATTCTGTATTGAGAATGATAATTGATACTATTCATCAGGTGGTTGATATCGCTAGGCAAGAGAATGCTGAATTCAGTAATGTTCTCTTCAGAACAGAGATCACAGAGAAGTTCCCATGCTCATAAAGCTGTCTCTTAGGATCTTTAAAATTCTAGAATGTCTAAGAATCTTAAACACGTTATTTTAAAGTAAAGGATTCAAGGAGTGTACACATCCAATGTGCCTATGAAGGATTTATGTTAAATGAGCTATCCAAAATGGGTTGCGTCTTATCTTACACAGGTTTTGATCTTTCTGATCCTGAAAAAGAGAAGGTGGGAATTCTTGCCATTCAGCTGAAGGAGAGAAGTGTTGTTCACTCTGTAAGTTTTTTGTTTCCCAATCTAAACTATGTTTTGGAATAGTCGAGGAAAACATGAGATTCTTTTTATTGGAATGTTTCACACTTTTCTCTCTTCTAACAGGAAATAATAATAACTCTTCTGAGCAATGCTGTTGCACAATTTAAGAAATATAAATGTCCAAGAATGAAAAGTCATCTAAGTATGTATCCATAATATGCCACAGTTTCATGCAGCTTTGAATAACTTAAAATTATGCACATACAAATCTTATTTCCTTTACAGTGGTTCAAATGGGAGAGGAGTATTATTATGCAAAGGATTATACCAAAGCTTTGAAGTGAGTCCTGTTGCCTATTTATTTTTCTAAGTAATCCGATTACCTTACAGCAAAATTAGAAGAGAAATTTGTTTTGAAGGATGGATTATTTCCATGTTTCTATTTCTATTAAACTCCATTTCTGCGGTATTTTTTTTCAAGTACTATCTGTTGGTACAATCATTCTCAAAGTCTTAGGAAACCTCACGTTTAGCTAAATGTGAAAATACCTGTTAAACTATTTCAGTATGTTTTCTTACATGGATATAACATGGGTAAGGCACGTTATTTTCTCCACGGAGTCTTTAGGCCCTTTCTTGTGACTCCGTTTCAGCATGTCTGACATTTTGCCTTCTGACAGGTTGCTGGATTACGTGATGTGTGATTATCGGAGTGAAGGGTGGTGGACCCTGCTCACGTCCATATTGACTACAGCTCTGAAGTGTTCCTACCTCATGGCCCAGTTAAAAGATTACATTACTTATTCCCTAGAACTCCTTGGAAGAGGTAACTTGGTGCTCTCACAGTAAAATTCTGATTCTTTAAAATTATGCAGCATCGTTAAGCTTCTTCAAACTGAAAGAATAATTCTCAAATCTTTGATAGTACTTTTACCATGTGCAGATCAGTTTGCCAAGCGAAAGGACTCTTACTTTCATGGAACTTACTGTAGTCGAGGTGTCATGATAGTTGAGAAGAACAAAATTCTTCTTTCTATTTTTTTTTTTTAAACATGGCATGAAACGATTCTTCATATGGAGTTCAAATGCAAGTATATAGAGCATTGGGGCTAACATAGAAAGCCGTGCTGTTGTACGTTGTCTGGAATGGTGCTTAGCCGTCTTAGAAGACATATTTTTTCTACGGTATTTTGATCCCTTCAGTGGGGCTAGTAGACTTACTTGCTCATCTTACAGTTGTAGTTTTTTTTCCTTCTTTCCTGTCAGCTTCCACTCTGAAAGAGGACCAGAAATCTCGGATAGAAAAGAACCTCATAAATGTTTTGATGGTAGGTTGGCGTTCTTTGTATAAAATATGTCCTGGGGATATGTATACCTAGATCTGTATCTGTGTATTTTCTGTAACTGGCTGAATGAATTGTGCTCTGTGTTGGTGCAGAATGAAAGTCCTGATCCTGAACCTGACTGTGATATCTTAGCAGTGAAAACGGCTCAGAAGCTGTGGGCGGACCGAGTTTCTCTGGCCGGCAGCAATATTTTCACAATAGGAGTGCAGGACTTTGTGCCATTTGGTGGGTAGCTGACATCTACAGTGTTACCTCAGAGAGGTACACTTTTTGCTACAAAATGAATAGATGGAGAATAATAAATAAGAAAGTCAAAGAAAGAATGCTCAACATACGTCGTTCTATGGATAAAAATTGTGATTTTTTTTTTTCCCTCACCATTGACTTAAAAAGATGTTCAGAATTTTAAATAGTTAGTTTACATATTAAAATCTACCTTGCCTGTTTGTACTTTAGGTGTGATTTGAAATGCATTTGAAAAGACAGTTATTTAAAGAGTTTATTCTGTAATGCCTGGGCAGGTATTTTGAAATAAGTTAAAAAGAACAAAATGGTTTTTTCCCTTTAAAATTCTATGTTCGTTACATTTCAGGAGCAACTATGTTTTTAGAATTAAAGGTAGTTTTGGAGTTGTATTTTATTTAAATTTGTTTTGTTTTGTTTTAAGTGAACTACATTTATGTGTTGAAATGCTTCAAGTGCAGAATTCAGTAAGAATGTCCAGTGTAGGGGCGCCTGGGTGGCCCAGTTACTTGAGTGTCCAACCCTTGATTTCAGCTCAGGTCATGATCCCAGGATAGTAGGATCAAGCCCTGCATCAGGCTCTGCACTGAGTATGGAGCCTGCTTGGGATTCTCCCTCTCTCTCTCTCTCTCCCTCTCTCTCTCTCTGTCTCTCTTTCTCTCTCTCTCTGTCTCCCTCTCCCCCTCCCTCTCCCCCTCTTCCCCACTCATTCTCCTTCTCTCTCAAATAAATAAAAAGAGGGAAAAAAAATTTAAAAATTAAAGGGGCACCTGGGTGGCTCAGTCAGTTAAACATCCGACTTTGGCTCAGGTTATAATCTCACGGTTTGTGAGTTTGAGTCCTGTGTCTGCACTGTCAGTACAAAACCCACTTGTGACTCTGTCTCTCTCTGCCCCTTCCTCACTTATGCTCTCTCTCTCTCTCAAAAAAAAAAAAAAAACCACTTAAAAAAAAAAGAGAAGGATATCCCATGTAGGTGTTTCCTTTCTGAAGAGTAAGTGCGGATCAGAATAATTTGTGTGTCTAGACGGTCTTGTACTGTGTGACTCTGCTCTCTCTGTTTTATTTCTAGTTCAATGCAAAGCCAAGTTTCACGCCCCAAGTTTTCATGTTGATGTTCCTGTGCGGTTTGATGTCTATCTGAAGGCTGATTGTCCACATCCCATTAGGTTTTCCAAGCTCTGTGTCAGCTTCAATAATCAGGTAACGGTCGCTTTTAATGTATTTTTACCCTGTATCTTTTAAAAAAAATTTTTTTTAATGTTTGTTTATTTTCGAGAGAGAAAGAGAGCATGAGCAGGGGAGGGGCAGAGAGAGAGGGAGACACAGAATCCGAAGCAGGTTCCAGACTCTGAGCTGTCAGCACAGAGCCCGACATGGGGCTCGAACCCATGGCTGTGAGATGAGCTGAAGTCGGACGGTTAGCCTACTGAGCCGCCCAGGCACCCCTAGCATGTGTATATCTTAATGTAGCTTATTTTAAATTAGATGAAATGAGCTTAGTGAATTTTAGGTCATAATGGTTTCATAGTAACAAATGGGCTTTGGTAAACTCTATCTGAAAATAAATATATTTATAGTTCTCACTTCTGTATCAGCCATTCAAGTTTTACTTACACTTTTCTTTAAGTTTTGTTATTATTCCATCCTTACGAACTATAAGAACTTTATCTGTTGTGATACATAACTTGAATTTCAAATGAGATCTATTCAGGATGAATGTAATTTAATTTTTAAATCATTTGTTTTGTATTCTAACAACGGTATTAGTTTTTTATTATAAAACTACTAAACGGTTGGTGTTAAAGTAAAGTGGACTGGATGGATATAAAATGAAAAATAAACGTGCTCTGTCCAACTCCATTGCCCAGAAGTCATTGCTAGTAACTTCTTGAACAGTCTAGACGTTTTCTGTGTGTGCACATATAAGCAGCTTTTTCTTTCTGCAGGGCCGGGATTATATACACTTGCACATTTTTGTAGTGTGTTACAGTGTGGTCAGCTACTTGATTACATTCCAAATATTCCAATTAGAAGCTCACATAATAGATAATTATCTTCTGGTCCCCCAGAAAGCACATGGAGCCTTTAACCAGCAAGCGTCTAATGAGAGTTACAGTGTTCTTAGCATCGAGGTGAGCCTGCGAACGTTTAGCATATGTCAGCTCTGTTAAAATGGAAGCGTTCTGGGGGCAGGGGCCAGGACTGACTCACAGATTGCCCTAGTAGGTAGGTAACGAGGACTAAATTACGTGGCGTAAGCCAGAAATACAGTTAGAGTAGGCATGCCAGAGAAGAAGGAGGAAGTTTCAAGAATGAAGATGAGATGAAGGGAGCTATAAAGAGATGAGAGGGGGAGCAGGCTTGGCACTTGCCAACACCGGGTGGAGGCAGGCGTTCCCGTTCCGGGCGTGTGGGCAGCGAGGGGCCCGTGGGAGGCAGGGCTCCGTGGCTTACGGGAACTCGAGCTCAGCGCATTTAAAGGTTTCTTTATTCATTCACTTATTCATGTTCTATTTATTGAACAGTGGTAAAGAAAGAGCTTCACCTGCTTTACTAGATTTTTCTGTCTTCACAACTGAGCATTAACCCCGTAAGAGAACCGGTTGGCTGAACCTGGGTCACCCGCAGACCGGTGTGCTTCATTCAGTTTTGAACGATTACCCAAAGATTCCTTCTGAGTAGTTGGAGAATTTCATTTATTTGTATATGAAAAACATTTTTTTAATGTTTGTGTTTGTGAGAGAGCGTGAGCAGGGGAGGAACAGAGAGAGAGGGAGACACAGAGTCCGAAGCAGGCTCCGGGCCCTGAGCTGTCAGCACAGAGCCCGACGCGGGGCTTGAACCCACAGACCGTGAGATGTTTAACCGACTGAGCAATGAGGTGCCCCTAGTTTGAGGGTTTTAAAGCAAGAGCATGAAACTTAGAATTTAAGACACTTTATTCCAGTGACAAAATAGAAAGGATCTTCTGGAAACCAACCGGAGCCTCTTTAGTGTGCTTCCCAGTACTAACGTGTGGGGACTTGGATGAAGACACTGTTGGTGGGGATGGGAAGGAAGAAAGGGCTACGGGAGGCATCTATGAATAGAGAAGTCTGGATTGCTGGGTGTGTGTACAGGGTAAAGAATAAAGGACAGCCCCTGCCCCCAGCCCCACCCCCACCAAAAAGCGATTCATTTGTGTGTGTATTTTATAGCTAAAGTGTACCTACAAGATGATTTGAAACGCATATACTGCAGAATATGACCACAGTTACTTAACATCCATCACCTTACATAATTACCTTTGTTTTGTGGTGGGAACATTTAGGATCTACCGTCTCAGCAACTTTCAAGTATGTAATGCAGCATTATTAATTATAGTCGCCATGCTGCCCCTTAGATCCCAGAACCTATTGTCTTGTAACTGGAAGTTTGTACCCCAACCCTTCGCATCCACCATTTTACCCTGTTTCTGTGAGTTACAGATTCCACATGTGATTGAGATCACACTGTGGTAGGACAGGAGTATGTGATGTTACTTCTTCTTAATTCCTTTTCGTGTTTTATCCCCTTAAAAGCCTTACTTCCTCAGGGACACCCCCCCTGCCTAGCTGATTTTCCTGGCCGTAGCCCTCTTTAGTACTTACCACACCTGTGGTTTCATTTTTGTCTGTGTGATTCGTTGGGAAGTCATTTGTTTTCCTTGTTAACATGTAAGCTCTCCCAGGTCAGATACTTTTTTTTTTTTTTTTTTTTTTTTTTGCTCGATGGTGACAGTTTTGGGGAGACATGCTAAATCTGGAATTAGGATGAATAGAGAGATTCTTATTGTACTTCTGTTAATATCCTACTATTCCATTTCTTTCCCCCCTTTTCTTAAACAACAAACAGACTAATTAAAAACTAATTTAAAATGTTAAAATGTAAAGCAGTTCATTTTTAAAGTTAGATTATATTCTGTATATGTGTTATTTGAAATTCAAGATCTGAATCAGAAGAAAAAAAAAGTAGTCCTTAGGTTTCAGAAGCATGGAATAGAAATGAAAAGTCAAAGGCAAGTGTTAAACTTAACTAATAAGAATTTTCTGTAAGATAACTCATCTGCTGGGATAGAAGACAGCTCTTGGGAAGTTCTTGCTGTTTACTGAATGGATGAGAATGTTGATTCCATAGACGTGCACACGAAAGAGGTCTCCCTTCAGTCCTCTCCCTTTATTCTCACCTCTATTTATCACAGAAGGAGTGTGCTCTTCTAGGAAGGTAGATGTACATTGAGTTTGGGACATGCTAAATTTGAGTGGTAGTGGAACTAACCTCTTGACATTTGTGGATATGAACTTTTGGTTAAGGAAATAGGACAGAGTTAGTTTTTAATGTGGGAAATATTAGCATAGAGGTACGGAACATGTAAAAATGGATAAACTCTGCAATGAAATGAACATAAAGAGAGTAGAACTGAAAGCCGAAGACTGAGCCTGTGGAGCCTCTGAATTAAGGGGACAAGAAGAAGAAAAGACCTTTGAGGGAAAAACAGGAAGTAGTCAAGAAGGATGTCACAGAAGCCACGTAAAAAGAAAGCTCTTCTTAAAAAAGATAGTAGATAGTAGTGTCCAGTGAAACAAAGAATAAATCTTTGCTTCTCTGGGATTTGTAAATGTTTTCAGAAATCAGCTTGTATGTGGTGAATTGTCTCTACCTTGTGGCAGCAGTGAGTGGATAAGTGTTTCCGTTTGGCGTAAAATACCTCCCATTAATCACCCTTCATAATGCTTTAGTTATACTGCAGGTAAATTTACCAACCTCCAAATCATTTTTGTTTAGTGTGAGCAAAACATGTGACACTTGCTGTGTATAAACAGTGACCCTTGCTGATCTCTTTTACAGGAATATAACCAGTTCTGCGTAATCGAAGAAGCAACTAAAGCAAGTGAAGTTTTAGAAAATTTGACCCAGGGAAAGATGTGCTTAGTTCCTGGTAAAACGAGGAAGTTTTTATTTAAATTTGTTGCAAAAACTGAAGATGTGGGGAAGAAAATTGAGGTTAGTGATGAAATTTGTTTAAAACATGCTTTAAATGACAAAAGTAATATGTGTACGTCAGAAAAAATGTCAGTAATGCACAAGTTTATTAAGTAAAAAATGAAAATATTCCACCTGGACTTCCTAAGGGAAATCATTCATCATGGTTTGGTAGGTTTTCTTTTTTTGAGACTTACTGTACATAATATTCTACAGTTAGCTCTTTTTACTTACTAGTATATATGAGGCATCCTTTCTGGTTAGTACATAAGACCAACCTCAGTTTTATTTATTTATTTATTTATTTATTTATTTTTTAAATTTTTTTTTTTCAACGTTTATTTATTTTTGGGACAGAGAGAGACAGAGCACGAACGGGGGAGGGGCAGAGAGAGAGAGGGAGACACAGAATCGGAAACAGGCCCCAGGCTCTGAGCCACCAGCCCAGAGCCCGATGCGGGGCTCGAACTCCCGGACCGCGAGATCGTGACCTGGCTGAAGTCGGACGCTTAACCAACTGCGCCACCCAGGCGCCCCCCAACCTCAGTTTTAATGGCTATGTAATCAGTTAAGGAATTTCAAACAAAATACTATATTATACACTGTACCAATTATATTTTATATAATGACATAATTCACACTAGAGATATATATCATTTTGATGTCTAAACATTTCTGAATGCTTTTTTTTTAAAAAAAATGTATATATTTAAAGGATTCCTTTAATGTACATAATTAAAATGACTTTAGAAATATATGATAGAAGTAATAATTTTATTGAGCGTAAATTCTGGAGCCAAACTTCATGGGTTTAAATTCCATCTCTCCAGCCTACTAGTGTGGGGCTCTGGGCAATTACTTAACCTCTTTGTGTCTCAGTTTACTCATCTTGTAAAGTGGGGATAATGATGGTCCCTACCTCTTAGTGTTTTGTGAGGATTAAATCGGTTAGTTAACATAAGTTGCTTGGAATAGTGATTAGTATATGGTAAGCTTGTTTTCCATGGCTTAAATGGCGATAGTTGGTTCATCTAAACTTTGGGCCATTTCTAAGATAGAAACATAAGACTGTACTACCAATATTCCCGTAACAGTATCTGTGAATCTGTTGATTTTATTATTAACCAATATCCAGAGATTTTGCTTATTCACTTAAAGTTTTTTTTATGATTTTGACTAAATCCCTAATTACATATTTTTTATAAGATACTAAGGAAGCCTACCAGATGGAAATCATAATTAATAATACTGTTTCGAGTACATTTATTAATGGATTTTGTTGAAAGGAATATTTATTCCGTTAATAGTATTATACGTGTCTTTGGGGAAAAAATATGTGTGGAATTAGGAATTCGGTTATGAGTGTGCTAATGGTCATGAAAATATTCATGTATCTCACTCAGCAACCACTAATTGAGCATTTGTTATGTCAGGTTATTATCTCCGTTTAAAGGTGAAGCGGGTGGAACCTAGTCAGTGTCATAGCTAACAGATGTCGGGGACAGCTGTACAGCAGGTGCTCTGACTTCACCCTGGGGGGGTCTCTAGATGAACTCCACACACCAGCAATTGCTGTGTAACTCGTCGAGAGGGGATGGTGACAAGTATGAGGTGGCATTTCTGACAACCCTCCGTCTTTCAGATTACTTCGGTCGATCTAGTCCTGGGCCACGAGTCGGGAAGATGTGTGGTTTTAAATTGGCAGGGAGGAGGAGGGGACGCTGCCTCCTCCCAAGAAGCCTTGCAGGCCTCGCGTTCTTTCAAAAGGCGACCCAAGCTCCCTGACAATGAGCTTCACTGGGACAGCATAGTCATTCAGGCCAGCACGATGTAAGTCGACCTTGCTAGGCAGATTGAGGAAGGTCATCTTACTTCTTTTAAATACTTTGAAGAACTTGTTTTTTTTTTTTTAATCGGTTGCTTAGCTAAGGTTTTGGGTTTTTCTCCACCGCCCCCCCAAAGGATTATTTCCAGAGTTCCAAACATTTCCGTGCATCTGCGGCATGACCCGCCTGCCCTGACGAATGAAATGTATTGTTTGGTTGTGACTGTTCAGTCCCATGAAAAGACCCAAATCAGAGACGTGAAGCTCACCGCTGGTTTAAAACCTGGTAAACATTCCTTTTCCACATTTGATCAGTGTTCGTTCAACAGAAAATAAGTATCAGTGGTGTCAACCACAGGAAGTTTGTTTAAAATATGGTCGTGAGAGATGCTCTCTATGTAGTAGTAATTGTTAGGATAATGTCCGAATGCTCCGTATTTTAAAACACTGATATTAACACTTTCAGGACAGGATGCCAATTTAACTCAGAAAACTCATGTGTCTCTTCATGGAACAGAACTATGTGACGAGTCCTATCCGGCTTTACTCACTGATATTCCTATCGGAGACTTACATCCAGGGGAACAGGTGAACTTGGTCACCTATGACTGGGGAGGAAATCAACTAGATTGAGGTTTTAAATATGTAGTGAGTTTTAGAGAACATTGTAACAGCATATTCTGAGACTACAAATGGGATTTAACTAATGCATGTTTTTAACACTTAAATGCGTAAGATGTTTACACATATTTAGATGCATAAGATGTTGTAAGCAGTTTTATACAAGGGGTTTTAGAACAAATGGCCCTGATGTGGAGAATTAGTTGCCTGATAAAATAACTGAATAACATTAAGTTTGTAACTTTGTGAAATAGCCTTTCAAGCAACTTTTATTTCCAAACGAAACACAGCTCTTGGGCAGTTGGGAATGATAATAAAAAAGGTGGGATAGTACTGGTTGGTCCCACATATGCTGTGGCAAGAACAGCCTGTAAACAGGGTTCAAGAATTTAGTCAGCTGGTACAGTAAACTCCAAAAGGTGGGAACATTATCCTAGAGTATATACCAGGAAGAAATCTCTAAATTATTAAATTAAAATACTTTTATTTTGTTACAGCTGGAAAAAATGTTATATGTTCGCTGTGGAACAGTAGGTTCAAGAATGTTTCTCGTGTATGTTTCTTACCTGATCAATACAACTATTGAAGACAAAGAAATTGTTTGCAAGTGTCACAAGGTATTACTTCTCATGGCTACTTCGGGAAGCGTCATACGTGGGGCGTTCCCTATTTTATGTTTTTTTTTTACCTGTAAAATAAGCAGCTTAGGTGCTTGTAGTCTATTACAGATTTTAATTAAACATCTTGGGTTGTTTTTTTTTTTTAATCACTTATATTTATCATAAATGATGTACTATGGCATTCACTGCTCAAACATTAGAAAACTGGCCTCCATGGCTTTTTGTACAATCAGCAGGTTTAGGATCTCATGCAAAAAAGTTTTGAGATTCCAAACCTATGTGTTTCTTTATAAAATCGCACATTAGGTAAAATCTGTAAGTTGATTATATGCTGAAGATTTGAGGGGATGGAAGGTCTCCCTTTGTGAGATATTTTTTCTATTAAAAAAGATTCTCATGAAAATTGTGTCTAGTTAAATGCAGATAGAAGAGGATGAGAATAGCATGGTCATAGTCGGTGCCTTGGAGGCAACTGCTGTCAGCTTTTTGGAGTGTTTTCTGTTGGTTTTCTATTTATAGTGATTTGGGGGCACTGTGTTTTTATTTAGATTTAACCATATTGTATATAATTGCTTGTACCCACTTTTAGTAATGGAACATTATGATACTTACTGTCCTCGTAGTCTTATCTGTATTGTTTCAGCCCGTTCTCAGGAATTTTTGATTCCTCAGCCAGCAGAGGAGAAGGCCAATCAGTCTGGGGATTTGTAGTTTGGTCATTGCCCAGAGTCTGGGCCGTCCGCCATCGTATGAGTCAGTAGGAGGCAACACTCATCCTACAAGAGTTAGGAATATTTCCCAAGTGGAAGGGAGGAAGGCATACAATATATCAGAGATTTCACGTAGCCTGACGCACTACAGTGGATCGTGGCTGGTGAACTAGGAGGGGAGGGTGCCAATCTCAGCATGGCCTCCTAACGTGTCCACTCAGCCTAGCCATGTAACCGTTTGACCTGAGTTTCCTTATCTACAAAATAAGAACATTCAAGTTCTATACAGCTTTGAAGTCCTATGCCTTGGAAAGGACTTCTGATAATGAAGCTTCTAGTAGACTTGGAACATATCTTTTTAAAATGATTGTTTGCTATGTAGTAACTATCCTGGAATCAAGCTACAACAGTGTGTAATGCTCTCTTTGCCTCAAGACACGATATTTTTGAGGTGCATGCCATTTTTTTTTTGATCCCTTCCATCTACTTCACCCATCCCCCCCACGCACCTCCCCTCCGGTAGCCACCAGTTTGTTCTCTGCAGTTAAGAGCCTATTTTTTTGTTTGTCTTTTTTCCCTTTGTTCCTTTGTTTTGTTGCTTAAATCCCACATGTGAGTGAAGTCATATGGTATTTGTCTTTCTCTGACTTATTTCGCTTAGCATTGTGATGCTTAGCACCATCCATGTGATTGCAAATGGCAAGTTTTCATTCTTTTTTATAGCTGAATAATATTTCACGGTATATATATATATATATATATATATATATATATATACACACACACACACACATACCCCGTCTTTTTTATCCATTTATCTGTTGATGGACATTTGGGCTGCTACAATTTGGCTATTGTAAATAATGCTGCAGTGAACACAGGGATGCATATATCCTTTTGAATTAGTGTTTTCATATTCTTTGGGTAAATGAATATTCAGTAATGGAATTACTATGTCATATGGTAATTCCATTTTTAATTTCTTGAGGAACCTGCAGACTGTTTTCCACAGGGGCAATGCCAGTTTGTATTCCCACCCACAGTCTACAAGGGTTTCGTTTTCTCTACATCCTTGCCAGTACTTGTTTCTTGAGTTTTTATTTTAGCCATTCTGACAGATGTGAGAAGATATCTCATTGTGGTTTTGATTTGCATTTCCCTGATGATGAGTGATGTTGGGCATCATTTCTGTGTCTTTTGACCATCTGTATGTCTGTCTTCTTTGGAGAATTTCTGTCCATGTCTTTTTGCCCATTTTTAAATTGGGTTATTTGGTTTTTTTGGTGTTGGGTTGTATAAGCTCTTTTTTTTTTTTTTAATTTTTTTTTTCAACGTTTTTTATTTATTTTTGGGACAGAGAGAGACAGAGCATGAACGGGGGAGGGGCAGAGAGAGAGGGAGACACAGAATCGGAAACGGGCTCCAGGCTCCAAGCCATCAGCCCAGAGCCTGACGCGGGGCTCGAACTCCCGGACCGCGAGATCGTGACCTGGCTGAAGTCGGACGCTTAACCGACTGCGCCACCCAGGCGCCCCATGTATAGGCTCTTTATATATCTTGGATACTAACCCTTTATTGGCTAGGTCATTTGCAAACATTTTCTCCTGTTTAGTAGGTTGTCTTTTAGTTACTTTAGGGAGGGATACTAATTCTGAGGGATAGAAATAGATGTTACACAAAAAAGAATGAGTTGGTCAAATATGTTTGGAAAATATGGGTTAAGAGGTATTAAATGGATATTTTGACTTTAAGACTTAGCACAGCATTGAATTTGCTAATGTGTGTTGAGAATTTCACAAAAGGCTGTGGTGATTATCTTTCAAGATTATTGTACACAGAAGCACTTTTCTCATGGAATATCTATCTTACAGGTCCCAGTGTTACTTGTAAGACATTTTTGGAAATTTAAATGTAAATTATTTTCCCTTCACTGGATTGAATCTCATTTTTACCTTCATGTGTGGAAATTTAAAGTAGGCCACATCTGATCTAGTCATTGAGTTGTTTCTTCATTTCTTTAGATCTTTTTTGTGGGGAAATACTGAGGCCCTGCTTTAGATTCACAGACCCAATGCAGGCGTTTTCTACCACTAATATCCTGCTTATTACACTTTCTTAAAAAGTTAGCTTGATGGTATTGAGAGGAAGTCATTTGAAGTATGTGATAATAATGAACATGGTTTAGGCATTTCACTAGTGCTGTATATATGTTATCTCACTTCATTGTTAACAGCCCCACAAGGATTATGAAACTGAGACTCAGAAACCATGGTTCTTCCTCAAGGTTACCTCACTAACCCCAAGGTCTGCATAGCTAATAGGAATGTGTCCTCCAGGATTAAAACCCACATCCACCTGGCATTATCACAGCCTGAGTTTTTAAATCAACGTGATTTTTAAAAAAGGGTTCTCACTAACAGGGTGGGTGGTTTGTTTCCAAAGACATAGTAAGCCCATTGCTTCTTGAACAGACTGAGGGAGGGATGTAGCGTGTAGGTTAAGAGTACAGACCCCTACGGTCAGATCCAGGTCTGTTTCTGCCTTTGTCACTTACTAGCTATGCGGGACTACTTCAGCTTAAAATAGCGAGTATAATGGCATCTGTTTCCTTGAGTTATTACAAACATTATATAATGCATTAGATATATAGCGATTATAGCGCTGTTATATTATTATTGTCATTATCATTATTATTAGTCGTCTTGACTTGAGGTGAAGTAAAGAACTTAGACAAAAAGAAAACCCAGATTCTAGGCTTGGCACCATTAGCTTTGTGGCCCAAGGCCAAGCATTGAAACTTCCTTAACTTCTGCTTCGTCCTCTCTAAAATAGTGACATTGCCTGTCCTGCCCACTTTTACTAGATCCTGAGATAAATAACGTGTTAGAAAGCACTTTGCAGTGTGAGCTGTTTTGTTTGTTTTTTTTTTAATTTTTTTTTCAACATTTTTTAATTTATTTTTGGGACAGAGAGAGACAGAGCATGAACGGGGGAGGGGCAGAGAGAGAGGGAGACACAGAATCGGAAACAGGCTCCAGGCTCCGAGCCATCAGCCCAGAGCCTGACGCGGGGCTCGAACTCACGAACCGCGAGATCATGACCTGGCTGAAGTCGGACTCTTAACCGACTGCGCCACCCAGGCGCCCCATGCAGTGTGAGCTGTTTTAAAGCCATAAGATAATTTATTAGAAATTGTAGTCCGGTTTCTCTCTATAGGTTTTTATAAATATTATCTGAGGGAAAGCTTCTAGCTTCTTAATATATAAATTGGGATTATTTCTTGATCAGTTACAGATTGTGTTTTGCATGTCTGCTATTTTTAAAACTATTTTTAAGTTTAGAAAAGCCATTGAATGTGCCCTTTAAATTCTTACAGGATGAAACTGTAACTATAGAAACTGTCTTTCC
The DNA here is from genome assembly GCF_014898765.1 of Herpailurus yagouaroundi. Classification (NCBI taxonomy): domain Eukaryota; kingdom Metazoa; phylum Chordata; class Mammalia; order Carnivora; family Felidae; genus Herpailurus; species Herpailurus yagouaroundi. The sequence continues at coordinate 14,392,484 of NW_024412412.1, forward strand.
ATTTGATGTCGCGGTTAAATTTGTCTCTACAAAGGTATGTTCCTATGAAGCATTTTGGAAATCATTTCAATTATAGAAATTAACAGAAAAAGCAAAATGAATTATTGTAGTTCCAGACAGATCTTTTGTCTTCATTTGTGACAGTTTGAGCACCTGGAAAGGGTCTATGCGGACATCCCCTTTCTATTGATGACGGACCTCTTAAGTGCCTCACCTTGGGCCCTCACTATTGTATCCAGTGAGCTACAACTTGCTCCTTCTATGACCCCAGTGGATCAGCTAGAGTCCCAAGTGGACAAAGGTGAGAATGTGGACCATCCCACTTAATTAGAAGACCGGGGTGTGTGTGTGTGTGTGTGTGTGTGTGTGTGTGTGTGTGTGTGTGTGTGTGTAGGCTAGCAGGGTAAGAGTTAGCTTTTTGAGACTTGATAGAAAAGTAAATACATTTAGAATTAAAGTAGAATTAGTATCAGTTACCACCTGTTTGAGTATACCTTATTTTAAAAGATGAGATTTTTGCTACTATAAGGAAGTTACTCAGAAAAATGTACTTGAAAATAAAATAGTATTTTTTCATATTTGGATTTTTTGTAGATTGTTTTTTCTTATTGATTTTTAATTAATGTTTACCATATCTTATAATTTGAAATGGTGAAAGATGGTTATTAAAGAAAGTTGGGAAAATACAGAAACACAGACAGTAAGTTTTCTAAATCAACTAAAATAGTTTAGAGAAGAGATTTAAACCCAGGATATTACTTTTCTGGTGCATTATACCTTGGGCTTATATGCTTCTTGAGCTGTTAGAGAAAAATAAAAAAAATTAGTTTGAATGTTAACCCAAGCAAAATTGTGCTCAGCTCTATGATAAGGATAAAGATTGTATGAAAAAAAATCACAATGTATTTTTTTTAAGTTTATTTATTTATTTTGAGAGAGAGAGCACATGCTCGCAGGAGGGGCAGAGGGAGAGGGAGAGAGAGAGAATCCCAAGCAGACTCTGTGCTGTCAGCATAGAGCCCAGTGTGGGGCTCAGTCTTACAAACTGTGAGATCAAGACCTGAGCTGAAACCAAGAGTTGGACGCTTGACTGACTGAGCCACCCAGGCGCCCCCCACCCCCACGATTAAAATCAAATATAAATGAGTCATTCATTTGCTGTATCTGTTTATCTATCTACTCCTTGAGTTCAGTGTCATAAGTCATATAGTTGATTTGCAATACAGATTAAAATTAGATGAGTAGTTTCAGAATTCCAGTATATTTTTTGTATCCGGCCTGTGAATAAGTTTCAGTATCTATCAATAAATAATCAACAGGTATTTATCAAGTTCACTATCTGGCCCCATGCTAGGTTCTCAAGAAAACGCCAAGAAGAGTTTGTCTCTACAAGAGACATAGTCTTCATAGTCACTTCTGTGCATTTTAGGAAAGTCATCATAAAGGAGGAAAGATAAAATAGATTAAAAAACCTCTTTATTTAAATGCTACAAATAGGTCCTACGTCCTGTAAAGTAATAATACTAGAAAACAATTTTGCTTTCAGAATGCCTTTATAAGTTTTGTTTTTATCTTTTGAAACTTGGTTTTCTCTCATGGTTTTGGAAATCAGTCTGTGGTTCTGCTTTGTTTCTCTGTCCACACTTCTTCCTTTTCTCCTCCCTGGCTAACGTGGAATGATCACGAGCTGTGGAGTCACGCTGAACTAGATTCCATTCTCTGACCTTCTGCCTGCTCTTAGGTTACGTTGGACGGTTCACTTTGTTTCATCACTTGTCAGAGTTAAAGAAGATAACATACGTGAAATAGCGTGTATGAGGTAGTCTGTATGAAGTATCTCAGCCCAGCGTTTGTCTCCTCACAGCTCAACACAAGCTGGCTATCTGTCCATTCTTTGCTGATTCCTTTTCTTACTCCTTAAATGTGGGTCGCTTCCAAGATCCTGACTTTGGCTCGTTTTACTTTTTCTACAAGTCTTCACCTGCCATGCAACCTCAGGCTCCCCGCAGTCCCCAGTCCAGAGAGAGGAGTCAGTGTATACTTGGCCCCAGGTAGAAACCACAGAAACAGACCAGACTCCCTCTTACGTGCGCATCCATCCTGGCGCCACGTTCTGCCTTCTGCACGTCTCTCGAATCCAGCTTGTCTCCATTCTCACCGTCTCTCATCTGGCCTTCAGAAACACCTTCTTAACCACTTTCCTCTTTGCCATTCTCTCCCCTAGTCTGCCTTTCATATTGCTGCCAGAGATTGATTTCTCAAAAAGCAACTTTGAACTTGCTTTTCCTTCTTAGAAAACCTCACGACCTACCAGACCTTTCCCTGGGAAGCTTCCCTTTCTAGCTTCTTCTGTACAAGGCTCCCTACTTCTTCTTCCTCTTTCCCAGACTTTGACCAAGCCCAGATTTGTACATTCAGCAAACACTACCTCCATATGGTTTTGAACATGTTAGTACGTCTGTCCAAAACCCTTTCCTTTTTCTTTCCACCTGATCAACTCTTGTTTGCTCTTTCGGTCTCATGTAAGCTTTGTTTGACTTTTTGATCTTCCTAAGCGGGACTAGATAATCTTCTTTCTTTGCTCCCAGAGTTTCTTTACATCTGTTATGACACTTATCCACTTATATTGTAATAGTTTACTTACTCTTATGGCTCCCCTATTACACTATGTGCTCCTTTAGAGCAGGAGCCATGACTTACCCCTTTTTGTATTGGCAGCCTCAGCTGCATAGTAGTTGCTTAATAAATGTTTGTTAAATGAATGAAAAAATACCTACCTTGAATTTCCCATTACTCATTTTCTATTGCTGCTGTAACACATTATCACAAAGTTAGTGCTTAAAACAACACAGATTTATTATCCTAACGTTCTAGAGGTCAGAAGTCCTAAAATCAAAGTGTTGGTGATGTATCCCTTCTAGCTCTGGGGAACACCCTTTTCCTGCCCTTTTCAGCATTCAGAGGCCATCTGGATTCCTTGGCTCATGGTTCCTTCCTCCGCCTTCCAAACCAGCAGTGTAGCATCTTCAGATGTTTCTTCTTCTGACCTCTACTTCCATTGTCACATGTTTTTCCTCAGATTTCCTCCTACCTACCACTTTCCCTCAGAACCCTTGTGGTTACATTGGGCCCAATTGGAGAATCCAGTATAATCTTCCTATTTTAAGATCCTTATCTTAATCATATCTGTAAAATCCTTTCTGCCGTGTAAGGTACCACATTCACAGTTCTGGGAATTATGATGTGGGTATCTTTGGGGAGGGAGTGGCATGGCTTTATTCTTTCTGCCACCTCCAAGGACACCAGCACTAATGCATTACAAACTTTGTATTTGACACATTAAAGATAACAACTTTCCTAGGTCATAAAGTTGACCCCAATGTTAATTGTTAATAAACGTTGTGATCATTTTTGTTAACTTCTTAGAATTAAGGAAGGCTTGAGCTGGGGAGAAGCAATATGAATGTCCTGGGTTTTTAAAAAAGGTATCTTGGGGCGCTTGAGTGGCTCAGTCAGTTAAGCATCTGACTCTTGGCTTTGGCTCAGGTCTTGATCTCTCGGTTCGCAGGATCAAGCCCCATGTTGGGCTCTGTGTTGACAGCGTGGAGACTGCTTAGGATTCTCTCTTCTCTTTTTCTCTGCCTTTCCCCCGTTCTCTCTCTCTCTCTCTCTCTCTCTCTCTCTCTCTCTCTCTCTCAAATAAACTTTAAAAAAATGAAAAGAAAACGGGGCAAGGATCCTGAATTAAAAAAAAAAAAAAGGTATCTTAAGAGGTTTAAATTGATGTATGTTTTACTAACTGGGCTACAGTATCATTTCCTAGTCCTCAAAAATTACTTAAAAGTGGTTAGAGATTGGCCCAGCATTTTCCCCTTTGACTTCTAGTATCTGCTCACAATCGTAACTAGTAATTTATCACAACCTTCTTCATTAGAGAACCATGAAAACAATTAGTTAATGTTTAGAGACCTTGTTATTACTGTTTGAAAGTTTCACCCACAGATTTGCCCAGGTCAGCCTCAGATGGGCACTGTTGCCAGCTTGCATCGAAGGCACTGCAGGCTGGGAGGTGCTGATGGCAGGGAGGGCTTGGTTCAGACGAACCTTTATCTTGGCGTCAGGAGTTTAGGCTACAGTTGGCAAGAGGAAAGCAGCCTTGTATGAGAGGTAAGTCACCACATTAGGCAATAATGAGGCAACATGTAATGTATTTCCATTTGATGGTATCGCTAATATGTGTTTGTCAGAGAAAGCCAGAGTTGCCTGGAATGACATTTTGAGTACCTAAAAGGTTAACTAAAAATTTCTTTTTCCCTACTGTGAAATGTTTCCTTTAGAGACATGAAATAATTTGTAGAAAGAAAAATAATCACCAAATGGTATTATTCCAACTCCAGACTTTGCCCTGTCATTAGTTCCTATAGGATCTAGTCACAGACCTACAGCTGCTTTGCTGAGTTTTATTATAATGGAATATTGATATATTAGAAAAAACACTGGATAGGACTTTGTGACCTTGAAAAAGTCATTTAACATCTCTGAGCCTTAGTTTTTAAGTCTCTACAAATAATGTATAACTGATATTCTTTTTTTGTTATATTACTTAAAGGTAAAACTCTCCTTTCATAGAGGAAATCGTTGCCTAGGATTATAAAGATTATTCCTTATAGTTGTCTTACAGACTGGAGAGAGTGCTAGTGAATGCTTTTGTCTTCGGTGCCCATCTGTTGGAAATGTTGAAGGTGGAGTAGCAACTGGTCATTATATTATCTCCTGGAAGAGGTGAATCAGCCCTATCCCTTATTCCTTCTCTGTCCTATTCTACTGCCTTTATTATTTGTCATTGTCATTTAATATTTGAAAGCTTCTGTCAGTCCTGGAGAGAAGACCAGAAGTCACATGCTATCACTAAATGTTTGTCAAGAACACAAAGATTAAAAAGGATAATTAAACTTTTATTTGTATTTGTCACAATTTGTGACCTGTATACTGATGAAATTTTAACCAAGCGAATTCTCATGACAGGACCATTAAAAACATCAAGAGAAACTGTTCTTATTTGCATTCAATAGGATTGTCTACATAGAAAACCCAAGGGAATCAACAAATTATTTCCATTATAGGAGTTCCAGCAAGGTTGCTGGATATAACATCAATATACAAAAATCAGTTGGCTTTCTATATATCAGTAATAAACCTCCAGGCAATATACTTGTAAAACAGGTATCATTTAGATGATAACAACAATTATAAGGTAAGTAAGAATATATCAAATAGAAAATGGGTATTGCCATTATGGAGAAAATTATAAAACTTTAAAACATTAAAGGAAGTCCCTACATGGGACATACACATAATTGTCTTGGGTAGGATTTGGATAAGATCTGATATTGTTTGTTCTGTAAGTCACTGCAATTTGCTTCAGGATCTCAATAGCTTGTTTTAGTTTGTTTTTGTGGAGCTTGACACTGTTGATTTTAAAGCTTATATGGAAAGGCAAAAACTCAGAAATAGTCGAGATACTTCAGAAGAAAAACTAATAAGCAAGGATACTTGGCTCTTCTAAATTCCCAGACTTAAGGTAAAGCTACAGCAGTCATTGCTGTGGTATTGGAATGGGAATATGTAAATAGGCCAGTGGAACAGAAGAGAGAGTCTAGAAATAGATCCACACATATGAAAATTATGTTTTAGGGAGGTAGCTTTGCAAATCAGTGGAGATCTGGTAATTGGTGGTAAACAATTGGGTATCCTTGTATCTCTACACTGTGTATAAAAATTAATTCCAGGCATATTAAAATTCTAATTGTGAAAAGCAAAACGTTACTACTTTTAGTAGAAAATAAGAGAATTGTTTTATGACTTTGGAATAGGGAAGAGTTTCTTTAAATAAGACATAAAAAGTGTAAGCCTCTAAACTTGATGAATTTGATTTGTTAAAATTAAGCTTCTTAGTTCATTAAAAAATACCTATAAAAATACAAATTGGGAAAAGCTATTTACAACATGGAAAACTGAGAAAGCATTAGAATTCATATCAAGAACTTATACGAATCATAAGAAAACCAAGTCTCCTAACAGAAAGTTGAGCAAAATCTTGAGTATGCGGTGTTAAGAGAAACAGAAGAGGCCAGATGGCCAGGAAACATAGGGAGAAAATGTGCTGCCGCTAATTTGGAAAAATAAAAGGGGTTAACAATGCAAAGTTTGTCAAAAAAGGTAGAGTATAAAATAGAACAGTTACTTTGGAAATCCATTCAGCAGGGCTAGGTGAAACTGAAGATATCTATATCCCTCATAGAAAATGTCTCAAACAAGTACACAAAGATATATGTAAGAATGTTCATAGCACCTCTGATTATAGTAGTAAAAAGTTACAAACTAAATATCCATCAACAGGAAAATGGACAAACTATGGCATGGTCATAGAACGGAATGCTATGTATCAGTGAAAATCGATGAACCAGAGCTGCTCCTGTTAACCATTAGTATTAAGGGAACAAAGCAACTGCAAATGTTGAAAATATGAACAAATTGCATGTATGTAATATTGGGAAACATGTAAAACACTGCACATTTCTTAGGGCTACCTTCATAATTTCAAAAACTATAAAGAAATACGTAGCAATGATGACTCCCAAGTTAGTACTTCTAGGGCACAGGTGCAAGCAGGAAGGGGCACGTGGGGAGGTTCAACTATATTGTGATGTTTTCTTAGGCTGGGAGGTAGATATGGGATATTTCATGTGTGAATTTCTTGGCTCAATTTTTTCATAAATTTAAAAACTGCGAATGAGACATGAAAAACGAGAAAGGAAAAATCATGGACTTATTTTTTTTAAAAAGCTAAGATCTTTCTTTCTCCCACTTCTGAATTTACCACATCGAAGTTTAGTTTAATTTATGTTTACAGGAATTAAAATAGGAATTTGAAGGCACTGCTTACTCATCCCATCACGTTACTGTAATACCATAAAGACCTACTAATGAAGAGGGGTTAGATGTGTTCGCCTGGGGCTTTTGTGGTGTAATAATTTGCACCCAGTGTCAGCTGTTCCACATCTTGATCCAGACTCTCCCCAAGGCCAGTTCTCGGGAGTCAGCCAGCCGCCCTGTGGTTCCTGTCCTAACTGTGACACGGGGGAAGATACTTGACAGTTTCATAGTGTTACTCACTTTATCTCCGTGATGTCAGAATGCTGCTTTTTTATTGGTAGTAAAATACTTTTTGTTCTTTGGTTTCTATTCTGTACTTTGGGTGTAGCTAGGACGGTACACTTGGAAGTGGTCTGGTGCCCGGCCTCGAACTGGCCACAGGGGGAGAAGGTCTGTGTCATAAGGTCAGTCCGCGCGCTCCCACCCACGCTGAGTGCTCTGCTACCACGCCCTGTGTTAAATGGTGGGTTTCATGGTATGGCTGATTCACATTCTGGCCCCTGGACCAAACAGCAGCCCTGGGTTATACCATCGATTCATTGGAAACATTCAGAACCCAAACGGGATTCTAAAAGCCTTTTCTTCACTAAACCACTTCCAGGAATAAAGTTTTAGGAGATGTTTAAGCCCTTTCTGTTTCCTTTGAAACAAGTTTGTGAGTATACACGTGGCCTGTTTTTGATTCCACGTTTCACGTAAAATGCGGATTTGAAAGATTCCCTTTTCTGTCACAGGACCTCCGCCATGGGAAACGTCCCTGTCATCAGTACTGCCATCACTCTGCCCCACGTGATCGTAGAAAACATTCCCCTCCATGTGAATGCAGGTAACGGCACCAACTTGTACTTGGTAAAAAGAATCCAGTGAGAATACTTATTTTAGCTTCTAAGATTTAAAACTACTTTTATTACAAAAAATGCCCAACGTTTACAGAAGTAGATTATGATCAGTCTTGTTTCATCTGTACCTCAAGCTCCTCCTCCTGCCTTATTTTAAAGCAAATCCCAGATATTGTTTCATCTATCAGTATTTCTGTATTAGTGGCTATTTTTCTAAACATCATCACAATTCTATTGTCATCATCTTAAAAATTAGCAATAATTCCTTAATATTAATTGCCAAATTCCAGTGTCGCAGTTTCCCTAGTTGACTTTGAATGTTCTTTATTGTTTTAAGGTCTCATCACTGCAGCTGGTGGATGTCTCATACTTTTGAAATCTCTGGGCGGGCAGACTCCCTCCCCACTCCCTCACCTCCTTCACCACCCCTCTCCCCCACCTCTTCCTTGCTATTTATTGAAGAAATGGAGTTAGTTGTCCTGTAGAGCGTCCCACAGTCTGGGTTTTGCTGATTGCATTGTATCATTTTTAAGTGTCCCTGTAAGTTGGTGGTTACATCTGTTGTCTTGATCAGATTCAGGTTCAAGTTTTTGGCAAGAATACTTCATAGTTAATGGTATGTGCTCTCATCAAGAGGCACACGATGCCTGTTATTCTTCTTGAACCATGATGGATAGTTAGGGACATGTTTTATAGATTCAAAAAATTATTCCTAAAGTATAATTCAGTTCCTGACAGCCAAGACCCTTTCTAAGTCATTCAGCTTTAGAAGGAGACTTGATTCTGTTTAGCCTGTTTTATCACAGTCCCATGGCTGTTGTCCAGTCCAAGAATGTGCTTCTTTAGCAAGAGTGCAGTATTAGCACTAATTTAAATAACCTCATGTCTACAGAATGGGATTCATTTACAAGAAGAACTCATAAATGGTACGCCGTTTTCTTTAACCAAGAGAAATGTGTCGTCTTTTTCTGCAGATCTGCCATCGTTTGGGCGTGTCAGAGAATCCTTACCTGTCAAGTATCACCTACAGAACAAAACTAACTTAGTTCAAGACGTGGAGATTTCTGTGGAGCCCAGTGATGCCTTCATGTTCTCTGGACTTAAACAGGTATAGGGCCTATCGCATTGGGCTGCTTGTGTAGACACAGAGGTGTGGCCAGGAAATGGAGAGCTATGTACTTAGTTTTTACAAATGAACTGATAAGGCTGATTATGGTCCCTGTTATTTTGATAATAGGAAATTTTTCATCACCTTTAAATATTAAGTACAATTTGTGTAGCAGCAGATTAAGTGGACAACCCTTTTCACACAGAGATCATACATATAAGTTCTTTCTTTCTGTAAAACGAGAATGCACAAATCCTCAGAGTATAATAGACTTTCTGAAAATTTTAGATTTCCCTTTTATTACCACTGTGTGTGTGTCTGTGTGTCTGTGTTTGTCTTTTAACTTGAGGCCTAGAAACCTGACTACCCATATTAAAAGCCTGATTCTCTGGGGCTCCTGGCAGGCTCAGTTTGTAAAGCATGTTTGTAAAGCATTCTTGGGGTCATGAGTTCAAGCCCACACTGGGCATGGGTCCTATTAAAATTAAAAAAAAAAAACAAAAAAAAAAAAACCCGATTCTCTTCTGAACTATCAGTGAAATTTTTTAGAGATTTTTAACCTTGCATAGAATTTACTTATCTTTGGCGCATTTAGACATAATTTTATATTTACACATAAAAATAAATTATTCAGGTGTTTTGATTCACCCATTCAAATCAGAGGTGGACTCCACATTTTTTGAGTGGAACATACACTTTCAGGCAAAACCAGTTTCCATGAGAATACTGTTTTCTGTCAAAGTTGATAATAGACGCCCCTCAAGAGTCAGTAAATACTTTTTGTTAACAAGGGCATAATTAGAGGAACAAACATGTCATAATACTTAGAAGTGTCTACCTTGACTAGTCATTTTTGCTGTGCATATTCTGGGTGCTAGGTTTGTTGTGAAATGTAAAATAGAATTCTTGGGGTGCCTGGGTGGCTCAGTCGGTTAAGCGTCTGACTTTGGCTCAGGTCCTTGAGTTCGAGCCCGGCCTCGGGCTCTGTGCTGAAGGCTCAGAGCCTGGAGCCTGCTTCAGATTCTGTGTCTCCCTCTCTCTGCCCCTACCCCGCTCGTGCTCTGTCTCTCTCTGTCTCTCAAAAAGAAATAAAAACATTAAAAAAAAATAGAATTCTATACAAAGTAGACTGTAAGTCCATACACTAATTTAAGTTTATAACATATAGTACATGTCGTATTAGCTGTTCTGTGTTGGGTACACACACGTTATCTTTGACACGTATATAACGTATGTACTCATTTGCAAATGCGTAAGCTTTTCTTGAGTGTCCTGATCCTTTTCACATACTGACTTACAAATAAATAATGCACGATACCAAAATCTTACCTTTGTGATCTTTTCTAAAGTATCACTAAAATTTTCCAAACATCTTTTTTTCCCGATAGTATTTACCTCACTACAAAGATAAAATCCCGAAAACACCAGAAACAACTAGCTTGCCTTCTGTTGACATAGTATTTACAAAGATACTTTCCTACAAATTATCTCATGGCATAAGTGACTATAAAATCTACATGGTCGAGACATAGAAAATGTCAGTCCATCTAGCGTTCCCCTTTTTAAGCTGGTACACATTGCCATTTAGATCTTGGTAGAAACTGTAGAAGCTGAGATGATCACGCACGTATTTTTTGCATATTTATTATGTGTGTGGTCCTAGTCTCATCCTAATTCAGCCCTATTAGTAGCATCTGTCTGGAAAGTGGAATAGGAGAGACAGCACATTTCACCAGAAAGATGTGGGTGTCCAGTGATTTCTAAATAACTAAGGGGTGATACCATGAAGATGCTGTAAGTGTATATACTGATTATCTTTCTCTACCATTTGTTATGATGTAGATTCGACTGCGTATCCTCCCGGGCACCGAACAGGAAATGTTATATAATTTCTATCCTCTAATGGCCGGATACCAACAACTGCCATCTCTCCACGTCAATCTGCTTAGATTTCCTCACTTCACAAATCAGCTGCTCAGGCGTTTTATACCTACCAGTATTTTTGTAAAGGTAAGTCTTAGGACTTCTAAATCTCCTGTCTGGAACACAAACCAAAGGTGGCTTTTCATGTAAGCTTCTCAACGATATTTTGAGACTGATAGTTTTGTTTTGTTTTGTTTTGTTTTGTTTTTTAACGTGTATTTATTTTTGAGACAGAGAGAGACAGAGCATGAACAGGGGAGGGTCAGAGAGAGGGAGACACAGAATCCGAAACAGGCTCCAGGCTCTGAGCTGTCAGCACAGAGCCTGATGTGGGGCTCGAACTCACGGACCACGAGATCATAACTAACTGATAGTTTTGACGTGTATCATATGAATTTGGCAGTATTGCTTTTCGTTTCTGTAAAGTTGCTATTATTTTACAGAATCTAATTTCCAAGGTTTTTATTCCCTCAGGTAAAAATGATTTACCTTTACAGTATCCTTAGACAGGTTTTTCTCTTTGGCTTATAAGTAAAGCATATTTTTAAGTTGTGGTTAGTTTATAACTAATTTTTAATCAAAATGGATTAACTTTCTAAATATGACCCTTGAGCTTTCCTGACTCTCTATGTAATACTGGATTGGGGTCTTTTCTGAAAATGGTCCTGTGTTGGAAACTGTAGTCTGGTTTAATGTTTTGATTTTTTTTTTATACTGGTACCATTTCCAGGTTCCTGCAGTAAAGGAATGTGTAGGATGGTCATGGTCAGTGTGGGAAGGAGTGAATCGGGCCACACAGGTGGTTTGTTTAGCACAGTGCTCACCTCCAGTGAAGCCGTTCTCGATGCCTAAAATTAAGGCTTCCCTCCAGGTGGTTGTAGTTTCCTCAGTCACTCAGATATAAAAGTTTGGAGGAACTGTCCCTTCTTTATATAATCTGGGATTGGGTACATTTTACATTACTCTGTATTAATGTAGCCTTCATAATCTTCCTAGCTTTTATCTTTCCAGACTTACACTACTTCTTATTTACATTTGCAAAAAAAGAACTTATTAATGTTTCCAAGCACCATACTTTGATTAAAAAAAAACACTTTTTTTTTAATGCTTATTTATTTTGGAGAGAGAGAGACATACAGAGAATCTAAAGCAGGCTCCAGGCTCTGAGTTGTCAGCACAGAGCCCGATGCGGGGCTCCAACCCATGAACCGCGAGATCATGACCTGAGCTGAAATTGGACGCTTAACCGACTGAGCCATCCAGGTGTGCCCTAAGCACCATACTTTTAAACTATAAAAGAAAAATCTCATAATTCTAGATCTGTGTTTAAAAAAAGTAGCTTTTTAAGAGACTTTATTATTATTATTTTTTTCAGCAGTTTTAAGTTCAGAGTAAAATTGAGTGGAAAGTACAGAGGTTTCCTGTTCACCCCCTGCGCTCCCCACCCCCCAGTAGCAGTGGCTTTTTTAACATCTCTGCCCATTCACATTCTGAAGCTATGTCTGTTGCTCTTCCTCCCTGCCATGTCTGAGGTCACCTCGTGGGGAAAAAAATCTCATGACAGGGGTGGGGAGCACTGGGGAAGTGATGGCCTCTGATGTCCTTTTCGCCGTTGACCTTCTGAGGTCTGCCGTTCCCAAACTCAGAAGTGCAGCTTAATTAGCGTGAGAGCGTGTATCAACGTAGACAGAGGTGCACAAACACAGCCTGTTTGAGGTGTGAGAGTGGATTGATTTGAGGAATCAGGATTTCAGGTCCACCAATTAATCTCCTCCATTCCTTTCCCTGTGGGGCTCCCTACACCCCACCCAGTCCCAGCTCCTGCTGGTTCAGTCTTCTCATTTTCTTCCACAGTAAACCTCTTCTGGGTAGTCCTTTAATCTAAGGAAAGGTTCCAGAACAATAAACATTTGCAAGGTTTAACGTAACTAACGTGCCCTTTTGAACTGCCATGCTCTTTTTTCTAAATCCACGTACTACCTTCTAGTAGCTTGACTACTGCCAGAAAAGTTGGCTGGGATCCTCAGAGCCAGCTCCTTTATCGGGGAGAGTCAGAACTACAGTTGTTTTACTTGTCACACTAAGGACAGTGACGAAGGGTTTCCCTTTCCCACTTAGCGAACAGTCTTACTCGCGCTGTACATCCCTTCACATCTTTGCTAAACTTGAGCGCCGTGCTGTTCAGTATGACAGCCACTGGCCACGTGTGCCCTGTCAAGATTTAAATTAAAATTAATTATAATTTAATTTATTTTAAAAAGTAGTTGCACCAGCCCCCCTTGAAGTGCTCAGGAAGTCAGCATTCTGGTGGCTACCATGTTGGACAGCACTGACACAGAGCATTTCCATCATCACAGAAAGTTCTTTTGGACGGCGCTTCCCTCCTTCGAACCTGGATGAATATTTTTCTTCCTTTGAAAAGTACATTCCAGTCTTCTCATTGCATGACGTTCTTGTCTTCTGTTTCTGTTTGTAAAGCTGTGTTTCATAAGGATTTAGCCACGTTGAGCCATTATTCTTTTTCTAAAACTGAACATCCTCTGTCAGTACTAAAGATGACATGACGTATAAAAGACCAGCACCTATGCTTTCATTCCTTCCGTTCCTGCCTCAGATGTCAGAGGCCTAACTTATACAAGCACACACGTACATATACGCACACACATGCACACATACACACACACATACGTGCATAAAACGCACAGCAACAAAACCGAAGACAGGAGTGCTCCCTTCCTTACCTCAGGGAGTCCCCTGGGGATCATTCTGCATAAAGCATAGTAAATGGCTTTTGGTGATGACATTATCACACTGTTCTGTTTGATGTCTTGAATGCCATCTCTGTTGTGCATTACCACAAAGGTCTGCTGACATACATCTGCTTGATCAAATTATTTGCAAGAATTTCATTTTGGGGGCTAAGAGTCAGTCGGTTAAGCGTCTGACTCTTGATTTCGGCTCAGGTCACGATCTCACAGTTTGTGAGTTCAAGCCCCAAGTTAAGCTCTGTGCTGACAGTGTGGAGTCTGCTCATTCTCTCTCTCTCTCTCTCAAAACAAATAAGCATTTTTTAAAAAAAAGTTTCATTTTGTCAGTTACTTGATGACACCCTGAGGTGTTGCTAACCTGTCAGAAGTTTGATACCCTAAGTACAGTTACAGTACCTTTTCTTCCTGCTTAGCCTTTACTCTGCTCATGTGATGGTTTAAGTTTTTCCAGTGACCTTGGGGAAGGGGAAATTTTTGTTTTCATCTACTGCTTCTATCCTTGCACTATTCATTGTTAGACACCGTAGTTCATCGCGGATTGCTCTTTCTCAGACAGGAGACTGGGAGACCTTGAATCCCCAAGAACTTGTCTGTCAGCTCAGGTTTGTCGCCTGCGTAAAGCTTGAGGTGCAGGAGGACCCTGAGCAAGAGAGAATAAAGCTACCACTTAAGCGGGAATGGTAACTAGGTTCCCTCTCACCCACTCCTGGTGATAGAGTAGCTGCTAGAAAACAAGGTGAAGAGAAACAGTGCCTGTGGCAGATTTGGCAGGTGGGCGTGTGTGGCCAGCGGGTGACGTCTGTGGTGTCAGAGGGAACGAGGGGGGAGCACCTAGGCTTGCAGTCGGCCATCCCCAGGTTCAAGTGCAGAGAGACTGGGGTGGGAGAAGGAGAAAAACAATGTGATTCTGATACTTGTACACTTTATTCTGTTTTTGGGACACAGTTCCAAGAATTTCAGAATCTTTTCAATTCATAGAGCTTTTGTTGTTACTGTGTTGTAAACCTGTTTTGTTTTCTCACTTTAAAGCCACAGGGTCGACTCATGGATGATGCCTCTATTGCCGCGGCATGATGCTCAAGACTGGCCGTCGGTCGTTCTTACAGAGAAGGTGTCCAGAACTGTATGTTTTTCATTGTGAACTATATCTTTGATCATGGTAAAGTTAATCTTTTCTATTTTTTGATGGATGTTATACCAACTGTTCGGAGGAACTCATGCTTAAAATATTAGGAAAATCTATCCTCTCTTCTAGTTTCACTAATAAATATTTGAAATCTCTCAGTGCGACATGGAAGGATGTCAGACCGTTGTTATTGTTAGAAGCCATTTTATGAATAGTAAGTTCTCTTAAAAGTAAGTGATTTGCATGTGCAATATTGGAGGAAACGTAAGCATCCCAAATACGAGTGGCCAAGGAGAGGAAAATGCCCTAGTATCTGCCCCAGCAAAGTTCTGAATCCCTGTGAGTCACTTTGAGAGTTGACTGAACTGGAGATACGCCCATCCTCACCGACTGGATGTGTGCTGAGAATACATACATATAAACTCATAAGCAGCTGTATGACTGATCCAGAAAACTTCCAGAAAGTTTTAATCAAAGAAATTTAAAAGCTGTCTAAAAAAAAAAAAAAAAATCTTTGCTTGGCACCAAAACATGTGAAATAGGTTGAGCTTGTAGCCCAAATGTGGATCAGTTATGAAACAGGTTTGTATTTGTAAGTGTGTTAACAAGATTTTTGTCTGTCAGGATCTAAACTATAAGGATGTGATTATAAGCTGAATTTCTTAAGCAAACCATTTTTGAAAAAGATACAAGGTCTAAATGAGAGCTTCAGTTATATTGGGCCGTTTCAAAAGGAACAATTTAAAACTCTTGGAAATTCATGTAAATAAAAATCATATTGTGGAAATTTTCTTCTGTTAAAATATCTTAATTTAAAACTTACCAGATTTCCTGGAAAATTTTATTATTTAAAAGTGTAGGAGTTGTAAAAAGGAAGCAGTGATGTAAATAAATATGTTCTCTTCTCTTTCAAGTATGCTCGTCTATATCTTTTATTTATTTTGAGCCTGTTTGATTTCAACTTCACAAAGCATCTTTTACTAAGAATACTGCTGCCTGAGGTCTAGGGAGAGCGTAGGATTGGAAATTAGGAGCTCTGCATTCCCGAACTGACTCTGCTAACCTTCCAGGAGACCGGACAGTGGAATTGGTGGTCTTAGGAGGACGTGAGTTCCCTGCGGTCTTGGTTTTTCAGATAGAGGCCACGGGGAGCTCGTCTCCACAGTCAGGTTGTCCGGGGTCAGATCCTGGTTCTGCTGCTTGCTTGTGAGGTCTGTTCCAAGTTACTTACCCTCTGTGTGTTTTGGTGTTCTTTTTTTTTTTTTTTTTTTTTTTTTTTATTTTTTTTTTAATTTTTTTTTTTCAACGTTTTTATTTATTTTTGGGACAGAGAGAGACAGAGCATGAACGGGGGAGGGGCAGAGAGAGAGGGAGACACAGAATCGGAAACAGGCTCCAGGCTCTGAGCCATCAGCCCAGAGCCTGATGCGGGGCTCGAACTCACGGACCGCGAGATCGTGACCTGGCTGAAGTCGGACGCTTAACCGACTGCGCCACCCAGGCGCCCCTTGGTGTTCTTATCTGTAAGATGTAGGCGGTGGTACTACCGATCTCCTAGGCTTAGGAGGAGAGTAACAATTACTGCATGAGAAGAGCTTGGAAACAGTAGCTGACACACAGGAGTGCTCAACGAGTGACATCTATCATATTATTATCATTATTATTATTATTATTATTATTATTATTATTATTAGAAGACTGAAGATGATATTCATGCACCTCCTGGAGGGTTCATGTTATCAGAATTTGTTGATGTTTATGTAGTTCAGTTCTACATACATGAGCATATATGTGTGCACATATATATAACATATGTAAATGTCTAAAACCGTGAGCAAAAATGCCATGGAACAATATATTCTATATACTCTTGTATTATATATCCTGTACTTCATGACCCACTAATGGGACATAATCTGCAGCTTGAACCATTCACAGGTTCCTTTGAATTTGAAGATGGTCTGATGCAGAGCTTATGTAATAAAGATCTCACGTGTTAACACTGCTGTCGTCAAACACGAAGTAGGTGTTAGAACAAATGAATCACCGGCACTCCTGTAAAAACGGTTAACGTTATTGTGAGCGTGATGTGTGCAACTCTGTGCTCCTACAAACGCACCAGACGCACAGCCCCGCGCCTCCCCTCATCTTCCTTGGAGCTGGCAATAGAGTAACCCTTCCCCAGCCAGGAGTTCTCCCAGACCAGGAGTGCTCCTGTTTTCTTATTTTCTACTCAAAAATACATGAGATCAGCAGCTTCCCCAGGCCCCAGAATCAAAACTGCAGCAGTGTTTCCAGAGCTGCTGATTAACTCAGGTTACAAGGGTCAAAGGGGACCTCATGGTCTTTCCTTTCCTGCCTCCGTGCCATCAGCCACAATCATCTGTGTGCGTGGAAATCTCTTACTTTCTGTTTTTTACTGGGTGCCGTTTGGTTCTCAGTATTGCTCTCCACCAATTCAGGGGTATACATTTTTAATTAAAGAATTACATTTTGGGGGAGGTATCCATGGAACTTTGACTCTTTTTTTTTTTTAATTTTTTAATGTTTATTTTTGACACAGAGACAGAGCACGAACGGGGCAGGGGAGAGAGAAAGAGGGAGACACAGAATCCGGAACAGGCTCCAGGCTCTGAGCTGTCAGCACAGAGCCTGATGCGGGGCTCGAACTCATGGACCGCGAGATCATGACCTGAGCCGAAGTTGGACGCTCAACCGACTCAGCCACCCGGGTGCCCTATGTCATGATGGCAAGCACTACTAGAGATGAGATGATCAGTGTCAGATGTCACGAGGAAGATGAGGATGATAATGTCTTGGGGAGGAAAAATTCAAATTTTTTTAATTAAAAAAATTTGTTTTAATGTTTTTATTTTTGAGAGACAGACAGAGCACAAGCAGGGGAGGGGCAGAGAAAGAGGGAGACACAGAATCCGTAGCAGGTTCCAGGCTCTGCGCTGTCAGCACAGAGCCGGATGGGGGGCCTGAACTCACGAACCATGAGATCATGACCTGAGCCGAAGTTGGATGCTTAACCAACTGAGTCATCCAGGCGCCCCTTTCAATTCTCAGTTTGCCTAAACCCGTATTTTATGATCCTAAAAGTTCAGTTTGCAATTTAAACTCAGTTTTCCTCAGAAAATCTTAGGTTCCTTATCCTCAAATTCTTTAAATGATTTTATGGAGCTTGACTCTTAGAGTAGATTTTTAAAAATGTTTTTCATGTTACTTGAAGGAGGGATTCTTTAGTTTTAATTCACTCATGTCTTTCATGGCCCAGGTTATATCTCCATCCCAAATATAAAATGTCTTCCAGTCGAGATACTGTCCCTAATAGTAGCTGTTAAGAATTTTGGGGCGCCTGGGTGGCGCAGTCGGTTGAGCGTCCGACTTCAGCCAGGTCACGATCTCGCGGTCCGGGAGTTCGAGCCCCGCGTCAGGCTCTGGGCTGATGGCTCAGAGCCTGGGGCCTGTTTCCGATTCTGTGTCTCCCTCTCTCTCTGCCCCTCCCCCGTTCATGCTCTGTCTCTCTCTGTCCCAAAAATAAATAAACGTTGAAAAAAAAAAAAAAAGAATTCTGAGTTGTGATTTCTACATTGGCACTGTAATGAGAAAAGGGCCACTTGTAAGTGGAAAAGTCAGGCTCACCCTTTTAATGGTGTGGGCTCATGCGGTCCCAGGTAATACCTTTCTGAAGCTCCCCCTCTTGACCTAAAACCCCAGAAAAGGCACCTAAAGTGTTCCAACTCCTAGAGTAGAAACTACTTAGGAGTTGTATTACTTAATGGTATAGTGAATAAATAGTAGTATATATAATATATAT
The DNA here is from genome assembly GCF_014898765.1 of Herpailurus yagouaroundi. Classification (NCBI taxonomy): domain Eukaryota; kingdom Metazoa; phylum Chordata; class Mammalia; order Carnivora; family Felidae; genus Herpailurus; species Herpailurus yagouaroundi. The sequence goes on from NW_024412412.1 coordinate 14,411,007, forward strand.
ATATATATAATGAATATATATAATATATATAATCTTCAAGAAGCAGGTATGTGCAACATTAGTGATTAGAGGTTGTTAAATGACTTCGTGACACCAGATGGAGATGTGTACTCTCTCCTGCTCCCCTCTCTTTTTTTCATGCTGTAAGTCCTCTCCAATTAAAGTATTATGAATGGACGCTAAGTAAAAAAATCATTGATCCTGTGCATGAAGATATATAAGAAAACAAGCTTACATTTTATTTTATTATCCTAGCATTTCAAATACCTTTTTTTTTTACACATACGGATTTGTTTGCAAATATTTTTTTTTTAATTTTTTTTTTTTAACGTTTATTTATTTTTTTGGGACAGAGAGAGACAGAGCATGAACGGGCGAGGGGCAGAGAGAGAGGGAGACACAATCAGAAACAGGCTCCAGGCTCTGAGCCATCAGCCCAGAGCCCGACGCGGGGCTCGAACTCACGGACCGCGAGATCGTGACCTGGCTGAAGTCGGACGCTTAACCGACTGCGCCACCCAGGCGCCCCTGTTTGCAAATATTTTTAACAAGTGATACTCATGCTGTCCTTTGGTGAGCTCCAAAAAATATCTTCCTTTTACTTTAGCAGACACTGCCATTCTCAGACACACGTACTAAAGAGCTCCATAAAATTCGCTACATGAGTACAAAATCCCGTGTTTTTAGGTTTTCTTCAAAGATCGTATTTGTGAGAAACTTTCTCTTCCACTCGGCTTACTGTTTCTGCTTTCTCAGGCATGTTTTAGGGAAGTAGAAGCACAGTCAAAGCATCTTTTCAAAAAATTCTGTTTTCTCTTCAATTGCCGAAAGAACTCCTAGCAACCTTGAAGTTGATTTTTCATTTATGTAGTAACAAGTCTTATTCAAAGTCTTATAGCAAAGGTATCAGCAGGCGTGGCAAATAGAAACTTGCAAATACTATCTTTATTAGGTTGGTCAAGATTTCTAAACGATGTATGTTTCCCAAATGATGATCGCCAACATTTTTTGAGTGCTATAATGTGCCAGTGATGTTCTTACCTCAGTTAATACTCCTAATAGTTTACTGTGTAGGAAACATTTTGGAGAAGTGGAAACTGAGGCATAGAGACCGGTGGTCTGGTTTTCTCTTCAAAACAGGCCACTGCAATAGTTAAGGGGTTTTTTTGTTTCTGTGTTTTTAAAGCCTAATTTTTGTTATTTTTTTGTTTATTTTTGAGAGAGAGAGGAGAGTGAACCCACGAGCAGGGGAGGGGCAGAGAGAGAGGGAAACACAGAATCTGAAGCAGGCTTCGGGCTCCGAGCTGTCAGTACAGAGCCCGACACAGGGCTCCAACTCATCAACTGTGAGATCATTACCTGAGCCGAAGTGGGACACTCAACCAGTCGAGCCACCCAGGCGCCTCTAGTGGTTTTAAACAACAGTGATTATCTTTCATGGTTACAGGGGGTGAGGAATTCAGGAGGGGTGGGCTGTGCAGTTCCCACTGTAAGGCCGTCGTGGTCCCACAGTAACTGGAGTTAGAACGGCAGCGAATGGAACAGGATTCTGAAGTGGCCCGGGCTGGCCGGGAATCTGTGCTCATTGAGTCTCCACCTTCCCAGCCATCTGCGGGCCACGGACGGTTTGCAGGACCGCGCGGAGCTCCAGCGCGTGTGCCCTAGGAAACCGCATCGCCTTTTGTGACCTCACCTTGGATGCCACATGACATCACTTCCACTGCGGCCACCAGCCCACCCGGGTTCAAGAGGAGGGAACATAAACTCCACCTCTGGAGGGGGAAACGTGGGGGACAGGAGATTCTGCAGCCATCTTTGGAATCCACCTTCTGTCGTTCCTAGTGACATCCACCGCAAGCAGCCAAGGGCAGGGATTCAAGTCCAGGCACCCCACGTGCCCACCGTCCTGAGGCTGCCAGTGCCGAGTCCTAAATACTGAGTGTTTGGATGAGTATGTTTTTGATGACCGAGGCGTCGTGCATTCTGTGAGCGAAGACCTGTGTTCTGAATTCTTAAGTCTCCGGCAATAAAGCTGCTGCCCTTAATCGCACGTTCAATTCCAAGTGTTTCCTGAGCACCTACCGTGGGCCAGTTTCCATGCCGCTGCCAAAGCCATAAAGGACCCCCTCCTCCTGAAGAGCAACAGGGGAAAATGTCATGCACACAAATTCCACTACGAGGTGAAAAATGCAGCAGTGGGGAGGAGACTGGGAAACTACTGGTATGGCTGCGATTTGTTTTAAAATGCTCCGGGGGGGGGGGGGGGCGGTAAGAAAATTAAAAGAAACCGGTCTGAAAGGAATGGATAAGATAAGATTTTGAAAAGTTCTGATAATTGTTAACGGTGGGCCAAAGGGTGCCTGGGGGTTTATCTCACTCTATTTTGGGATGTGTCTGAAAATATCCACAATTAAGGAAAAAATAAAAATACAAGGTAGAAGGGAGCCACAGTGGAGGTGAGCACAGGGCAGGAATGAGGAAGCTTTGGTGAGGCAAGGGCTTCCTCCAGGAGCAACATCAGCTTTGTTTTCATATTTGCAAGAAAATCATTGTGTCTTTCTTGTATGGGAATCCCTTTTCCATTACCCTTGTACAGATAATGTGCGAGTGGGTTTGGGAGGACATATAAAAGTTTGTAAAATCGACAAATCCATAGAGAGCCTTCCAGGGGATGAAGGATGTGCTGGCTGGCACCCATTCCTGCCAGCATGATGGTGTGCCAGGTGCTTTTAGCATAGACTTGTTGGCTATCAGGTAAGCTAGTGCTGTTTTCCTATCCAGGGGGTTCATACTCAGTGATAAGAGAAAGAAGGGCCATGAAACTCATTTAAAACTGAAAGAATGAAGCTTTGTCACTGTCACCACCACTGCTACTGGAGAGCGGGGCTTTTTCTGTTGAAATTCAAGGATTTGGGGATGACGCTGGTCTTTTTTGGCTTTGTCACGCTCATCAGATTGAAGACCTGTAGTTTGAGAAATGTTAGCTCTTGGATGATCATCAACAACCGTTTTCTCCTCAAAGGACTGAATCTGAAATGGCAAATTTAACTGGAAGAAATAAACAGCTCTATATTCAAGATGAAATACGGAATTATTTAAAGACAAGACAGGAGGAGCTCTGTGATAGCTCATTTATCAGAGGTGTTGATGACCAGCAGGTACTCAGATCGCGTGGACGCTATTTTCTCCACTTCTGGTGGCTATCCCTGTATTTCCTTTTTTTTTTTTAATCGTAAGAATTTCCAAACATACACAAAAGTAGATGCTGTAACACCCTTCCATGCTTGTGCTCATCTTCAGCAGCTATCAGTACTTTGCCATGTACTATTTAGTCTCAGCCTCTTAATTTCACCCATAAAAGGCCTTTTAAAAATAAAACCACAATGCATCATTACTCTAAAAAATTACCAATAATTCCCTGAGATTGTCTAATACACAATGTGTTCAGTTTTCCCTGATTGACCAAGTAGTCTTTTTATAGCTGGTTTGGATCCTAACAAGGATTGACCAAGTAGTCTTTCTATAGTTTCACCAGTATCCTAACAAGGTCTTCCATTATATTACGTTTCTTAAGTCTTGTTTTTTTTTTGTTTTGTTTTGTTTTGTTTTTGTTCACATATAACATAGAACAGCACCCCCTTTTTATCCCTTACGTCAAAGGGAGGTGTTGAAGAAATGGGGTTGGTTGGCTTAGAAAATATTTCACCTTTTGGTGTTGGCTGATTGCTTCCCCAGGGTGTCATTTAACCTGTTGCTCTATCTCCTGTATTTCCTGTGGTCTGAGGGTTAGAGTCCAAAGCTTGCCTGAGTCCCTTCCTGCCTTGCTTCCCACCCCCCTCCCTTTTTTTGTAAGAATATCTCAGATGATATGCTGCACATCCTATTGCCACCATGTCTGGTTGCCTCACTCTTGGTGATGCTGAGATTGATCAGTGGGCTTAAAGGATGACAGCCTCAAACTTTTAGTACACGCTGTCAGCGACACATCCATCAATGGCAATTATCTGAACCAGAAGTTGCAGAAGGAAAATTTTAAATGCTATCCTACATTTTATTCCTGCTGGCTGGGATTATTCTGTATTTTTTCCCCACATTGACTAAGTCTTTTTAATTACCCTAAAACGTAAGAGAGAATTTTTAATAACTTAATTCTCTCTTTATAATATTCAGAGTGGTAAGTTGGTGCCTTCACTAAATCTCTAATGTTATGCAAGAGCTTTGGTTTTTGTTTTGGTTTGCTGTCCTCCTTTTGGCTCTATTCTTATGAAGTAATCATGTAAATGAAAAGCTGGAGGACCTGGAAGACCAGACTGTCAGGCTGGTGTGATGGCTTTATGACATTTTTGGTAGCAGCTTTCACCTTCTTTAAAAGAGACCCAGCACCCTCCATCTGGCTTCATCAACTCAGAGGGATATTTGTGCCTATGTTCACCTGTGCAATGCTTCTGCTTTGAAAAATAAAGCTTGCAAGGAATCTTCAGCTGTACGGATAAAATCAATGAGATCACTTCTTCAAACTGATACTGATACCAGACTTTCATTCCTGTGAACCTTTTTCAACTATGCACTTAAAATCAGTATTATATGATGTTCTAAATTATTACCTTGGAAAAGCACATGAGCTTGACACGGAAGCAAAATGAAACTGTTTAATGAATGTATTTTATACTAATTGTTTAAAGATGTAATCATTACATGATGGATCTTTTACCACACACACCCACACATGCATGCATACACCATTAGAAACCTGCTAAAAAAATTATTCAGGACATGTTAGAGACAGGCAGCCTTTCTTTATTCAAGAGGGGCTCCTACAATGGGGTTTTGTAGGGAAGAGAGGTTGGACTCAATTGTAAAACGGACAAATGGGGATGTACAGGCCAGGCATAGGGTGGGGGGTGAGTGGATGGAAAATCACCAAGAAGGGGTTGGGGGATTCTTGCTAGACCAACTCCACAGAATTTTTTTTTTTTTTAAGTTTATTTATTTTGAGAGAGACAGAGCATGAGCAGGGGAGGAGCAGACAGAGACAGAGGGAGAGAGAATCCTAAGCAGACTGCACTGTCACACATGGGGCACGAACTCACCTACTGTGAGATCATGACTTGAGTTGAAACCGAGGGGACCCTTAACCGATTGAGCCACCCAGACGCCCCGTCCACAGAATTTTTGCTGAAGGCAGCCCAGGGGGATCAGATACTAAGGCTGGGGGTCGGGGATCCCCCCAAACTGATTTAGCAGGATTCTTGCTCAAACAGGATTCTCCAAAGTCAGAGAGAAGCCCAAGGGCAGGCCAAGTCGGTGCATACAGAAGTCTGAAGAAAGTGTGGTCCGAGAACACTCTTGTCCATGCACACTTGCTTACAACCACTTCCCACAAAATTGTAATTTCAGGTCAATAACCACCACCCCTCCCCCCACCCCGTCAAGTAGTGGAGTGTTTACTGTTCTTAAAGTTCGAGTGTGCTGAGAGAGCAGAACTTTTCTTCTCAAGCGTTGCTTTCCCTGCCTCGTGGAAAATTAAACCAGGGTCGCCCCTTCCGAGAGAGGTTTGCTGGGTAAAGCTCATGCGTCAATAATCCAGTGGCCGGTGGGACAACTGCCTCCAAGTTCTGCGGAGCATAAAGAAACTTCCAAAGTGGTCAGACAGGCTGGGTGACTTCAGGACAATGAACCTTTCTGTTCTAACAGACCGGCTGCGGCCAATAGAGGTTTCCATGCGCTTAGCAGACGTGAGCAGCCGACTCGCTGCAGGTGGAGGGCGTCCCAGCGCCGCGCATGCAGTCGCTCTGGTCTCGGGGTTCAGCGACGCCCCC